>NC_135665.1:46490128-46790128 GCF_964188315.1 Podarcis muralis | reverse complement strand
CTGAAACCCTTTTGCAAGTTGCAATGAGCAAGCGCCTACTGGGAGCGGGAGAGAGAGAGAGAGACTCCAGCAGAATCTGCCCTTTTTCCTTTTCCTTTCTTTTTTTCTTTTTTGCTTCTTCTCCTATAGCAGCAGCAGCAGCAGCAGCAAGCAGCAGCCTTCAGCTAATTGCTCCTCAAGCAGTCCTTCTGGCCACCAGCATGGCTTGAGAGACTCATGCTTTACTAATTTTCCTGTCTTCCCCTCTCAGCCAATCCCCTCTAGGGAGCCCTCCTCCTTCTCCCCCTCTTTTTAAAACTTGTTTTCTAGAGAAGGATTTTTATTTTATTTTTTTGGCAGTGTGTAGTTGAGAGCCACCTGGTGCTTGTTGCTTTGCTGACGGACTCTCTCTCCCTCCTCCCGCCCCAAGCACCCCTTCTATAAAGAAAGGAGGCCGTGTGGGTAAGATCTGGAAGAAAGGATATAAGTGCAGACAAATTCTAAGAAAGCAGTTTATAAGCTGGTCAGAGGGAAATACAGATATCCATAATTAGCTCCCTTTGCTTCCCCTCCTGCTAACTTCCCTGGAGGTCTCCAGCGCGCTCTCGCTCTCTCTTTTCCTTTCTTTCTTTCTCTCTTACTCCCTCTCCCATTTATTTTAACGAATCAATGATTTCTGGCTTCCGTTGCTGAAACAAAAAAAGGGGGGACTACACTTTTAAAGCTTACTCTTCCTTTTGAGCGTCTCGAGATTTATCACTCCCCAACTCACCGTGAAATAAGCCCCCCTTAAATGAGCCAATTTCTAATTGCTAACATGACTCAACTTACCAAATCACGCCTTGGACTTCAAAAGAAAATAAGAGGGGGAAATGGGGGGGGGGGGACGACGACTTTTATTGGCATTGCAAAGGTTTGCCCATAAAATCTGTCTGTTTTTTTTATTATTAATGCAATTTCCTTTACCAGAAAGAAGCACATTTTCCATTTTGAAACCTTTTTTTTTTTGGTAACCATCTATTGTTTATGAAGGGCAAGTAGTGATTTATTTCCCACAGAAGGTGCTGTTATTATCCACCCCTCCCAGGGAATTTGTCATGTTCCACAAGGGCTATCATGACAGATATACTAGGCTTTTCCTGTGATGAACTCTGTTGTTGCCAACACTTAACAGGCTTCCAGTGGGATGTGCCAAATTTGTATACCTTCCTCGATGTTAAGGAATCAGAGACTGCCTCTCTCTCTCTCTCTCTCTCTCTCTCTCTAGTTCCTAAGGACCTGTGAGATTACTCTGCTGTTAGAGAGTTACATGCCATGACAGTGTTGTGCTGGCATACGCCAGCATAAAGTAATTATTGCAACATTAGCCTTCCAAATTAAAAGACAGAAAGAAGGAAATTCTCTCATATGTAAACATACGGATTACTTGGAAGAAAGCATGATCTGAATAAAATGCTGATCCATGGAATGCAATGGAAAAATAGCCAGGGCATTTATATTATATGCATTTGGAATCAATTTTTCCTTGACTAGCAGAACATATGTACAGAACAAATAGTTCTCAGATTGGATTGATTCATTAGCTTGGGCTTTCGGGTGTATTGGGAATGCTGCAGCAGAAAATTAGGAATTATTTTCTTTAATTATGATGTGCACTTTGTTACCAAAGACTCATTTCTGAAATTTATGGGCTATGATTCTGGAGGAAACATTTAAACAGCCTTCAAAATGAAAAAGAAAAAGAAAAGTCTAGTTCTGGAATTCATGTGTTTTATTACGTTGTTTGTGCCATTCTGAAATAGCTGTTCTAAATGTTCTAAACGCTTTGAAAAGTTGTGGGGTTGCATTTGATTTAGGGAATGGTTGAGGTCTTTATTTACAGAGAAAAGGGGAGAAGCTATTGGGAACATACAGAAGCATAGCCATGTCTGTCTGTAAAAACAACAAAGAATTGTGCGGCACCTTTTTCAATTTTATTATGGCATACGTTTTCATGGACTACTACATCAGTTGCATAGTCCTCAACTGGCAAGTTTATATAATACAGGAGGGGGAATGTGTACACTGGGAAAGTACATAGAGGCCCCAGAAATTATGGATATCTACTATCATCCAACTCACTCAGTGATATAACTAGCTGCTTAATAGGGTTATGAATGAAACGTCTGATGATCAGGCCAATGGCCCATCTAGTTCTCACAGTGGCCAGTGCCGGATTTATGAATAAGCCAAACAAGCTATAGCTTAGGGCCCCACTCTCTTGGGGGCCCTCAAAAAATGTAAAGGAAAAAAACCCTGGATGTACATTTCCAAAATATAAGATAAAAAACAAATAAAATAAAGCTTATATACAGCAACAGTTTTTTGTGTTGTGTAGGCTCCTAAGATGTAAGTAATGGGCCCCGCCTGCTAGCCTGCTCCCTAAAATATCACTGGTTTGCTCATTTCTATATATAGGGTGCCTACATTCTGCATGGACTGGTTGCATGGCATCGTGCAAATGGCTTTAGATACCCATTAGGTCCATAAATTACCATATAGCATATATGCAACACAAAAAAACAGCGACAATTTGTTGTTGACAAAGGACAGCTGGACATATAAAGGGCCCCATTACCTGTAGTAGCTTAGGGCCTCATCAAACCTAAATCCAGCCCTGACAGCGGCTGTGATACATTTTACCCTTGTAGAGGTAAATTTCAGCCCAATGGATAGGTTGACCCCCTTTATAAAGATACTTTTGCCCTAATCTAGAAAGAGAGCCACCCAAGGGATGCATGCTTTGGTTTATGTGCATGTACATGGTGGCATTTATCTATGCCCATCGAACTGCTTGAATGTGATCTTTGATATGGCCAATTACATAAGACAAGTCTTGTTGGATCAGACCAATGGGCCCATCTAGTCCAGTATTTTGTTCTTACAGTGGCCAACCAGATGTCTATGGGAAGCCCACGAGAAGGTGCATTCCCCAGTTGTGATTTCAGCAAATGGTTTTCAGAGGCATGCTGCCTCTGACTGTGGTGGTAGAACACACACATCAGAGTTAGTAGCTGCTGATAGATTCATCCCTCATGATTTTGTCTAATCCAGGCTTCCTCAACCTCAGCCCTCCAGATGTTTTTGGCCTACAACTCCCATGATCCCTAGCTAGCAGGACCAGTGGTCAGGGATGATGGGAATTGTAGTCTCAAAACATCTGTTGGGCCGAGGTTGGATTCAGGCAACAAGAGATGATGTGTGTGACTAGTTGCACATCAGTAGAGCTGGTCAGCTGCTGGAGGAGACTCTTGAGAGTCCCATGGACTGCAAGAAGATCAAACACATCCATTCTTAAGGAAATCAGCCCTGAGTGCTCACTGGAAGGACAGATCGTGAAGCTGAGGCTCCAGTACTTTGGCCACCTCATGAGAAGAGAAGACTCCCTGGAAAAGACCCTGATGCTGGGAAAGATGGAGGGCACAAGGAGAAGGGGGCGACAGAGGACGAGATGGTTGGATAGTGTTTTTGAGGTTACCAGCATGAGTTTGACCAAACTGCGGGAGGTAGTGGAGGACAGAGGTGCCTGGCGTGCTCTGGTCCATGGGGTCATGAAGAGTCGGACACAACTAAACGACTAAACAACAACAACAACAAAAGAGTTGGTCAGTGGCCTTTATCTAAACAAGATCTGTGATACAATAGTGATGAAAACTGCAAGCAGTGTTCCATTTTTCAGTAGTGCTAATTCGTTAACTATTACTTCAGTAATTTTGCAGGCAAATCCTATTTATCTTTTTTAAAAAACAACAACTATGAAGCCCCATTGAGTTCAGTGAGGCTTACTCCTAATAAGTGCACATATAGGACTGCAGCCTTAATGTGCAATGTGCTTTCAGATTTTGGTTTTGTGGGGTTTTTTTGAGGGAGGAGGGGAGTTACATTTTTAAGATATGTACAGTTTTCTTACATTTTTTAAAAAAGAAACAATGAAGACTTTATTATATGCAGCAGTTGGGGGCATTACTAGGTACTCTGGGACAGATGCCCATGGTGCAAGTGTTTCGTTGTGTTACATTGCATAAAAATACCCTAATTTATCTGTATAGCTCCCCCTGGGAAATTAAGATGGGTGGCAGCGGCTGGGAACTCACGCACCCACTTGGTTATTACGTCGCCTCAATGTGAGTCTCCCCTTCCACCTGGTCTAGAAGCTGCAGCTGGTGCAAAATGTTGTGATCGGACTATTGATGGGGTCAGACTACCACCAGCACAGCACACTAGTGCTTAAAAGCTTGTACTAGGTATCCAGGTTCAAGGTTCTTGTAGTAATGTACAAGGCCATTAGCAACTTGGGCCCAGGATAACACGCAAGTACTCATTAGGGTATTTGGGTCTCTTCCTCCATGACATCTGAAGCAGGAGAGTCCCTGCAGGTCCTGGACTGGTGTCTAGATGAAGGCAAATAAGCTGAGCTTGAATCCCAGCAAGATAAAGGCTCTGTGGGTGAGTAGATCTTGTGTGTGTCAGGCTTCAGCTGGTTAGACAACTGCGGCTGTTCCTGGACCAGGGCTGCTTGTCCACAGTGATTTAGGAACCGCTAACTTCAGAACTAGACTACTCCAATGCACTCTGCATGGGGCTTCCCTTTTGCTTGATGTTAGTGCAAAATTCTACAGCATAATTGCTTACAGGAGTGAGAGTCTGTAAGTGTGTTGCACCTGTGCTCAAACATCTGCTCTGGCTGCCAGTTCAATACCAGGTTGAGTTCAAAGTGTTACTACTCGTATATACATCCCTGACTGGCTTGGGACCAGTTTACTTAAGGGATTGTCTTACCTTATATGTGCTGTCTCAATCAGTCTACAGAACTTGACTTCTACAAGTGTGATGCAATGTCCATTCTGCAGTCATGGCCTTAGTCTAGCAGCACTTGCAGTTTGGGCAGGTGCCATCTTTGTGTTCTTCTAAATGTCTGTTGAAAACATTTCTGGTTGGCTTCCGGTCGGTGCCAGCGCTTAATGGCGGTCCTACCTCCGGGCTCCGGAGAAGGACTGCTCCGCAAGTTCGGGTCTTACCCGCTACGGCGAGTGGGGGACCCCTAAAATCCCAGGCGCGGAAGCCTGAGAGCAAGGAGACTCGGTGGGCACCTTTGCGCCCCCCGGTACTGCGAAAGAGCCTTTTTAAAGGCTCCGGAGCGGCATCGGGAGTGAGCGCGGTGCTGAGAGTCGCTACCCAGCCTGCGGAGTGAAGCCGCGTCGCCATTAGCGGAGAGCGCCGATTCCTTCCTGAAAAGAAAATCTGGACTGGATTCCCGTGAGTAAGAAGGGAAAAAAATTAGGAACCTTTAAAATTAGAAAATTTGGCTGAAAACGGGAGGGCAAAAAATAAGGAAGTCTGCCCCCCCCCGGACTGCAGGAATTTAAAGCAACGAAAGACCTCGCTGCAGTTATAAGAAACTTAGTTGCGAACTGTCAACCCTGAGCTGTCAAAAGTATCTCTTCCCTCCAGATCGGCAGGAGAAGGGGGGAAAAAGACAGTCTTGCGAAGATACTTTTAATTTAAAGGGAAACAAAGTTTTTCACTGCTCTGATCCCCGGGGACGATCTGCCAGGACTTAACACCGGGAAAACTGTTCTTTAAAATAACTTTGAAGTGGATATAGACTATACCTTAAATGGTGAAAAAGTTTTAAGACTCTTAAGAGAATGGGACTTTGTTACTGATATTGGACTATCTAAATTTAAACTGGAGAAAAAGTTTTACAACTTTAATGGCGGACTTGAGATTTCTTACATCCGGCTTTCTGTCTCTTTGTTGTCTCTAACTTGGAAACTTTTAATTGCTCCCTCTTGAGGGCTAAGAGGGAAAAAACTGCAAAGTAACTGACTAATAGTGGGATTTTCCATTGCAAGTTTTTCCTGTGAGAACGGCCTTGGGATATGAGTGGCACGGCAGAGGAGATAAGAACCAGATCTAAAGCTAAACTAACACAAAAGAAAAGAGGTTCAATCTCTGGTAACACAGTGCCTGCACCGGATAGTGCGACAGCAGCATCAATGGAATCTATGACACAGGCACTGCTTAAAATAAATCAATCCCTAGAGGCCTTAACAAAGCAATCCACAGAAAACTCAAAGAAATTGACAGAACTTACAGCAAGATTGGATTTGAACACTACATCAGTGGCAACAAATACAGAATCTATAAATAGACTGATTCAGGAATCTTCAGAAACAAGGAAAATTGCAGAGAGTGCGAAATCTGTTGCAGGTGAGACACAGGAAAGACTTGTGCCGATTGAGAAAAAGGTGAATGAGCATGAAGCGGCCCTCTCCTTACTGGAATTACAACGGAAAGAACGGAATCTGAAATTAAGACAGGTTCCAGAGAAAGAAGAGGACAATCTGGCGGAATTTCTCACAGAGGCAATTCTGGAAAATTGGCAAGGAGATCTGGAGGAAGATGAAGTAGAGATAACAACTGCTTTCAGACTTGGTAGAAAGCAAAGCAAGAAGTCAAGGGATTGTCTGATTACCTTCAGAACCAAAGAGGAAAGAGACAAGATACTGAACCTTCACTATCAAAAAGCTTTGGTGATTGGAAACATTCAAGTTCAAATCTTTAAGGACATCCCTAAATACATCTTGGAAGTGAGGACTTTTTACAGAGACCTTGCCAATTTGTTGAGGAAGAACTTTATACCCTTCAGGTGGGAATTTCCACAGGGGTTGTCCTTTAACTACAAAGGGAAGAAAGTAAGAATAAGAACAGTACAGGAGAAAGAGTACTTTTTGGAGAGAAACCTAGAGGACCTACAGAAAGGTACGGTGGACCCGGCAAAAGAAGGACAAGGATTAACACCAGAAGGAGGAGGGCTAACGGACATTGCAAATCTATCATTTGGACTACCACAACCGCCAACTGAAGAGGAAGAAAAGCTTGGAGCAGTCGGAGGATCAAACATCTAACAAACAAAATGTCTCTGCAACTTCTAAGCTGGAATTGCAATGGTTTGAACCATCCCAGAAAAAAACGACAAGTTTTTCACATTTTGAAAAGGGAACAACTGGATCTGATATGTCTACAGGAAACTCATATAACCAGAGCACACAGGAAACTGTTGGTGAACAAAAGATTAGGACAAGAATTTATATCTTCCAATAAAGTAAAAAAGAGAGGAGTAGTGATTTATGCAAAAGAAAAATTGGACCCAAAATTAAAATTTAAGGATGAAGAAGGAAGATATCTGGCAATTGAAGTACAGATCCAGGGGGAAAAATATTTGATAATTGGAATATATGCACCAAATGATGGGAAGGCAGAATTTTTTAAGAAGTTGCATGAGACTTTACTAGACTATCTCGACTGCAAAATAATAATGATGGGGGACATGAACGGAGTGGTTTCTACAAATATGGATAAGGCACAAAGACAGACAATATCTAAAGAAGGAAGACTACCAAAGACTTTCTTCGAGATGACGGAAAATATGGACTTGATTGACATTTGGAGAACAAAGAATCCTCTCGAGAGAGAGGGAACTTTTTTCTCGGAATCTAAAATGACATGGACAAGAATTGATCAAATCTGGGTATCTAGTGTGATGGCTACAAAGATTAAAAAAGTAGAAATCTGCCCAAAAACCTGCTCTGACCATAATGCTGTAAAGATGGAAATGAAAATGACAACAACTGGATCCTTTAGATGGAGATTGAATGACTCCTTATTTAGAGATGAACAATTCTGTAAAAAGGCCCTAAAGACATTGAAAGATTACTTTGAGATAAATTTGAGAACAGATGTGGAAAAAAGAACAATTTGGGACGCGAGTAAAGCCGTGATGAGAGGCTTCCTGATACAACAGAATTCAATCAAGAGGAAAAAGCAAAATGAAAGGAAAGAAAGAATTTTAGAAAAAATGAAGGAAGGAGAAAAGAAACTGAGGTCAAAACCAAAGTCTCAAGAAATTTTGAGAGAGATAAAATATTACCAGACGCAATATATGGAATTGACAAATCAAGAGATAGAATGGAAAATTAAACAAATGAGACAAAGGACTTTTGAGTCAGCAGACAAATGTGGGAAGCTCCTTGCATGGCAATTGAAAAAGAGGCAAAAATTGAATACAGTTACCTGTTTGGAGATAGAGGGAAAGAATATTCATAAGCCAAATGAGATAAGTAATTGTTTCCAAAGTTTTTTTAGGAAATTATACACACAAGGGCCAGTGAACGAACAAGAAATAGAAGAATTCCTTAAAAATCATGGACTACCGAAAATTTCATAACAGGGCAAGTTGACTTTGAATGAGAAAATAACAGAACAAGAAATAGAGGAGGCCATTCAAAAGGCACAACTGGGAAAGTCTCCAGGACCAGATGGATTGACGGCCAGATATTATAAAGCTTTGAGAGAATGTTTAGTGCAACCATTGAAAGAAGTCTGCAACGAAATACTGGAGGGGAAAAAGGCACCTGATACGTGGAAAGAGGCTTTCATCTCACTTATACCAAAGACCGAGACTGAAAAGAATCAGGTTAAGAACTACCGCCCGATATCATTACTAAATGTGGATTACAAAATTTTTGCAGACATTTTAGCAAAAAGACTGAAGAAAGTATTGATAGGTGAGATTCATAAAGATCAAACTGGCTTTCTCCCGGGAAGACACATGTCTGACAATGTGAGGAACATAATAGACATTGTGGAACTGCTGGAAATGAATATTAACAGAAAAGCGGTTTTGATTTTTGTGGACGCGGAGAAAGCCTTTGACAATATTTGCTGGAGTTTTATGAAAAAGAATCTCCAAGGGATGGGGGTAGGCCAAGGTTTTGAAAATGGTATAGGTGCAATTTACTCTGAGCAGAAGGCAAAGCTAATTGTGAATAATGTGGTAACGGAAGAGATAGCTATAGAGAAAGGAACACGACAGGGATGCCCTATTTCCCCTCTACTTTTCATACTGGTCCTGGAGGTTTTGTTAAATATGATTAGAAAGGACCAGTTGGTTAAAGGAATTCAGGTCGGAGTGAGAGAGTATAAACTAAGGGCATTTGCAGATGACCTAGTTTTGACTTTGCAGCAGCCAAACACTAGTACAAAAAGAGTTTTAGAACTGATCGAGATATTTGGTCAAGTTGCAGGATTTAAATTGAACAAACAAAAAACTAAAGTCTTGGAGAAAAATCTAACAAATGAAGAAAAAGAGACATTTCAGAATGAAACAGGTTTGGAGATAGCAAAAAAAGTGAAGTACTTGGGGGTGAATTTGACTGCGAAAAATGTGAATCTTTTTAAAGACAATTATGATAAATGTTGGACAGAAGTTAAGAAAGATTTAGACATATGGTCAAGGCTGAAACTTTCCTTGTTAGGCAGAATTGCGGTTATCAAAATGAATGTATTGCCTAGAATGTTATTTTTGTTTCAGACATTACAAATAATAGACAAGATGGACTGTTTCAAGAGGTGGCAGAAAGACATATCGAAATTTGTTTGGCAGGGCAAAAAGCCAAGAATAAAATTTAAGACATTAACAGATGCAAAAGATAGAGGGGGTTTTGCCCTGCCGGACTTAAGACTTTACTATGAATCAGCAGCGTTTTGCTGGTTGAAAGATTGGCTGCTCCTCGAGAATACAGACATTTTGGATCTTGAAGGATTTGATAACAGATTTGGTTGGCATGCATATATATGGTATGACAAGGTAAAATTGCATAAAGGTTTTAAGAACCATATGGTGAGGAAAGCTTTGTATAATGTTTGGATAAGGTATAAAGATCTGTTTGAAAGTAGAACCCCCAGGTGGCCGTCACCAATGGAAGCAAAAGAGGTGAAAAAATTGAATATGGGTTCTAATTGGCCTAAATATTTTGAAATTATAGAACAAGATGGTGAAAATGTAAAATTGCAGAGTTTTGAGAAACTGAAGTTTAAGGTGAGAGATTGGTTACATTATCGACAGATAAATGAAGTATTCAAACAGGACAGAAAGAAAGGCTTCCAAGTGGAGAAGTCAAAACTAGAAACAGAACTGTTAGAACCCAATACTAAAAACTTGTCAAGAATGTACAACTTGCTGTTGAAATGGAATACCCAAGATGAAATGGTGAAATCCAGTATGATCAAATGGGCACAGGATATTGGGCATGACATTGAGCTTGCTGACTGGGAGCAGTTATGGACCACTGGTGTTAAATTTACGGCATGTAATGCCTTAAGAGAAAACATTATGAAAATGATCTACAGGTGGTACATGACTCCTGCTAAGTTAGCAAAGATCTATCATTTGCCCAACAACAAGTGTTGGAAGTGTAATGAAACGGAGGGAACCTTCTATCACCTTTGGTGGACCTGCCCGAAGATTAAGGCTTTCTGGGAAATGATCTATAATGAAATAAAAAAAGTTCTGAAGAGAACCTTTGTTAAAAAACCAGAAGCCTTTCTCTTGGGCATGGTGGGCCAAATGGTGCTAAAGAAGGATAGGACATTTTTTATGTATGCCACTACAGCAGCAAGAATTCTTCTAGCAAAGTATTGGAAGACGCAAGATTTACCCACGTTGGAAGAATGGCAGACGAAGGTGATTGATTATATGGGACTGGCAGAGATGACTGGCAGAATTCGAGACCGGGGGAAAGAGGCGGTGGATGAAGATTGGAACAAATTTAAAGTTTATCTCAAAAACTGTTGTAATTTGGAAAATTAGGGGCTCAGAGTTATAAGAGATAAAGAACTACAGTTGTTTTAATAACTAACAGAAGTTAAATTTATGAAATATAACCAAGTTTATTATCAGAGGGTTGCTGAAAAATCTTGAAACAAGAATGCAGAAAAGGGGTGGTATGGGGAAGTCGATTTTGTGTTTGTTTATGTTTATGTTTTTGCTTTGTTTTTTCTTTACTTATGGAAAACTAATAAAAATTTATTATAAAAAAAAAAAGAAAACATTTCTGGTTGGGTGAGTATTCGGACACATGGTTAGTTACCTGTTTAATTGTTTTTAGATGTTTTTAACAATTATATATATTAATTTTAATTGCATTTCCCCCCTGATATGTTTCCTGCCCTGGGGTGCTTTTTTGGGGGGGGATATTTGCTAAGAAATACCTGATCACTTGTGGGTAAAAGCCTCAGCGCCTAGGGCTTGCCGATCGAAAGGTCGGCGGTTCGAATCCCCGCGGCGGGGTGCGCTCCCATCGCTCGGTCCCAGCGCCTGCCAACCTAGCAGTTCGAAAGCACCTCCGGGTGCAAGTAGATAAATAGGGACCGCTTTCTAGCGGGAAGGTAAACGGCGTTTCCGTGTGCGGCTCTGGCTCGCCAGAGCAGCGATGTCACGCTGGCCACGTGACCCGGAAGTGTCTCCGGACAGCGCTGGCCCCTGGCCTCTTGAGTGAGATGGGCGCACAACCCCAGAGTCTGTCAAGACTGGCCCGTACGGGCAGGGGTACCTTTACCTTTACCTTTTTACCTGATCACTTGTAGATCACAGAGAACTTTTGGGGGCTTTCTGTTGGTTTGGATGCATGGCTCATAACTCCTAGAATCTGTGCTTTCAGTGTTGTGGGCCCAAGCCTGCGGAACCCACTTCCAGCTGAGATTAGACAGGCACCCTCCATGTTGAACTTCCAGTGCATGACAAATTGTTTCTTCTTCCATCAGGCATTTTCAGGTAGTGGTTCACGTTCCTGTTCAGTTTTATGATGATTCTTATTGTTCTATTCTGTATGGTTACTTTCGGTTCAGCTCTTAGAAATGCTAGTGGGCAAGTGGTATATAAATGCTTTAAATAAATAAAGCGGCAAATTTATAAAGTTTAAAAAAGAGCAAAGGAAAGAGTAGGAGATCCAGGACCATTTGCAAAAGACCTGGGTCGAAAGCCCCTTGGGCCACCCCCCACCCCAACAATGCTCCTGCTGTTACGAGTTCTGCTTAGATCCTCTTTGCAGCTTTGGTTTGATTGCATGAACAAAATGTTTTATTTAAAAATAATCTTAGAAACTACCCTATTAAATCCAGCTACAGCAGGTGCAATATTTGGTGAAGAAACACTCACGGACTCCTTTTTTCTGTATACTGTGTGATGACAGGATGGGCACTTACAAAACAGAGGCCCAATGAAAAGCTGACATAGCTTTTTAGATGATATCTCACTCCTTTTTTCCTACTTTCTGTATAGCCTTTCTTTTATAGCACAGTGGAATCCCTAAGTACCCTACTACTTTGTATTGTTAGGCCCCCTCTTAGGTTAGCCTGAAAAAGCCTGAGAAAAGTTCCAGAGGAAAGATGCACTATTTAACGGAATTCAATCTGCCCCAATAGATCTGAATCACTAACATAAATGTATGAATGTAGATTATATCTCTGTAATGAGGCCTGAATCATTCTCAGTTACTTCAAAGGACTGAAATTCAACCTTCCTTTTTAGCAGCAACAATCAGACCTTAATGGGTTCCTTTATTAATTGTTCCCCCTGCTAGGTTTGAAAGGGAGCTATCTTCAGTACAGGTCCTAGGTTAGAAGAGGTACCTACTACCTCTAAAATTGTGTTTCATTCTCTCTCTCTCTCTCTCTCTCTCTCTCTCTCTCTCTCTCTCTCCAAGACCTTTGCAAATTTGCAAATTATTCATCTTGATGTAGTCCTACAAACATTTGTGAACTCTGACACATCCGTGCTGCAACGGGCTCATAATACAATTCAGAAAACAGAAAAGAGGTGTCACAATTTCACTTTATCAACTCAGTGTTTTGTTTTGCTTTTTCAGGGCAAAGAATAAACCCTGAGCTTTTCACATTGAAGCAATAGGCTACCCCAGCAGAGGATATATGCTCAATCCATTTTAAATGATTTTGTAACATGATGAAACTGTATTCCTATTGTCTACTTTGTTTTTCACTTGAAAGTATTACCTTTACCCAAAGTTTATAACAAAGCAGTAGCCAGCCCCTGCCCTGCTATTTTAGCTATCAGACATAGGAAGCTGCCTTATACAACACACACACACACACACACACACACACACACACACACAGAGAGAGAGAGAGAGAGAGAGAGAGAGAGAGAGAGAGATGTATAAACTGAGTCATGTCACCAATTTTTGCATTACAGCAGGAATGAGAAAACTTTGGTCAGAGATTATGGGAGTTTTAATCCCACAACTTCTGCAGGGCCACAGGTTTCCCATCCCTGCATCAGAGAGATCATGTGGTTTCTCTTATGGAAACCATTACACATAAGGATTATCCTTTAAAGACTAAGGGTTGTATATGACCCTAAGGTCACACACCTATGTCACGGCATACCCATTAAAACCAACAGGCCAGATTCCGCCAGCGGAGGTCCCTGCAAGGACTTCCAAAAGTGCAATGGGGCATTCCGTGCCTCTCCTCTCTCTGCAAAACCCCCTGTGCAAAATTGTCTTGGTGGAGTCAGGAGAGCCCCTGGAAAAGCAGATTGCTTAGGTAATAATACTTGGGTAATAAGGCACCCTGAGCGATGACAAAATTTGGTGCCCCCCCCCACTAAATATTTATTATTTTCACAATAATTCATTTTGGTACAGTTGCTTGTTTATGGATCTTCTCTGTATGTACCCGTATAAATATAGGTTTTACTATTGTGTCATGCACCCCCTTGGCTCAGCATTCTGTGTGGGAGAACAGCCCACACCATGCTAAATCTGGCACTGTCGTTCCATCAGGGACGCACAAATGCTTGCACTGATGGAGTGATCTGCTTAGTGCTGTCATAGCATGGTAAAAAATGTGGTGCACTAGGAAGGAAGAAAAGTTAGCATATAGAAAACCGCAGTACAAAGGGAGGGCAGGTGGTTGTTCTTTAACCAACCGCAGTCCCAAGATCAGGTACAGCTGGCCTTTATAGGCAGGGGGCAAACCGGAGTGAAGTCTGCTCCATTTAAGTCCTCTCCCAGGCCACACCCACCCAGTCTGCCTGGATTGGTTGGTTTGGAATTCTGTATGGTGGGAAAACCCAACATTCCAAGCGGCCAGCCAGGGGAATTCCCAATTGCTGACTGACCAGCATGGTATTGCTCTCCTGGGCCTGGGGCTTGCCACAAAGGGCTGCAACCGCCACCTACCCCAGGACTGGGTAAGTGGTCAAATCCCTCCCAATGGAGTTAAATTAGACTACCTTAACTCTATTATTTAAATGAGTTGCTATGAATATTACAAAGTTGAATATAACCCATATTTACAGAGTGAATGGAAAGTCTTTTCATTTTCATATCCTTGTCTAAGGTTGAATTGAATGAAGTCCAGTTGCCTAGACTATGTGACAAGTTGGACAGAATTCAGTGCCCAAACTTATGAAATTTTATGGACTAAACACAGCAAAGAACGAGCTAAAACAGGCATAGGCAAACTCCGGCCCTCCAGATGTTTGGGACTACAATTCCCATCATCCCTAGCTAACAGGACCAGAGGTCAGGGATGATGGGAATTGTAGCCCCAAACATCTGGAGGGCCGGAATTTGCCTATGCCTGAGCTAAAATATTTTCCCCCTCCATGTGAAACACAGGGGCAGTGTTTATATCAGTTCTCTTAATTATCTTGGAAAGTAACACTTAAAGCACACATCAGAATTGGATAGTCTTAGTGTGTGCATAGCTACCATACTTTTTTAGCTAATGATGCTAAGAGCTGCTTTCCCCCCTTGGGAATGAGGAAAGAAAGTAGAAAGCAAATGTCATCACGCAATAGTTTTGCCGAAACTCCCCCCCTCCAATTTTCTGATTTGTCTGGTTTTCTTAGAGATGTATTAGCCAGCAGCACATTTGGCTTTTGTGCCTTAGGTACAAGGCATATCCTTCATATGTTTTGCTGATTCATATCTAGGAGAAGGTTATCTATGAGAAGGAAACAATCAGGAATGTTTGTGAAAAAGTCATGTCTTCACCCAGGGGTGGACTTGAGTATTTCAAACATCAGTGGTGCCCTGTGGGAAGCCAAAATTTGGTGCCCTCTCACCTTCCATTCTGCATGTGCACTATGACATAGTTGTGATAGCCTACGGTGCCCCTCCCCCCAACTTGGCGCCCAGAGCGGGGAAGCCAATCACGCTGCCTGAAATCCACCTCTGTGGGCACCATAGGTAGCCATCTAATTCTGATTTGATTAAAATAATCCAAAGGTAGAAAACAAAATGCTAATCTAGAACAGCCACATAACAAACTGAAAGATGCTAGACCCATTCATAGTTTTGGGAAACAATGTTATTCAGTAGCCATACTTCAGTTTATGAGTTTTTAATAACTTAATTTGTTCTTCACAGTGTGTCTCAATGTAATCTCTGATTCTGAGTTAAGAGTCGTTTTAACTTCCTTTGAACCTTTAAATCTCAATGTTAAATCTTACCCACAGTTCATGTTGACTGTGCACCAGATCACTGTTACCCAACGATAGCACATAATCAACCCAGTAGCATTTGATTTCATTATTTGAAACTTATATGAAGATTGATGTCGACAGGATAGTTGACATGTAGCCGTGTTTCATATTTGACAGCTGTCAGCTGGTTATATTTTATATTTGATGCCTTCAAAAGCCAAAAATCTGGAGAATTTCAACATACAAATGTTGAAAATTGGACTAATATTGAATAACTGCAATAACTAATTTCATTTTTTACTATGGAGGCCAGCTTTATATTTTAGGGTATTTCCTCAGAGCTATCCCAATGGATGAGAGAGATCAGGAGTTTGGGGGAGGGCTGTAAGTTTCAGTATCTGTTCTATATCATTCATAGAGGAAAATTAGACCATGCTACAATGAGGAAAGGGAAAGAGAGAAAAACAGGTATCTGTGCATAAGGCACTCAGTTTGATGTTCCTCAGTTCTGCACATGTATTGCAAGGTCATAGGTAGATTGGCAATTGCATTCAGCAGTATTGAGACCACGCTGTTGCAGAATTGTGACCCATCTTGCTTCCTCAAGAAGGGCTCCTGAAAAAGCGACCTCTGGAAATTGGTAACAGGTACCTGGTTGCTGGTTTGAGAAAAAAATGTTGAAATATGGTGCCTCATTTCCTATAAAGAACTGCTGGAGGGCAACTGGTCAGTCAGGTTCAGTCTTTGTTTTATGGACTCCCAAGCCAGCTTCGATTTGAAGGGGAGAGCTAAGGTGTATATAAACGCTACTGCTCATTCCCAGCATTGCTATTGCCATTTATTTTACTGTATTTTATTTTTTGTATCTTTGTGAAGCTTAATTACCTGCCATTGCTGTAGGCCACATGGCTTGGGATGGACGGTACTTTTACAAGTTTGCTCTGGTTAGAATAATCTAATTAAATTGTGGGAAATGTCAGATTAAATCAGAACCTCTAAATACTGAAATGAATCAGGATTTAGAGCTATTAGCAAATTGCTTAGGCTTTCACAAACATCAGAGTGCATGAGCAAAAGCTTAATGATACGGTATCTTCTTTCGAGCATTATTTCAAATTCATCCAGCATGTTAGTTAGATTTAGTAGGCTGTCTGAAGTTTAGTCATTCTATCTTATAACCCTTTGAGAAATTGGCCACACAGATCCAAATCACTGCAGCCTCATGCTAAACTCCCCCTAAACACGCCACGAGGTTTGATGTGCACCTCATCCCAATGCAAACAATGGGATTTGCATTGCTTATGTTTCTATTTGCATGTGGAAAATGGCATCTTCTTCTGAAAAATTGCAGCATATTAGAAAAGCCCAGCGGGCGCTTTTCCAGAATCCACAGAGCAGCTAGCCACAGACTGTCCTAGCAAACCTACTTTGCCAACAGACAAGGCGTTTCTCCCATGTTTGTGAGCGTTGGAGCCACTTCTTACAAAAGTGGTCTCACTCTGGTCATTTCCCAGAAGCAAAGGGGTCGAACACATTACACCAAAACAGGCTGGGCTCCGGGAAAAAAGAAAGAAAGGAAATATCTGTGTTTCCTTGTCTTTGCTAGAACACACACTGCCCCTCCCTGCTCTGCTCTTTACTATTTGCACGCCACCCTTCTATTATTGAGATCGTTTTTGTGAAAGATGATTCACCCAATGTATTACTTCAATGTCCTGTGTTTGACTGAGCTCCTGGTATGTCTCTAAGAAGCCAGCATCCCTTCCCACCCAATCTCTGCCTCAGAGACTCTGGGGCTTCAATAGGGTGGTCATGTGTCCTACAGTACTGAGGACATTCTATAGATTCTCA
Organism: Podarcis muralis; assembly: GCF_964188315.1. Lineage (NCBI taxonomy): Eukaryota > Metazoa > Chordata > Lepidosauria > Squamata > Lacertidae > Podarcis > Podarcis muralis. The sequence goes on along the minus strand of NC_135665.1, from coordinate 46,772,964 downwards.
GTGGGCATTCTTATATTTTTTTGGGGGGGAATCCCTGTTTGAAAAGCTGTCTATTCCAAGCGCAATTTAAAGACAATTTAAATAATCATAAGAAAGGATAACAGGGGTCTTCAGTTGCACACCAGCAGTTAGTCCCTGATCAAAAGCCTGAGCAGGCACACTCACCTGATCTTGGGAATATAGAAAGCGTTTACTTCTATTTAAATTATACTACTTAAAACTTGCATATATACATATAAATTAGTATTTGCAAATTTTATGCAAACCACAAATAATACATACAGTGATACCTCTGGTTATGTACTTAATTCGTTCTGGAGGTCCGTTCTTAACCAATCTCAGGTACCACTTTAGCTAGTGGGACCTCCTGCTGCTGCTGCCACCGCTGCCGCGTGATTTCTGTTCTCATCCTGAAGCAAAGTTCTTAACCCAAGGTACTATATCTGGGTTAGCGGAGTCTGTAACCTGAAGCGTATGTAACCTGAAGTGTATGTAACCCGAGGTACCACTGTACTGTATGTGGCCACTTAGGTTTGAATTAGGAAACAGGCTATCATCTGTGTGCCGGCTAGAATTGAGCTCTAGGGCTGGACAATGTATCAATATATTATCCAAAATACTCCAGCCGGGGAGGGCAGGGTGCAAATAAATTATTATTATTATTATTATTATTATTATTATTATTATTATTATTATTATTATTAGAAGTCCGCATCATGATAATGGTTTCATCATATTTGACATGGCAAATATATATTGTGAATCACAATGCGTGTGTGTGCTATGTAAAAAATTGTGATATGGGGAAAACAGTGAAGCCTGTCACCACTTTTCTCATGATTCTTGCTGCCTCTGTTCCTCTGTACTATAAAATAACAGTTGTAGCAATATGTTAAAGGTAAGTAAAAATGTATTGGTTTTAGACCCCTAAGTAGTAGCTGTTGCCAGGACATTACTCCATTCTTTTCTACACAGTTCCACACTTATTTCAGACATCATGATATATCGGCGTGTCGCAATGTTTAGCTGGTGATATAATATTTTAAATCTTTTTCTTTGCATGGCAGCGCCACCCCCAGACCCAAATTTCTTATCACAAACTGATGTCAAACCTCCCTTCCATTTCGAAAACAACCGTCTCCGTGGCAGGGGGGGCAATTGTTTGTGATAAGGGCCACACCAAATGTCAAGACCTCTTGGGCTCACAGAATTAGTTTGACAGCTCTTTGGAGCTGCGCCAGCATCAGGCGGCACTGTGCTGTGAGAGGCAGGGCCTTCCTGATCACAGGGGAAACCAAGGCCCTCCTGACCTCTGTAGGCTTGTTATGCAGAACACCTTCACATTTAGCCTGCCAAGATATCCTGGCCAGAACGAAAATCTTCTCCACCTATATTTATGTTCCCTTTATTGTTCTTCCTTTGACCGGGCAGGTATTGGCCTCAGTGCCTTGTTCAAAGACGACTGGGAAATAAGGCTGGCAGTAAGATTGTGCACATGTTTTGACTGTGCGCACCGAATGCACATAGGGCATTGGTGGGAGAGTGGAGTCATGCCTGCCTGCTCCTGTTGCATGGTCAGCACAAATTCCGAAAGGGTCTACACTCATGTCAAAGCTGTAGGATCTTTCCAGAGTTATTCTAGAGACACATGGGGTGGGCCAGGACAGGGGAACAATTCAGTTTTCACAATTATGACATGTACACAGTCCTGTTTTATTACAGCGATGCCCCACATATATGCAGTTCAGGTTTCGTAATGTAAACGGCATATATATACAACAAAGTGTATATCATATATTAATATTTAAAAAATTATGCTGCAGAAATATAGCATTATATCCAACTTAATCGTTGTGTGCATGGGACAACTGCAGCAATTTGTTAATTCTGTAATTCATGAAAATTCTTTAGCATTTTAGTGCAAATTTCTACTAATAAACACCTTTGGGTGAGCAGTTCTGACAAATGTATGCATTTTTGCAAGCATTTCCCACCCCCAATGTAATGCATTTTGTTATGTTATTTTGACTAATAGGTGCATTTTTGTAAATGTTGGTTGGATAACTCCATTACAAAATTCAGGTAAATTTGTATTTCAATGAATGGCTGTGTTTCAGTTCTCGTGCTGCTTTGAAAAGTGCAGATTTGATAGATTTGCCTTTAAATACAAACGGAATCAACCCCCCCCCCAAATTCCTAGATAGGACACATTCTGTTGCCCTCCCTCCCCGAACTTGAAATGCATCAGGCTGCAGCAAACAACACTGGAATGAATCCACAATTTTACTTTCATGAATCTTAATTTCATGAATCCAAAATCCTACTTTCCAAACATTTTGGATATATCTGGATCAATAAACGAAGCTTTTCTGTGCATCCACACAATCATTTCAATCAAGCAACCTGATTCTTTTGACATTTCATATTGCCAGACTAAAGGGAAATGTGTGACATTTTGTGCTACCAATAAGCCCACAGAAATCCATCCATTTCATTGTGGCTAAAGGGCTCACCACAACTATCTCCTAGCCAGAGCCCAGCCCAAACCCCATCCGCTATGCTCGGGATAATTTTAGAGCTGCAGAAGGAAACCAGACAGTTTTGGGCCACAAATCCGTATCTTCTTTAAGTGGCTTAAACTCTTCTTTCATTTGAGGTTAGTAAAAAAAATGAATTTGTGGGATTTTGTGGTTGAGGCATTTGTCTTTATATGAAAACTTGAGGCTGATTTAGCTGCATGTTAGCAGTGATGGGTAAATGAACCCTCCGTGTTCTAAGGCAGCATACTTCTGAATACTACAACAAGGGAGGGATATTGTGCCTGTGTCGTCTTTAGCAGCCAGCCCTACCATTGGGTAGAATGAGGAAGCCACATCAAGCAGCTGGTTTTGAGTGCTATGAAAGTGAAGCAAACTGTTGGTGTATTATTGTTGTATTCTTACTGCCAGGAAAAGGAAGGTGTGCTTTGGGGGTTTTCTGCCGTAGGTGCTTATAAACTTTGATCGGCCTTGGATACTATGGACCATGACTTGAGTGGGGAGAGTTTGATACTCTGACTCAGGCAGCAAAATGCCAGATCAATGTGCCTCACCCAGGGGTGGAGCAAGATGATTGGGTGCCTGGGGCTGCTTGCATGCCTGTGCCCTGGGGCAGGGCCAGCCGCTTGTGGGGTGGGGGTCAGCTGGAGCAGGATGCTCCACGGGGCCTCTAAGGAGTCTGCCTGCCTCCTCCCACTCAGCCACCCTACAGCTGAAGGGGAGGCATCAGGCAAACTGTTTGGGGCAGTGTGGAGCCTGTGGGCACCCAAGCCACTGTGTCTCTCCCAGGAGAGATGCATGGCTCGGGCGCGCTGCAGACCCCACGGTGAGTGCCACCTGGCATTTTGTCACCCAGCCCCTCAGAGGTGACACCCGAGGGGGGGGGCCTGTCCCGACCGCAGACACCCTTCCTCCACCCCTGGCCTCATCATCATCACCATCTCTGCATTTTTGCTGCTGCTTCAATAGCACCAACACAGGCAAAATATGGGCTCTCACTCCACAATGCCTCACTCTGAGGAAGGACCCTATGTCCAGACAGCCCTTCCTTGGACTGAATCATTGCGGTGACCAGGGCGAAATGGCCTCAGGCGGCCCCATAAGAGCAGCACCAGTCAGATTGCTGCAACAGCAAATACTGACTAAGATTGTAATAGTGAGGAGGAGGAGGAGGAGGAGGAGGAGAAGAAGAAGAAGAAGAAGAAGAAGAAGAAGAAGAAGAAGAAGAGGAGGAGGAGGAGTTTGGATTTGATATCCCGCTTTATCACTACCCAAAGGAGTTTCAAAGCGGCTAACATTCTCCTTTCCCTTCCTCCCCCACAACAAACACTCTGTGAGGTGAGTGGGGCTGAGAGACTTCAAAGAAGTGTGACTAACCCAAGGTCACCCAGCAGCTGCATGTGGAGGAGCGGAGACGCGAACCCGGTTCCCAAGATTACGAGTCTATCGCTCTGAACCACTACACCACACTGGCTCTCAGTGTGAGCATTGTGGGAGCTCCCTGGGGCCATCTTGCCCCACAATATCTCAATCTAAAAATCACCCCTCCTAAAATCAAGGCATTGGGGTGGCAGGGAAGTGGAGATGAGCCATGGGTGTAGGCTATGGGGGCACCACTCTGCCACCCCACCCAGTCCACCTCCTGAGACAAATGTCTTAGGCTGCCTCAGGTTGCTTAATGGGACGGCCACTCTGATCATTGAGGAAAAAGTTCTTGACTAGATGGCAGAGCAGTATTTTCCTTATGAGTAATAGGTGGTAGGATTGCAGCCTCTGTAATTTTGCTACTTTTCCTGCAATAGGAAAACACTTTTCATCGGTTTCACTGGCAGTGACAGCAAATTGATGCATCCACAAATGGCAAAGTTATTAGCTCAGTCTTCCTGCTCCATCGGCCTTATAGTAACATAGCTTCCAGCTAAGAAAAGAAGGAAACACCTTTTGTTTATTCTATGGCACGTGAAAAAGACTCCTTCCTTTACAGCTCCAGTGGAAATACTGATTGCTTCATAAACTACATTTTGGGTTATTAGAGTTGCAAAAAAATGTCAGAGGTTGCCCGGACGAAGAGTGAAATTTCCCTGTAACAGGCATTCAGTTAGTCAGCACATATTTTTGCTTCCTTGAACTGGGAGGGAAAAAAAATAAGAAACTTTAGAGTAAAAGCGGTATTGTGGTGCCACGTTCTTTCTGAAGGGATTGGGTTTCCGACAGTTGATTTTAATTATAAAAAGAAAGAAGAGATGCCTCAACGCATTGTATGTTTTGGAGTCCAAAGCCTAAAAGCTTAATATAACATATTACTTTTGGAAGATGTAATTTTCTCCCACAAAGAACACACAAAAAAGCAAGGCCAAAAACATGTCTTAAGTGCTCATGGCCTGTTAGGCAAAACAGACAGAACCAAGTGCAAAAAGCCCAGGACTTTGAAACACTAACCAGCTGGAATTTTACTGGTTTGAGCAGTAAACCTGCATTGTGCTGGTTTGCTAGTATTCAGGAGTGAAAACTCACACAATCCAGGTTTTATCAGGATGTAGGGCACCATATTCTTCCATGCCCTACCACGTTCTTCCATGCTTTGCCCATAATCCACCAAGTTCCCCCCTCTCTCTGCCTCCTAGCTCCACCTAGAGGTCCAGTATCTTTTAAAACTTAGAACTGGCAAGCTGGCTTCTACTAGTGCAACTTGGGTGAGTTGTGCTTTAGATGTATTTTGTACTGTGGCACAGTGCTTTGAAGTGTTGGATTGGGCCAGACAGTCACAGAAGTCCACAGTTTTCAGGTTTTGCTCATTGTAATTGCGCTTTCAGGGCTTCTGGCATCTAATCAGCATCACAAGAGAGAATTTGTAGCTTGGAGGTGCCCCTCTTCCCTCTGGGGTGGTATGCTTTCAATTTTTTTAAAAAGGTTTGCTTTCCACTGCTTATAAAAACACACAGAGACACACACAGTTAAATGGCTTTTGGCAAATGCACCTTCCTATCATGCTGTACACTGTGTCCACAGTGTGTGCTTGCTGATCTGTTCCTCTGATACGGTGAAGGCTGATAAACTTCCCTCGGGACATCTATGCTTTGGGTTTCTTTTGGAGGGATGGGGGCGTTGGCTGGATGCTTTCCCAACACAGATTTGACTGCTGTGGTCCAAGCAAAAGCATCCTTCTGAAAGAGGGGCCCTTTGTCCTCCAGTATTGCCCAAAGAACCACCACTGGTGATAAGTGGGATGGTGGGCATGACTGGCAGCATGGGCAACATTGGTGCGGGCTTCTCCTGTGCCATATAGGGCAGGGGTGGCCAACTCCCAAGAGACGGCGATCTACTCACAGAATTAAAAACTGGCATTGATCTACCCCTGGTTTTTTTTTGGGTTAAGGTCAAGGTTGTTGAGCTTTTTTTAAGGGAGGAACTTGAGTTCAAGGTTAAGCTGTTGGCCATTTATAGGGTCAAAGGGGAACAGCCACTCGCGAACAGATAAACTCCATCTTTCATTCTGCAAATAATGCAACAATGGAGGGCGCGGCTAAGAAAAGGGACCCAGCGATTGACTGCGATCTACCAAAACCTCCCGGAGATCTACCAGTAGATCACGATCAGCCTGTTGGACATCCCTGATATAGGGACTTAGGAAGCTGCGTTCTACTGAGTCAGACCGCCTGCATTGGCTGGCAGCGGTTCGCCATGACTTCAGGCAGGGGTCTATCCCAACCCTGCCAGGAGATGCTAGTGGACCTAAGACCTTCTGCTCTAACACTGAGCTACAGCCCTTCCCTGTGAGACCTGCCTCTATGTCAGGAACAGCTAAATCTGTTTGTCGTTTCCCTCATTTGCTGAGCCTTTCAACTGTAGGTAGCAGCTTCACAGTGAAGCATTTTCAGGTCCTGAAGACTCCGCCCACTCAGGCACCTGTTGGGCTGTGCCACTTAAGGATGAAAACAGGGGACTCTTCACCTTGTAAGAGTCTTCACCTTGCTTGGTTGCTGATGAAGGGACAATGGGAATAGGGGTAAAATTCTACTCTGGGCTCCACTGCTTATAAATTTGCAGTCACTTCCCTCCAAAGTGGACCTAAGTTCAGGATCTGGTCTACCATATTAAAAAGTGCCTAAGATGCACACAGAGCATTTTTATTTTATAATGAGAGTAAATTATGAGAAGTTAAATTGCACAGCCATGGGAAGCAGATGTTGATCATTAATATATTGGCATATTTTTTGTGCTGCTCTCCCCTGTGTTCATTTCACATTGGTGTGGGCTCTTTAAAACAAAGCTGGGGGGGGGGACACCCTAAACGCCTGCCATCCCTTATTTCTGTCTTTACAGCACTTTCACTACATTGCAATACAACTTGAAGCTATTGAATGCAACCCTTTTTTTCTTTCCTATTTCTCTGCTCTCTTAAAGGATACATCAGACTCCAAGCTTTCTGACATATTAATTGCCAGTATGGTTTGTGTGTACAGATTTTGCACTGGGTAATTCACAGATTGTGAAAACATGTCCTGTTATGTATTCAAGGATGGCAAATAACTCCATAAATGCATCCATTACACCAAATGGCCGGTTTCATAAATGCTAACCCACCCCATCTGAACACTGCAGCATTTTGTAAAATGCTAGATGGCACTGCTAGTCAGGGATTTCTTTGAAACAGCTGGATTTCATAAAGCTAATTCTGCAAGCTACAAAAGGGCATGTAAGGCATTATTTCAGCCTGACAGCTAGTGCTACAATGCACTTGTGGAAATGTTTCCGCTATGGCATTAGCAAATTTGGAATCCAGGACTTAGCAGTGCTAAGCAGAATTTGTCCTTATTGATTCTATCCCTTTAAGCAGCATAACCTGGTCCTGGTCTCTCTCACTTGGTGTAGGATTGTAGTGGCTGTGACTCTGATACCTGTTTTATAAATATTGGGATGCAGCCAATGCCAGTCCTACTCAGAGTAGACCCATTTATGTTAATAGCCATGACTAACTTGCATTCATTAATATCAAAAGGTCTACTCTGAGTAGAATTTATTTGGCTACAACCCATTATGACTAAACTGAAACCCCCCCAAAAAATAATTTCCCACAATGTTCAGGGGCAAATTGGGGTTCCTGAAACTAGGGGGTCCATTCTTTTTGTGGGGGTGGGAAGTATTTCAGTTGCAGGCAATAGGATAACGTACATGGCAACACAGGTAAGGGGTAGAGGATTAGCTCTTGGCACAATAATATCACCAAGCACATTCTTTTCATATGTGTGTGTTTTAATTTGATTCTACACAAATTAATGCTCTTCCCTACTATGGGAACTGTCAAGCGTTGCCCCTTTGAACTGTGATTTGATAGCTATGATTGTCATTTTGCAGGCGTTGAATAAATGATGTATTGTAGTGAATTTGATGCTGAATACTGATTTCCTGTTCAGAGGTTGTTTGTCTGTAGCCAATGAACAAATAAGCACAGCTTTCCAGAAAATATTTTTGTATATTGGTGTTTTGTGGACCTTTATTTTGAAGGCCTGGGCTTATTCTAAACACAATAGATGCCTCTTGTTTCAGGACATGATCACTCAACATTGTCACTGATTTGCAGTTAATTTAAGGCAATCTGAGAGCAACTTTGCATGCTCACTACTGCAAATCATTATTATTTGAAATCATAAGGATGTGCTCAGCTGTCCATCCAAGGCCATATTTCATGAGCATGAGACATTAACTCAACTAAAGTCTGTTCTTCTAAATCCATGAAGTTATATCAGTTTGGCTGTAATCAGTACAGTGGTACCTTGGGTTCCATACGCTTCAGGTTCCATACGCTTCAGGTTACAGACTCTGCTAACCCAGAAATAGTGCTTCAGGTTAAGAACTTTGCTTCAGGATGAGAACAGAAATCGTGCTCTGGCAGCGCAGTGGCAGCAAGAGGCCCCATTAGCTAAAGTGGTGCTTCAGGAGAAGAACAGTTTCAGGTTAAGAACAGACCTCCGGAACAAATTAAGTACTTAACCCGAGGTACCACTGTATATTTTGTGGATAATCATGAGCAAACAAATGTAATAATCTCATACTGAATCGGTGTGACTCCATTAATTCATTTGTCTGTTGTCCTTTAATTCTGCATAATTTAGTTGCTGTAAACTGGAGAGGTGCTCATTAATCATAAATAATGTAGGTGTGGATTAGTTTCATAGAAGAGCAAGTTGAGTAAACAGAAATACTCAAAAGCATCCACTCTATTATTAATTAGTGCAATAGAATAACTTATAATGGACACACATCATCCTAAAGTTCCAAAAGCTTAAGATTTGGGACAAATGAATCTAATATTTAAACTCTCCTAATGTTGATAATGGCATTTCCCTAACAGAAGACAATCCTCTATGAAGGTACAATTAATAATGCACTGAAAATTTCTTTCACAGTTTCCCCCACCATCAATTAAAGAGAAAAGTAATTGCATCTGAAAATTATCAAGTGAGGAGAGAAAAATTTGGTGAAGTTCTGAGTAGGGTATCAGGGTTTTTTTTTTTTTTGCACTTCGACTTTTGAGATGGCTGAGAGATTTTGTTAGAGTCTTTTCTTCCATTCTCCAAGTTATCTCTCTGATGGTCTGCATTCTGCCATCTTCCTGAGTGCTCCCATTTCCTGAAAACCTTGTGATATCTTTGACTTGGCTTTATTCTAAGTGTGAGGTGGTAGGGAAGCTGCCTACTAAGCACATGATACTTTTCTTTTTCTTTTTCTGAAGTGAATGGGTTTTTTTATTTTGCTTTTAAAGAAATCAGCACCTAAAGTGTTGTTGTTTTTAAGGTAAATGTTTTTTGTTCTTTCATTTAGTTGAAAACAAACAAAAAAACTGTTATGTAATGAAGTTCTCACCCTGGACCAGCAGGGGGATACTGTAGATAGTTATGCAAATAAGGGATCGAAAGTGACGTTCGGTGATTGGATAGTTTTAGAGAATTGATACAGTTACGTTGTACCGGAGCTCTATATAAGCAGGCTGACTGAACCCTTCAGTTCTGTTCTGTTCTGGCCTGTGAATAAACAAGAGCTGTTTGAAGAATCGCTGTGTCGTCTGATATGTTCACCCACAACTTAACAAAAACCACACAAACAGACGAACTTCCTGACAATAAGAGCTGTTCGACAGTGGAATTTGCTGCCAAGGAGTGTGGTGGAGTCTCCTTCTTTGGAGGTCTTTAAGCAGAGGCTTGACAACCATATGTCAGGAGTGCTCTGATGGTGTTTCCTGCTTGGCAGGGGGTTGGACTCGATGGCCCTTGTGGTCTATTCCAACTCTATGATTCTGTGATTCTATGAAACCAAACCAGTGAATCACCACTCTTGGGCACTTAGTAGCCCGTCTTCCCAGCATGTAGCAGCAGTTTTCAAACAGGTGAAAGCAGGGATGAAGTTCCACCCCTCTGTTATCACCTTTCTGCTTAGACTTTCAGTCTTTCAAATGCTCAGACTAGTACTAATGCCATGGGAGGTCATTGACAAAAGCCCCCCCCCCTTTCTCACCACTTAAGTTCCAGAACTCACAGGTGGCTGGGACCATTTTTAAAGTTCTGCTCCTTTATGCATACCCTGCAAGAACCTATTCCAGATCCTTTCAAGTCCCACTTTTCACCTTTATTTTCTTGTTTCCCTTTCCCTCTGGAACCCCCTTCCCCTCTATTCAGCACCAATATATGCTAGGGCTTTTTTCAGCTGCAACACATTGGAGCTCAGTTCTGGCACTTCTCAGGTAGGCACCATTGCCATTATAAGAGAACAAGGGAGGTGTTTGTGGTGAGTTCCAGCTCCTCTTTATTTCTAGAAAAATAGCCCTGAATATATGCACTCTGCTCCCACCATCTCACCACTCCCATTTACTATATTTTTCAACCATCCCCATGATCATCTCTCTGTCCAATGGATGAGCCATCTGAAGGATATTCTGTAACTTCCTTCTAGAGCGACTGATCAGATTTCATTTGTTTGCACACACATAGTAAATTCAAAGACATGCCAGGTGTTAGCTGACACCTACAGTGCTCTCTCTCTCTCAAGGCAAAACTGCTTCATTATTTTTATTTTTAAAAGGACTAAGCAAATTAATGCAAGAGTGAGCATGATGTTTTTATACCCCTTTTAATATTCTCGTTGCAGAGTGATACTTGCCTGAGGTCGAAGTGTTTTTGATTAACTCCCTGCGCTAATGAAAGCCATGAGAACGGCCGCATGCAGGAGTTCGCTCTTTCTGGTGTTACTTATAAAACTGCAGAAGTTTTACAATCTTGAACATGGCAGGCTCCCCTTCTCCCACACACACTCATTCCTCCTCTCAGCTTTCTCCAAGGCAGAGTTCTGGCTAATCATGGAAGTGTTTCAAACAATTTCATCCAAAAAGTATGAGGCAAGAGTTCGGCCATATTGTCTGAAGTGGGAAGGGAAGGAGGGGCAAGATGTTAGGACATGTCAACAGGTGGAGACTCTGTGCTGTTGAGTTACCATGCTAAATCACGATATGAAGTGAATCAGGCTACATTCACTCCACACGTTTAAAACACCACGATGACACTTTAAACAGTCATGGCTTCCATCAAAGAATTCTGGGAGCTGTGGTTTGTTAAGCGTTCTGAGTTGTTAGGAGACCCCATAGTTCCCTATTCTGGGAACTGCAGCTCTGGGAAGGGAATAGGATTCCCTTAACAACTCTCTGCACCCCATTTTATTTTTTGTTTATTCAACTTATACACCACCCTATATCCAGAGGTCTTAGGACGGTTCACAACAAGACCACAACATACAAAATCAAACCAACCCCCCCTAAAAAACAATAACAACTCCCAGAATTCTTTAGAGGAAGCCATGACTCTTGGTATCACAGTGTTTTACATGTATGGCGTGAATGTGGCCTCTGTTTGACCAGCAGTGCACACAGAGTGGCAGTAGGAGAACCATATTGGCTTAGGGTGCAATCCTTAGCACTGTCTGTCTGTGGCAGGAGTTGATGTAGTGGCACAGCCAGCACCGCATGCAGAGCACTAACACTTGCATCATCCATGATGGAAGTTGTAGGGGCACGCATAACAAAGAGGTCCGAATAGAGCCCAATGCCATCATGTTAGGGCAGCAGGATCTGTCCAGGATCCTGTGGATCTTATGTTGGCGCAGCCCAATCCTGCCCCCCAGATGCCCTGTTATGAGGGTTTATTCTGCCTTTTGCCACAACTCTTCTTCAAGGAAAGTTTGCAGTAATGGGGGCTTTTTAGTTCAGAGAAAAGGCAACAAGAGGTGACATGGTAGAAATTTATGAAATTATGCATGGCATGGAGAAAACGGATAGAGAAAATGGCAAAATAAGTCAATTTGTCTTTAAAAGTGAAGTTAATTTCTCCACTATCCTGTCTGCACTACAGAGCAATGATCCCTTGTCTGAAGAGTGCAGGCTTGACACTTCATAGACCCTCTTGCAATGGTTCTTGTGGCCTGTAATAACTCATTGTTGCTTCTGTGGTTCCTTTGCCTCAGGATGGCCAGCCATATAGCTAGCTAGTCATTATTCATCAACTTTAGATGATATTCAGGTATTGTACTTGTGGTTACTAAATCTTGAAAGCTGGCCCTGGTCATGTGAGACAGGTGTTTTTTTTAAAAAGACACACCAATAATTCACATGGGAATTAAATATAAAAGAATATATGGACTCCAAAAAGAAGAAGGTGACCACTAAATGAGTGTGAATCCCTCTTTAATTGTTGACATTAAGAAAGCAAGCTAATAAAGACTACAAAGCCAATAAATTAGATAAAAATTGGTGCCATCTTAAAAGAAATCCATCCTGGCTCATTGAAGTCTAACATCTGAAACAACTAAGCTATCTGTTTCTTTAAACTGCTGTACTACAAAAGAGCTAAATTACAGGGATCAGCTTTAGTCTCTCTATACATTCAAGTTACGGTTTTTTGTTTTGTTTTGTTTTTGTCTGCAGGTAACCCCTTCATGTTCAAAGCAGGCATATTTACTTGGGGGGGGGGGAGCTGAGTTAAATTTGTGTTTTTAACACTGCAGCCCAAGTATAGTAAACAGATGCCCATTAACTTTTGACTGATACGTTTGTGTCCTGCAGCCCTGTTGTCTGTTGCCTGGAGTTCAACTATATGCAAATTTGATTGCACATTGCCCTGTTGAGTCCAGACAAAAAGGAACATTAGATAAAACACTATTCCTGATAGTTGCATCAACAAAATCACTTTAGCTTTCCCAACCTAAACCAGGGAAGACTGTTCAGATCAGTGTTAGTCAACATAGTTGCCGTCAGATGCTGCTGAACTAAAACTCCCGTCACCCCTGACCATTGGCCATGCTGGCTGAGGCTGATGGGAGCTGGAGTCTAATAACACCTGGACATTGGCTATGTTGGTTTAGAGGTAGGTCCAGTGGAAACAGCCATCCGGTGCATTGAAAGGGAACAACCTTGCACTTCTCTACTTGCTCTTAAAAAGCATGGTATAAAGCAGGTACAATTGACCAAAGATACATATTTTCATGTTAGATGGATTTTCATGATAGGAACGCACATACTAAATTAATTGTAAAAAGCTTGCAATCACTAGTTAGGCTTAGGACTTAAATGAGTAATGTGATGAATTATCATGTTTAATGCGGAATTGGAAAGAAAAAGAGATGTTAAGTGATTAAGTTCAGATTAGAAGAACTTTGATTTGGAAAACCGTTAAAATGATATGCATTGGAATTCAACTAGGGGGATACGAAGAAGTCACTTAACAATGTTAAGAAGATTAGTTTTAATAAGGTTATGATTCCTGTTTGTTTGTTTGTTTGTTTGTTTGTTTGTTATTGTGTTTTTAATTTTGTGAAAACCAATAAAAAAAATTTGGGTGGGGAAAAGGAACGCACATACTGGCTTGGTTCACGTGTCACTGTAAGCCAAACCAAGGTTTAGCACATGCACATGAGCAAGTGGGATCTGGAAGAGGAGCTACAATTCTCAGAGCTCCCTTGGAAGAGAGAATGATTATTAAGCCACTCGGTAAACTGTAGCTCTGTGTGCAAGATAGGGAACTCCAAGCAAGTGCAGTTCCCAGGATTCTTTGAGGGAAGCCATGACTGTTAAAGTGGTATCAGAGTGCTTTAAATGGGAGCAAATGGGGTTTGTCAAACTGGCAAGGTAGCCCATCTAAGGAGAAGGAAAACTGTGGTCCTAAACTTCACCTGCCTTGTGGAATATCTTTGGGAGAAGAAGAGGTTAAGGAGCAAACCCTACACAAATCCTTAGTGAGTTCCTAAGACAGTTGGATGGCACTTTGTACGCCTCCTTCTGGCAACTCCTGCAGCTAGTCTGGTGTCAAACGTATTGCTCTGCTTTCCTTTGGACCACATGAGCAAGGCTGAGAGGGAAGAAGAAGAAGAAGAGTTTGGATTTGATATCCCGCTTTATCACTACCCAAAGGAGTCTCAAAGTGGCTAACATTCTCCTTTCCCTTCCTCCCCCACAACAAACACTCTGTGAGGTGAGTGGGGCTGAGAGATTCAGAGAGAAGTGTGACTAGCCCAAGGTCACCCAGCAGCTGCATTTGGAGGAGCAGAGATGCGAACCTGGTTCCCCAGATTACGAGACTACCACTCTTAACCACTACACCACACCATCATCTGGGCAGCCCGGGACCTCCACACACACTGTCCAGGCTTGCACCCTGGGGAGGTCACTTTGACGCTGGCAATGCACCGGTTTGACTTCACTCCCAGAGCAGCACTCCACTGTCTCTCAAAGCAGACAGATGCCAACAAGTGTTTTAAATGTATGGCCTCACTCATAGTTAACAGAGATTTGTATTCAGTTTCCTTATCAGAAGTATCATACTTTCCACTACACTAGCTCTTTAAATGACCCATTGACCCATATATCATTTTGAAATATATTCCACCCTCATCAAAATAAAGCAGAAAGTTCCTTTGATTTTAATATTGTTAAGTAGGTAGTATGTCCATCCATTCTTTAAAGAGCCTCCCCTTCTATTGGGAAACACATAGGTGAACAAGAAGCTGCCTTATAATGAGTGAGGCCACTGGTATTATCTATACCAGGAAAAAAGCTCACCAAGAACTCAGGCCAGTGTAAGTTTCAATAGTGGGAGTGGTCCCTACTCGCAAGTCACTAGTCAATAGTAACAAAAACTAATCCATTCAAAAGTATGTATTCTGACAAGGATTACAAACTCAAATAGAGATTACAAACTCTAACAGAGATTATAAACTCAAACTCATAAAGATATGTATAACACAATAATTTGTAACAGAATTAGAAATACAGTGGTACCTCGGGTTACATACGCTTAAGGTTACAGACACTTCAGGTTACAGACACCGCTAACCCAGAAATAGTGCTTCAAGTTAAGAACTTTACTTCAGGATGAGAACAGAAATCGTGCTCCGGCGGTGCAGCAGCAGTTGGAGGCCCCATTAGCTAAAGTGGTGCTTCAGGTTAAGAACAGTTTCAGGTTAAGTACGGACCTCCAGAATGAATTAAGTACTTAACCCGAGGTACCACTGTAAGGGTTTGTGAGTAGAGATAAGTTCATGCTAGTCCATAGTCAGATTCGATGTGGAGGTCTTAGTTTCAATCATTGAGCAAAAGTCAGAAGTCAGTTATGGAACAGAAACCAGTAGGTTCATGTTACTCCATAGTCTATTGAAACTTACATTGGCCTGAGTTCTTGGTGTGCTTTTTTCTTGGAATATTTAATAACAAGAACTCTAACTTATTTAACACTGGTCTTATCTAGTGCAATTTGTTCTACCCTGACTGGCAGTGGCACTCCAAGGTTTCAGGCAGGGTTCTCTCCCAGATCTGCACATGGAGATGTTGGGGATTGTACCTGAAGAAGATTTTGGATTTGATATCCCGCTTTAACACTCCCCGAAGGAGTCTCAAAGCGGCTAACAATCTCCTTTTCCCTTCCTCTCCCACAACAAACACTCTGTGAGGTGAGTGGGGCTGAGAGACTTCAGAGAAGTGTGACTAGCCCAAGGTCACCCAGCAGCTGCATGTGGAGGAGCGGGGAAGCGAACCCGGTTCACCAGATTACGAGTCTGCTGCTCTTAACCACTACACCACACTGGCTCTCAATGAGACATTCTGCATGCAAAACAGATTCTCTACCACTGAGCTACAGCTCTTCCCTGAAGTATGGTTGTTGCAGAATGAATCTTGGACCCTAGTGCTCTACACAGAGATGCAATAGTTATATAACAAAATTCATTTTTTTGTCAATGATTGTCCATGTCTAGCATTATCGTCTTTCTTTGGTTGGGAAGATCCTTCCAGAAATGATTAAGCCTTTAATATACTCAAATAAATTATTCTGTAAATATTTAACTTTTTGATAGAGCTACATCCATGTATCAGCTGTTCAATGCACAACATCTGTAACTCCTAGAACCTCATGCCTACTGTGCACTCCAGACTTTTATAGCTTAATCTGCTGTTTGTTTTGACAGCATCAAATTTTTTACTGAAGCAGGGAATAAAAAGATTTTTAAGACTTATCAGAGGTCCAACTCCTGCAACTCTTCATCACAGGGTTATAACTTATTCCCGGATGTAGTTAACAGTGTTGCAGCTAGTTTACATTTTTGTGTAGGATAGGAATATTGTGGAAGAGAAGATAATTATTGGTGGAGAAAAAGGTTGCACAGTCAATCAATCTGGGTTATTAAATAAAGCAAATGGGGAAATTGCTCAGTTTTAAAGGTGGGGTTCACAACTGCATGCACCTGTTGACCTTTCTAGTAATTTCATTGGTGCAAGTGACTATCCAACGCCAAGTGTCACAGTCAAATGATTACTCCCTTGGGGGAGCATTCTACAAACATTGTATTAGATCAACCTTCCCTAACCTGGTGCCCTCCATCTTGAATAAACAGTTCTCTGCTCATTCATGTGGCACCTCACCCAAGTTGAACTACTTTTAGGAATGAATAAACATTTCACTTTGATTGCATTTTGAAAGGGAACTGACTTGTTTTTCACCTCCCAGACTAATGTACAAGTCAGAATGTAATAGCCCTCTCTGAGTTTTGTGTTCTGGTTGTCAGCTCAAAGTATATCCCCAAAGGCATAGAAGTGTGTATATTAAATAAAATATATTTAGAAGTGTGTACATTTAGAAGTCTGTACAATAATTAAATGTGTACTGTATTTAAGTACTTTTTAAAAAAATCTATAGATTAATGTGGAAATTGTGACAGAATGAATTTAGGAAATTGACACAGTTCATAAATAGACTGATTTGTGTATTCCTAACTACTATATATGCAAAAAAAAAATTCTCTGTATGTATGGAGACATCAAAAGTTATATATTATTAACTAAGTCCCTTAATTATGGAATTAAGTTTGCAGTACTGTGAATATTCATTTGCGTATCAGCCCCACTGAACTCAGTGGAAGTTATGCTAGGATAAGCTAAGGATCAGACTGTTAGGTGTGGCTGTCTTTCATCCCATAGATCTCATTAGAAAATAGATTTTGTTTCTAATTTTGCTAGCTAAACCCTACAACTTTCAGATTGAGATGCTGGTCTAGGAATGATAAACTGAATGATCATAACTGCAATAAACAAATAAATCTGAAACTTATATAAGTAAAATACAGTTTTCTGGTATACTGTATACGGTAATCTCCTTCAGCTGTTTACCTTAATTGCACATCTAGTCTGGTGATATTCATCTGTTTTAAATGTTATAGTGGAATTTGGACATCAAATATAAAAGTCATAAAAATCCCAATTAAAGGCCTACTGAAGCAGGTGCAGCAGTTTAAGAAATTTACAGAAAAGGATATGATGTTAAGGGAGATGAAAGGTGAATCTCGTTTTGACGACAATAAATAAAGTTCAAAAGGGCTTTTCTTGACATTTCTGATGTGGTCTGAGCATCTAAGCTGTTTAAGAATCAGCATCTGTTGCCTGCAAGGATTTTATCTTCTTGATTGATGGGAAATGCTCATCAGGAGGATACAATCCTGAAGACATTTACTCAGCTTGGCAGAAAATATAGGATCACCAAGTTGCTTTACCCTTAACAGGACACTAGTTGGTGCAGATTAGGTAAAGGTAAAGGGACCCCTGACAATTATACATTATCTATTTCACTGGATGTCCAAAATTTGGTGAATGCTGACATGCTGACAATCCCAGGGGAATTTTGTGAAGGCCCCCCATTATCTCACTTTGGGGGCATTTGAAAGAGACAATCACTATTAGATGAGGGTCTACAATATGTGCACCAGTGTATCCCTGACATTTTGGACATTTACAATTATTTATTTGGGATGGCTGGCATTCACCAGATTTCAGACCCTTCACCGTCACATGCATTGCCCTAAAGGATCCTGGCCACATAGTCATACAAGCTGAAACTTGTTTTCAGCATTGTATGTAAAAGAGTGGCGTGATTCATTAAGTTGCATGTGTTTGAAATTAAAATAACTTGTGAAACAGTCCCTTTTATTAAATTGCTAGTAAACCTTTTTGGGGTGGGGGGGGGGGAATAAATCCAGGATTGCTTTCTCATAAGAGGAGCTGGGGGGGGGGGTAGAGATAGCATTACATAATCACCCTGTTGCATCCATTTAACAGCCTTCATTTCACACACACGGAAAGAACCTTCCTAACATCCTGGTCATTAGAAAACGTGCAGCTGCATTCCACATCCGGTGTAAGCAGACATTTGAGCGGGGAGACATTTCTCCCAAAGTTTCTACTGAACATGCTGTGCCTCTGGATTTTAACACCTTGGAGCTTTAGTCCATCTTCTTTTATCTACAGAATCTATTACACCACTCCTTTCAAATGCCTGTTTATTACCCCCTCCCCGAATGATTCCTTGTAAGAATGTTCCTACTTTAGCGTTTCTCATCAAGGTGACTAGAAATACAGTGGTACCTCGGGTTACATATGCTTCAGGTTACATACGCTTCAGGTTACAGACTCCGCTAACCCAGAAATAGTGCTTCAGGTTAAGAACTTTGCTTCAGGATGAGAACAGAAATCGGGCTCTGGCGGCGCAGCAGCAGCTGGAGGCCCCATTTGCTAAAGCGTGTTCTCACTAAAAGAGAGCACGTGTTGCGGATGGGGCCAGACAAAACACCCACAGTTGCCAGCCAGGTTGAGCCAGGAGACTTGGCTCAGATTGGTGGCTGGTGTTACTGGGGTAAATTTGATGTTGCTAATTTAGGGGTGTGGCCAGAGGTTATTTAAGCTAAGTCCACAGAAATTCCTTTCTCTTTTGCTGTGGACACCGGATCACCTGGAGCACTTGGACTGTCTGGAGGACAGTGGAGCGATCTTCTCATTGTCTGGTTACATTTCTTTATTTTCCCCTTCTTTTCAGTCTTCTCTAGTCCCTTAATTAATTTAATTTCCCCCCTTTTTTCTGTTTGATTTCCCACCCCACTCCTTACCCTGCCCTTTGGGAAGATGCTCCCTGTACCTGTGAGTGCTGCCTGTGCATAATCCTCCTGGGCTTGCCTTTCCCAATAGGGAGAGAGCCCCCATTAGGGGCTTTCTTTTGCAAAAAGGTTTTCCCCATTTTCGTCCATGCAGTGCTGTTGGCCGAGTTTTAATCTAGCCTTGGGCGGGAGCACTATATTGAGTTCCTTTAATATTGCAATGAGACTATAAAAGGCAGAGAGCAGAGCAGGGAGGCCTTCACGGCCTGCTCGGCCTGCACATATCATTCAAGCCTAAGCCTGCTACAGTTAGCAGTACAGTAAATTCCCAGCTTACCTGTAATCACTTTCGTTTATAGTATCCTCATAAGTTGGCTTTATTTTGGGTGCATGCAGTGCTGTTGGCTGAATTTTAATCTAGCCTTGGGCGGGAGCACTATATTAAGTTCCTTTAATATTGCAATGAGACAAAAAAGGCAGAGAGCAGAGCAGGGAGGCCTTCACGGCCTGCTCGGCCTGCACATATCTTTCAAGCCTAAGCCTGCTACAGTTAGCAGTACAGTAATTGTTAAGTCACTGTGACATGTGACTCAGTCTCTCTATAAGAATTTATCTGCTTGTTTGCAGGCTCACTTGTTGCTAATGTATATCTTAGGCAGACAGAGTGGAGCCAGAGGCTCTCTGTGCCTCCAATGAGCACTCTGTGTATGCTCTTTAACTATGCTGTTTCAGAACAAGTTTATTTTCTTCAAGTTTGTTTTGCCCTGATAGTGGCAATTGCCATTTTAGAGATGAGCCATTGTGGCTTAGTGGCTAGAGCGCAGGACTAGTACCTGGGAGACAAGGTTCATATCCCCCACTTAGCCATTGTTATAACAAAGCAAAACAAGCTGCTCCTTTTGGACTATTTTGTTGCTGGGTAGTTTGGCCCATTTGTGATATTGCTCTCAAAATGAACTTTGGGTTTCTTGAGGAAGTGCTTCCCTCTAAAGGGCAAGCAGGAGTACCTGGACAGGCGGCGGGCTGCCTCAAGTTTGTTATCTCATTGGAAACATTTTTGTCTGGCCTAGCAGGTGATCCTAGGTCTTGGCCCACTTGGCCCTATAATTTGATGGCCTCTGGCAGCGTTTCTGGCCTGAATAGCGTCCCCATGTGGTGCACAAAACATTGGTTTCACCTGTTCCTCACATTGTTTAGGTTTTTTCTTTTGCAGACTATGACAGGGCCTTTGCAGATACCTCCAGAGCTTGCCTCTCCTGCAGAGGATGACTTGCTGATGCCCCAAGTGCCTTCTTCCAGAAGGAAGCGTCTTCAGAGGCAGAAAAAGCGGAGCAGGGATGATGCTTACACCTCCTTGCAGGTAAATCATCCCTGGGCTCTGATGATGATGCAGACATCACCTTAGACCTCTTCAGGGGTCAGGGTGAGGCTGTTCCGGGTCTTTAGGGATCATCCTGGATAGCTCAGCTGGTCAGCATATGGTGCCGGTAATGCCTAGGTTGCAGGATTGGTCCCTGTATGGGACAGCTGCATGCTCCCTCATCACTCTACCCGGACACTGAGGTCCAGCGCCGAGGGCCTTTCTGGTGGTTCACTCAATGTGAGAAGCCAAGTTACAGGGAACCAGGTGGAGGGCCCTCTCAGAAGTGGCACCCGCCCTGTGGTACACACTCCCACCAGATGTCTACTACCAGACTTTTAGAAGACATCTAAGGCAGCCCCGTTTAGGGAAGCTTTTAATGTTTGATGCACTACTGTATTTTAATATTTATTTATTTATTGGACGCTGCCCTGAGTGGCTGGGGAAGCCCAGCCAAATGGGCGGGGTACAAATAGATTATTATTATTATTATTATCATTATTATTAAGTGGGAGAGTGGACTAGATGATCCTTGGAGTCCCTTCCAACCCCACTATTCTATAAGTGGTAATTCACTATGAGGGGAATGTTAGACGCAGGGCTGCCATAATCCCCTCAGCTTGCTAGGATCCCAGGGACGGGGACATGTGGACCACTTGCGCAGCTCCACATTTCAAATGGAAATTCCCTGAGCAATAGAACCTGAAGCTGGTATGCAGGAAGCTGGCCCGGTGGCAGATTTGTTGGGACTTCTTTAGGGTTTCTGGCCAGCGTTGGCCCTGTAAATTTACACATCATGGTGGCAACACAAGGCAGGGCATCTTGCCCAAGCGGGAGCCGGCAAGCAATAACTCAATACCTCTTGCCCATATTTCCATAAAAATATCTCCTTGAAAGCCTGGCTAAAAGGTTATCTAGATGGGTCAGTGGCTTTGTGCTTGTGGGAAGGGTTTTTCCCAATGTTTGGGATTCCTCTGGCTTTTCAGCCAGTGGCTCGGAATACAGCAACTCAAAAGCCAGTTAGAGAGCTACCGGTGGTAGCCTGAAAGAAGGTTAGGAAGCAGCTTGCATTGGGACGTATGGTGGGATCCCCTTTATTCTCCTTCTAGTCCCGATTTTCATTTATCCCCATTGGGGATTGTCCCTAAGGAAGCCCCATATAATTCCATCTGATCCATATTTATCGCACCCCAAAGGCACCTCAGTGAATGATGCTATCCCTCCGGAATTGTTCCGTGAAATATGCATCTTTGGATCAGGCAGTTGAGCTTACCAACAAATTGGAGGAGGTGCCTTGTTGGCATTATGCAATATTGAATCGGCTGTTAGGCTGCTGCCGGTTCACCCTCAAGATTTTAAGTAGGCTTTAATTGGATGGTCCTTATATTGATAAGGCGATGCCAGTGGGTTGCTCAATAGGCTGTGCAGCACTGAGTCCTTTAGCGCCTTTCTGGATTGAACATTGCGAGTCAAGACTCGTTTAACTGGGGGTGTTGTTATGTGGATTATTTTACTGGCTGGTTCATGTGACACCAGCCACTGCTTAGGCTAACTGGACGCCCCTTTATTCCCTGAGGAGCTGGGTGTTCTGTTGGCAGTGGAGGACAGTGGGTCCTACTGCCCCTTTTAACGTATTTGGAGGCTAGCTGGATACCATTGCTCAAACATCTGCTTGCCTGTGGAAAAGCTGTTTGCCTTGAAGGACGTTATTCTTGTAATACTTCATCTGAAGCAAGTGTTGCTTTGTCAGATCCTAGGTCAGTTAAATTTCTATCATTCCTAGGTCAGTTAAATTTTGCATGCAGGGTGGTTGCTCCAGGCTGCCCCTTCCATTCCTGCTTGGCCAGGTGGTTTCATGGCCCGGGGTCCCTTCATCATCATGTACAGTGGCCTTGAGCTTGGTAGGGGAAGGCAATCACATGTGACCTAACTTTTCTTGAGTTTTCTCCATTGTAGTGTCAGCGCACATCTGGATTGAGGAGTTTAGGGACCGTCAGGTCTGTCTTGGTCTGATAACCAAGCAGTGTGAGAGTCCTGGCAAAATGGTCCTCGTGCTCTGGCAGAGTCTTCGCACTGCTTAAGGTTTAATATTGCGTTTCTGCTCTCTTTATTTCGGGATCATCTAATGTTTTCGCTGTCGCTCTATCCCGGTTGTTTTTTTGTTTTGTTTTTTCAGTTGGAGAGCTTCAGATCCTGGGTTCTGGATGCCCAGCTATAGCCGGATTTTTCCGGAGCTCCTGTGGCACTTGGCAACAATTAATAATTATGAGGAGTAGTAGCTTACGTTTCCCCATCCGCTTTCAGGTTTTATGAGAAGGCCTGGACTGATTTCTTAAAATTTAGCTGGCAGTCCTCGGCCATTCAGAGGAACCTGCCCCCTTCTTCCGAGCAGGACCTGCAGTAATTCGCCCACCTGCTGCAGATCGGATGCACTGTTAAAACTATCAGAATTCAGTCCGCTGCAATGTCTGCTAGAGTAAAGCTTTAAATTTTCAGAGACCCTTCTAAAAGTGTTTCGTGCAGGGTCTCGGAGGGTTGGAATAGGCTCCAACCTTCACAGGACAGCAGGCAGGAAGCCGGTCAATCTTTGACCTATGCAGTATCCGCAACAAGTTAAGACTTGTCGGCTGGTTCAAGATCAAGATGAGACTTCTTTCAGTATTCCATTGTAATTTTGGTGTACTGAGGGTTGGGGAAATTGTATCGGAGCCAGCACCGGGCTGAGAGTTTGGAGGCTTATTGCCTCAGGACTTTTCCTTATCTGCTTTGGAGCTTGTCATAAGTGTCTGGAGCTCTAAGTCAGACCTAGTGAGCAGGGTTGCCACCATCAGGCTTCCATTCACAGGTGAGGTGGGCCCTTGCCCTGTTATTGGATACTGGAAATATTTGGTTTTTCGTTCCCCTGGGGGCTGGCTCGATCTTAGTGCACAGAAATGGGTTCCAGTTCGACAGGCATCTAATTGCTCACGTCGTGTGCCAGTTATTGCAGCCTGCAGCTTGCCTACCGCCCGGCAACTGGGGAAGCTGGCCCTTGTCCGGTAAGGGATCTTAGGAGGCACTTGGCTTTGCGACCTTCGAGCGAAGGGGCCCTGTTTATTCACGAAAATGGGCACCCCTTGGTGCGGCAACAATTCACTAAGGTGTTGCGTAAAGCTGTTGCGGCATGTGGCCTTGAGGCAGCGGAATTTGCTCCTCATTCCTTCCGGATTGGTGCTGCAACGACAGCTGCTCATTGGGGTTTATCTGTGAAGCGGATAAAAGACTTGGGTCGGTGGAGGTCGGATGCGTTTAAAGTTTATGTGCGGAAATAATGTGGTTTGTGTACTTACATCTTTGTTTTAACCCTAGGTCCGGACACTATCCGTATCTGGATAGTGGGGCACAGTATTGTGCATTGGGCTGCTGTCAGAGCTCGCCAGTCTGGATTGGGAGATGGCCTGGGCCTTCCGCAGCACGTGCAGGTGTCCTGGATTTCCAGAAGGGGGATGCTGTGGAAGGAATTCTTACCACTTATGCAAAGGCGTGTCCGCCTGGTTGGTTCTCCCACGGCGATCATGGTGCAGCTTGGGGAAAATGATGTGGTTTCCTCTTCTTGCTATGGGTTGCGTAATGCTATTCTGCAGGACCTAAGGGATTTGGCGGCTATAGTACCCACTTCCACATTGATTTGGTCACAGTTGCTGCAACGCCGCATTTGGCGTGGTAGTCCCAGCCCAACGACTGCCGAGAGAGCTAGGAAGCGGATTAATCCCGCAGCAGGCAAGTTGGTGGTGGGCTTGGGCGGATTCGTCATTCCTCACCCTCTGATTTCATTCAAGACTGCTGAATTATACAGGACTGATGGGGTCCATTTTCCCCGGTTGGGAATGATGTGTGGCTGGATTCAGTGAGGTCCAAGTTGAGGGTGTGGTTTGATGTGTGAGTGGTTGGCGGCGAGCGTAAGGGCTCGAATGGCGGTTAGGCATTGGTTAAATTGGTTGGTGGAGGGGTATGGATAGGCTGGGCCTGCCCCTCCAATGCTGCTGCTGCATGGGAATTCCGTTAAAGGAATTCTGGGGCTTACCATCCCCTTGTCCAAACCCCTGGAATCGGGTGCGGGCCGCGTAAGACCCCAAGGAGCATGCGGGGAGGAACTGAAGGGCCTGTTTCGCAGCCCCAGTTGCCCTGATCTTGTTCCTCCACACTGACTCACGCTGGAATCCGGGAGTCAGTGCTATCCCCCAAGGCGGGGGGGATAGCTAGTCATAACCAATGCCTAAGCAACCACTCACAATTTGTATGATAATAAAGTTGTGGCCAAAATTATGCCAAAAACCTTAAACAAAAATCATGTGTAATGTGTGAGTTATTTGGGGTATGGGTGTTTTGGGGGACCTCAGCACGCAAAGCGTGTTCTCACTAAAAGAGAGCACGTGTTGCGGATGGGGCCAGACAAAACACCCACAGTTGCCAGCCAGGTTGAGCCAGGAGACTTGGCTCAGATTGGTGGCTGGTGTTACTGGGGTAAATTTGATGTTGCTAATTTAGGGGTGTGGCCAGAGGTTATTTAAGCTAAGTCCACAGAAATTCCTTTCTCTTTTGCTGTGGACACCGGATCACCCGCCCGCCCTCCCTTGATTGGGCTTTCGCTTTGACCTTGCTATTGCCTGTCATGGGGTCGTCCGCATTGGTGCGGGGGCCTGGTAGGAATTTTCCTTTTGGCTGATTAGTGCGTGCCAATTGGGTTTTGCCTACTACGTAGCAAATCGTCACAACTTGTAAGGTTGGCGGTTAGGCATTGGTTAAATTGGTTGGTGGAGGGGTATGGATAGGCTGGGCCTGCCCCTCCAATGCTGCTGCTGCATGGGAATTCCGTTAAAGGAATTCTGGGGCTTACCATCCCCTTGTCCAAACCCCTGGAATCGGGTGCGGGCCGCGTAAGACCCCAAGGAGCATGCGGGGAGGAACTGAAGGGCCTGTTTCGCAGCCCCAGTTGCCCTGATCTTGTTCCTCCACACTGACTCACGCTGGAATCCGGGAGTCAGTGCTATCCCCCAAGGCGGGGGGGATAGCTAGTCATAACCAATGCCTAAGCAACCACTCACAATTTGTATGATAATAAAGTTGTGGCCAAAATTATGCCAAAAACCTTAAACAAAAATCATGTGTAATGTGTGAGTTATTTGGGGTATGGGTGTTTTGGGGGACCTCAGCACGCAAAGTGGTGCTTCAGGTTAAGAACAGTTTCAGGTTAAGTACGGACCTCCGGAACGAATTAAGTACTTAACCCGAGGTACCACTGTAGAGAGAATCTTGTTTGGATACATTTGTACCCATTGCTCTCGCATAGCCCACTAAGCAACATGAGAATAGCAATTCTCAGCTCTCTTGTTATTCCAGCCTTCCCAGCCTCATTCATGCTGCAGCAGTACAGGCGAGGGATACTGTAAAGGAGATGATAAGCTTTAAAACACACTCACCCTGCAGGGCAGAGGATAAAGAAGATCACAGCTGTCCAACTATTGGCTCTGGATCTTATTAATGTCACCGAGCACCGACTCCTCTGGAGCTGCAAGCTGGGATTTTCCTGCCTTCCACACACAGGCCTCTGAATGAACCGGAGCCAGCCAAACTTTATGCAGCTAAATAAACTCACTATTACTCAAGAGGTTTCCTCCAGAGCATAAAAGTACAACAAATGGGGTGGTGTTAGGACAATGACCCCATGGAACCATGTGAAGTCTGCAAATTGACTCCTCTGTTCAAGTATATCAATTATGTGGAGGGGGGGGGCGGTGTTCATCTGTCCCTCCTCCTGACTCTAAAATGTACTCTTCAGTGGAGTACAATATGAAGCCCCCTGCAGTGGGCTTGCAAAGAGACGCTGCTGTATTCCTCCATTGCCTTCTTGTAAACCTTCCCTGTGATCAGAACCATAGAAATCTCAGCCTACCGTATGCTTCCTCATTATGTTTCAAGTGGAAAAGCAAAAGACATGGTTTAAGAGTGGTGTTAAATACCATACCTGCAGGGTATAACACGCACATGAAGCAAGTGTTTGAACTTTTCCCTCTTTATGATACATTTCATTAACCAAAACATTTTTTTAAAAAAGAGCTCCCTTTGAGGGAGTTAAGTTCACGGCAAACCTGATACCTTCCCCGTTGTCCCACTGTTAACAAATTCGAGGCTGCTTCAAATGACTGATTGTAAAGTGGGATCAACACATATCATGTTCTATGTGTGCCTTGCAGGTTGAATCTAACCAGAATCAAGGAAGGTGGACTGAAAAATATAGCTGTTAACAGGACCATTGAGTGCAGCAGCGTGTGTGGACCGGAAAGCGAGCTATTGCCTAAGCTTTCCGTTTTTAAAAAAAGAGCCCTATATTTATATAATAAAACCAGCACTGTTCAGCAGTTGAGGCACTCCACTCATATACTACAATGTGTTTGCAAAAAAAAAAAAAAAAGTTGAGTGTGGTGAGCAATAAAAGTGAAATGACTTCCCTTCTCCTGGGGATTGTCTGCCTCCAGGGTTCCTCCGCCCTCAGTTTTTCTCTGCCCCATCTTGAGGTCAATTAAAAGGCTAAGAAGAAAGGGATCTTGGAACCTAAAAGAGAATCTTGGTGGACTTTGATGAAATGTATCCATGGGTTGGATCCAATAATTCATAGTCAGAGTAGACCCATTGTGTGGGATTCATGTGTGCTGGAATAAGGTTCACTCGCTCAAAGCATTTCAGCCCCCTTAATTTGCTCCGGGGGGTTGGGAGAACACATTTAGGGGATACATGGGCATGTGGGGGAAAGTAGAAGTTGAAAAAGTCACATTGCGCGAACAGATCTTATTCCATGTATACAGACCCCACTTTGTGCTACATTGAATTCCACC
The DNA here is from genome assembly GCF_964188315.1 of Podarcis muralis. Taxonomy (NCBI): domain Eukaryota; kingdom Metazoa; phylum Chordata; class Lepidosauria; order Squamata; family Lacertidae; genus Podarcis; species Podarcis muralis. The sequence goes on along the minus strand of NC_135665.1, from coordinate 46,745,746 downwards.
CACTGATGGTCTTATTCAAACGTTGTAGACCATCTAGTTCAAGAACCTGCTCAGTGCAGGAAATCCAGAGCTAGAGCACTCCCCGCCAAAACAAGACCTATCCAGATTCTGCTTGAGGCAGGACTCACCTACCACAGAGGAGGCTGGTCCATTAAAGTGAATGGGGCACCAACAGACCAATCTCAGTCTGCCTTCAGCCATACATCACCCTGTTTGCCTTCTTATGTACAACCAGTCCAGCAGGCTCTGCTGCTGCCTGTCAGCTTCCTTCACCTTAGTCTGAGTGTTGCCCTTGTAGAACTCAGGAAGGAGGATAGAGACAAAGCTAGAATTAGTTGGCTCTTCCTGTCCTTGGATCTGGCACCACCAGTTGTTAAGCGCCTTGACCAATGGGCACCAGCTGCCAATGCTCTACCGTCAGGCAAAATGATGCAGCTGCGGTGGGGCAGTAGTGAGGCCTTGGAGGAAAGCGTGGTTTGTACAGTCTGCCATGTGCCCTCTTGGCTACCTTGCTGGCCACAGGTATGATGGCGCATGCATCCCCATTGTCGGTGTAGAAGTACGATTGAAGTGCCCCTTGAGTCAGTTACTGTATGTGAAATGGAGGGTGCTTGAGCTGACCTTGGCTTGAAGACCACCAGTGAGCAAGACCCTTCCCATGCAATGGGTCCGTTGTTGAACTGCCCTTATTGTCAACAAGTTTATCCCATTGTTCAATTGAAATCTGCCCTATTAAGCTCATTAGATCTAGTCCTCCTCTCTAGGGCAGCAAAGAATCGGGTATTTTGTTTGAGCAGTGCTACCATGTCTCCCCAGAGTCTTCTCTTCTCCAGGCTAAAAATATTTGGCCTCTTCAACCTTTCCTCATGGGACTTACTTTTCATACCCCTGACCATCTTTGTTGCTCTACTCTGGACGCTTTTGAATTTATCTGTAAGTGGGGCCAAAATTATGCTGGCATTGAATGGCAAGTATGTTAACAACAACAACAAAAATACTGGATGATCAGTAGGATTTATTTGAAGTAAACATGTTTAGGACTGGGATCCAAGAAGACTTAACATAGGAAAGTGCTTTAAGCTGAGCCAGGCCATCAATCCATCCAGCTAGTTCAGTACAATACTAGGGATAGGGAACCTATGGCCCACTTGATGTTTATGGACTCCAACTCCTATCAACCCCAGCCAGCATGGACAGCAGTCAGGGATGATGGGATTTGTAGTTCAGCAATATCTGGAAGGCCACAGGTTCCCCATGCCTGGTCTTCACTGATTGGCAGCATTTCTCCAGGGGTTCAGGCAAGAGACCTCTCCAGCCCTGCTTGGAGATTCTGGGGTCTAAACTGGGCCCTTCTGCAATCAAGGTGTGCGTTTTGCCTCTGTGGTATGTATGGTCCTTCTCTAGTGTGGAAGCCCCATTGAACTCAATGGCATTCTGGGTAAAACATGATTAGGACTGCACTGCAAGTTCCTCTGAGTTCAGCAGGGTTTTCTTCTGAGCAAATATGTTTAGAATTAGGCTAAAAGGATAAGAAAATGACTTGTCCTTGTTGACTTGGCGCCAATGGCAGGTTTTACTGTATACGTCTCATTTTCTTGAGCAAGTGGCCCTCTCATTTACTGCCCCCTGCCCATTAAACCATGTAGACCAGGTTTTTGGTTCACACTAGTCTGGGGAATGATATGCAACCAATGGGACTAAAATGGGTTTGTGAAAATAGACTCTTGATCCTCTCTTGGATAGATTGCTTGAAGTCCATCGGCTGTTATCTTCAGAGAGTCGGCAGTTGATTATGGTGGGCCAAATATTTTCCCAGTATACAAAAGGAGTAAACATGGAACAATGATAGTCACTGCTGTTGTGCTTTAACAAAAATACTCAAACATGATGATTAAAAGAAAGAAGTGCCAGCAGAAATCGCACCAATTGGTTTGGTGCCATAGACCTTATCCGCACATCAATGAAGCACAATCTTAAATTAATTAAGACACTACAATAGACTGTTGACTTTTGAAGAATTCTCCAAAAATGTTCTGTGACACAGGGTTTGTTGGAATTGGTTATGATTTAAGTTTCCCATAACTAATTGCTTGAGAGATAGCACTCCATCAGTTGCTTTTCAGAGGGTTGAATATTGTAAATAAGGATTGCCATTTGGCTTCTGGATCAAGTTCTATGTTCTGGTAGTACAAGGGCCAGCATAGCTCAGGACCAAGTTATTTAAGAAACTATCTAATCCCTTATATACCCACTAGGTCACTGCATTATGCAGGTGATATTCACCTTAAAGCCCCCCAAATATCAGAATCCTACTTCAGAACAACTTGGAGCAACACTTTCAGTGTGCTTGCCTCTGTTTGTGGCTTGGCATCCCTGTTGATACATGACAGGCACCCACTAGTTGTAGTTTTTGCAAACATTGAAGACTTTTTGTTTTGATAAGGCTTTCCAGCATGCGGGTTGTTTTCTTGGTTTTTTTTTTAATGTCTTGACTATTTAATGATATGTTTAAAAACAGCACAAATAGTTGTTTTCTGTATTGTTTTTAAACCTATTTTTAGTTTCTTTATTATTATATGTTTGTACATTGCTTTGAGATTTATGTGAAGGCATCATAATAAAAATAAAAATAATAGAATCGTGTAAACATTTCATACATCAGTAGGACAATTCTAGGCAAGTATACAAAGACCAAAAATAATAACTCTGTTTCAAGTGATTTAAATGTTTTCCAGTTCCATTTTTCACATGTTACCATTTTAATGAGAGGAGATTTTTAATGAAGTCTGCCAGGGATGTTACACCAGGTATGACTTGTATCTGTAGCTCTAGGAAAGCAGCCTGACTTTCCAATTCAACCTGCTATTCCCCCCATAGAGCTACAATTCTTCCCTGGGAAGAGGGACTGGTGGTCATACAGCTGTGAGAATTGCAGCTTGGGGTGTGTGTGTGTGTGTGTGAATAGGGGTCTCCTAACTACCCTCAGCACCCTTAACAAACTACAGTTCCCAGGATTCTTTGGGGGAAGTTATGACTGTTTAAAGTGGTACGTTGCTGTCTTAAATGTATGATACAGTTGGCTCAGTGAGCCAGCTGGAAATATGCAATGTTATAATATTAAAATCTGAACATTCTCCAACCCGATTGGCCTGCATCAGTTCCAGGGAGGACTGGCTACTCTGAGTACAGCAGGCTGTTTGGTTACATGGCGCCCACACAACAAGAAAGTTTCCCTATTGTTTCTCACCTGGATCATGCCCCTCTTGTTTCTCTCTTCCTGTGTGTGGTGGGGCTTGTTTTCCTCTTGAGCCTAGAATCTCCATTCAAAGTTCAGGTCTTCCCTTTGTACTTCCCTGCCTTTGAGGCGACCTCTTTGAACCACAGTCTGCCTCTTGATCTCCTGTTTGGCGTTACCACTGTAAGGCTGGTTTTCTATCTTTGATCTCTGGCTTGGCAGGTTTATTTTGCCGAGGCTATGTCTGATCTGACCAAGTTCCTTTCCCCACTAGATCTGATCTGCTCAATGCGCCCCATTCCCTCTCTTGCTTCTTCAATAACGAATGATGCCTGCTACTTTCCCCCCTCATTCTAAAGTGCAACTCCCTGGTGTCTTTCTACACTGTAGGTTTTTTGAGAAATAAGGTGTTATGTACTGAGCTGAATCCTAGAACAATAGGATCCAGAATGCAACTGTCTGATTGGTCGGCAGGAGCCACCCGGTCCAGCTCCAGGTGGAAGTGAATCAGCAACCAGGCTTCTGGAAGAGGTGAATCTGCAACCTGATTGGCCTACAGGAGCAGCCCGGAATTAGCCAATCACATGGGGCCCATTGTGTAAATAATGTATATATAGCTAGACGTTTTGGGGGAAGTTTCATTCATTGCTACTATGAGCTGAATAAAGAGCATGAAATTCACACTCGACCCCGAGTATATTTCATAAGGCAAAAAATCATTACCACTTTGATACCAATCAACAATAACCATAAAAACCCATGGAATGGAAAACATGATTTAAAAGAATTTATTGACATACATCTATGCATCTTCTTTTGGTGAGAAATAATTTGCTTTCGGTACTTGATTTGTTTGCAAAATGCAACTGCCAGCACCACCTCCCCCCACCCAAAGTCTGTACTCCAACAAATCCCATAGTATCCAACATCAATTACTTTTTCATTTTCTGGATCAGTGCTTCTCTGAGAATGGGGTGGCTTTTGGTACAACAGCTTCTGATAGATGAGTTGGGTTTCTTGAACCCCAGTCAGATGCTGATTTTATACAGTACATGAACTTTGTTATTTCCAATGCCTTTCTCACTGAGCTACCAAAAGATCTGAAAACTGTAGTTATAATTACTGGTTTCCAGGCCCAAAGCCAAGTGCATCATTTTGCTTGATTTTGATGTAAGCTCTGTCCTTTGGGTAATAATAACAGGAATGTGCTTTATTGCTCACTCCTCATTTCTGGAATCAGATAGCTGTGACTTCCTTTGGATGGAGCCCTTCCGTGGTGTCTTTGAGATATTTCTGTTAGTTGCATTTGCTTCAGTGTTGGCATCAACCCAATGAGGATCCAGGATAGAGGGAAGTGCCTGGGAATGGCCATAGCTCTGCAGCAGACCATCTGTTTTCCATGCACAAGGTCTCATCGTCAGTCCCCAGCAACTCCAGGCAGGACTGGGAGAGACTCCTGCCTGAAAACCTGGAACATCTCTGCCAGTCAGTGTAGACAATACTGAGCTGGATTCACCCATGGTCTGACCTGGTATAAGGTGGCTTCCTATGTCCTCATGTATTGTGGTCTGCAAACTGTCATGAACAACTTGCTGAGCCAAATCTCCACTGGGCAGGTGGAAACAGTGAATCTTATGTACATTTACTTTGGATTAAGCATGTGCAGAGGTGAAATGCTAAAACTACTAATAACTAGGGGTGCTGTGAAAAATCGAGGCGAGCTGCTAGCGTAAATTATTCAGAGGCTCCCAGATTTCCTTTCTCATGGAAGGGAGAAATGTCCTGCTCCATTTGACAGAGGACAAAAGTTGTCTTGCTGCAGTTACATTAAATATGAAAGGTGTTCTTTCAAGCCAAATCCCATTTTAGATGCCAACCTGTCGGAGGAACTTCGTTGTTTTTTTTAACCAATCAAACCTCACTGATGACACAACATCTATATATATATCCCCATACTAGTGTTTTCTCTAGATAGATTGATTACATGAATAAACCTGAATGGGTTACACTTAACTCTGGAATACAACTACAAGGTTACTGGGTTAATGAGCATCTGCTGGTATCAAGTGACACAAGGAGAGAGAGAGAGAGAGAGAAAGAGAGAGAGAGAGAGAGTTGATCCTGGTAATAGGATCCTATGAAAGAAAAACAACCCACCAATCACGTGCAGTTAAAATATTTACATTACAGCAATTATTCTTTAAAGAGAATCTTTATGCGAAGGGAACTATGGAGCTGATATTTCTTTAAAAAGAAACTACCATAAACAAAAGCAAAAACAAAAAAAACTTGTTAATTCTTGCTGCAGTCCTTACTACATACAGTTTTGGGTGGGCAGTATAGACAAGCAATGTACAGTGGTACCTCGGGTTCCATACGCTTCAGGTTACATACGCTTCAGGTTACAGACTCCGCTAACCCAGAAATAGTGCTTCAGGTTAAGAACGTTGCTTCAAGATGAGAACAGAAATCGTGCTCTGGCGGCGTGGTGGCAGGAGGAGGCCTCATTAGCTAAATTGGTGCTTCAGGTTAAGAACAGTTTCAGGTTAAGAACGGACCTCCGGAACAAATTAAGTACTTAACCCGAGGTACCACTATACTAGTGATGAGTAGAATTCAGGTGATTTCCATGTTTTAATGAAATATTGATTATAAATGGAATGTACACTACATACAGAGGGGACTTCATGGTAGGTTCATTGACTTCCCACAGAGGTTTGTGGGTCGGTGGCAGTGGCAAGGAAGTGGGCATTCTCTGTGGCAGCCCCCAAGTTGTGGGATTCCCTCCCCACAGAGGCATGTCTGGCACCTTCACTGAGCAGCATTTTCATGAATGCTAACAATGTACCTCTTTGCTACCTGAGCTGTGTGTGGTTCAGGACTCACCCTATTCCTGTGAATCTATTTTAACTGTTATTAAAAGTGATTTTTAAATTCTTGCAACCCACCCTGGCTCCCACTGGTGAAAGGTCGGTAATAAATGTAACACCAACACCAACAACAGTATAAAATATTTTTTAAAATATTAAGCAGTACATAAGTGCTTTTAAACAAACAAAAATGTTAGAGCCGACCCAGAACATTTGGCCACCTGAAGTGAGTGGCAAGATAGCCTCTGCCACATTCTACATTCAGAAGCTGACTGAACTTGCAGCTGAATCATATCTCAGCCCTGGCTACAGGACAGCAAACCTGAGGGCATCAGGTCACCCTACAGAATGCAGGGCAGGTGGTACAGTGCACACACACAACAGCAGCAGCAGCAGCAACAACAACAACAACAGCAACCACCACCACCTCACTGCTTGTTCCTCAGCAAAAGCTGCCAGAGGTTAGCTCCCTCACTCTGCCTCAGTTTTCATTTATATAAATATTAGTATACCACAGACTCATATGAAATATCAAGGCAGCGCACAGCAACACACAGACACAGACACACACAGACACCCTTCCCATAAAAACAATACAAAATAATAATTGAAATGACTGGCTAACAGGGCTGACCCACCCATGAGATATATATCAGGATCAAATCTGTCAACTTTTCCCTCTTCTTGTGAGGAATCCTATTCGGAATAAGGGAATTTCCCTTAAAAAAAGGGAAATGTTGACAGCTATGATCAGGATCTGCTGCCTCTGTAGATCCTGCCACCTGAGAAGATCACCCTACTTAGCCTCATGAGTGGGCTGGCGCTCTCTCTCTCTCTCTCTCTCTCTCTCTCTCTCTCTCTCTCTCACACACACACACACACACACACACACACACACACACACCTCCCACCCTGGAAGGATTTTGTTGTTGTTTAGTCGTTTAGTCGTGTCTGACTCTTCGTGACCCCATGGACCAGAGCACGCCAGGCACCTCTGTCCTCCACTACCTCCCGCAGTTTGGTCAAACTCATGCTGGTAACCTCGAAAACACTATCCAACCATCTCGTTCTCTGTCGCCCCCTTCTCCTTGTGCCCTCCATCTTTCCCAGCATCAGTGTCTTCTCCTGGGAGTCTTCTCTTCTAAAGAGGTGGCCAAAGTACTGGAGCCTCAGCTTCAGGATCTGTCCTTCGAGTGAGCACTCAGGGCTGATTTCCTTAAGAATGGATGCATTTGATCTTCTTGCAGTCCATGGGACTCTCAAGAGTCTTCTCCAGCACCATAATTCAAAAGCATCAATTCTTCAGCGATCAGCCTTCTTTATGGTCCAGCTCTCACTTCCATACATTACTACTGGGAAAACCATGGCTTTAACTATACGGACCTTTGTTGGCAAGGTGACGTCTCTACTTCTCAAGATGCTGTCTAGGCCTGTCATTGCCCTTCTCCCAAGAAGCACTATCTGACACTTTGTGCTAACACACATTCCAAACGTCACACCTCTCTCTCTCTCTCTCTCTCTCTCTCTCTCTCTCTCTATATATATATATATATATATATACATATATAGTGTATGTTTTGGGGACTAGAGTCCACAACCTCCCAGAAATATGTTTTCCCTCGCTGTTTCCCTGAAATGAATATGCTTCAAGAAAACAAACAAACATGGAATGCCAGTTCCTGTTCTGTCTTAGATAGAGAGATATGGTAGTTTCGGATGGTGCGTAGGAATAACACTGCCCCAACTGCTCTGGGTGACTCTTTTAGCAAACTTTTACGGTGCATTTGGATGTTCTTACCACTCCATCTAATTCTCTACAGGTTCTTTCAAAAACATTATGCAATGCATATTTTACTTTTTATAGCTTTTCCCAAGGCTCTAAAGTTTCAACTAATGCAGTTCTGAAAACACACTATTTATGCAACTGGACTATAATATCTTTATTTTTATGCAATTCCGAATGCAAAAGAGAGTGACATAATGGGCTCCTCCCTGTGTGCCTATTGAGACACTGGAGAGTTTCATCCGAAGCATTTTATTGTAAAGGCAATGTTATTCCCATCAATTTTAAAGGGTTTGGGGCCATTCCCATAACATGCAGCTTTCTATGCTTGTCCTGGTTGCAAGAAGCACACAGAGATTCGCCCAGCAATAATGGAAAGACAGAAAACACACGATGCATTATTTGAAGCTGAAGACTAACAAGGAAGTTTATTCATAGGCTTTATCCCAGGGACTGAAACATTTGTGTACATTGTCTCTTTGGATTTTCAGGATATAGAGAGGTAAGATTGGTTTGTCCATTGTGAATGTGGGTTCAGGCTGCAGGGCACCTTAGTAAAAATGAATATATATACATATGAATATGTATACATATACATATACATATACATATACATATACACGCACAAACCAGATTAAGCTTAATTTTTAATCAAAGGCAGGCATATTTACAGCCTTTGTGTTCCAGTTTTGCACAAGTCTGTTCAATGGACTCTTCAAATGCAGCGCATTAATTTTCAGTCACTGCTTGTGCATTTGGGAGTTCCATTATTATGAACTAATAATAAAAAATAAAGGTGGTATCAAACTAAGTGCTTCTGCTTGAGCAAAGATTTCCGCTTGTGCAGTGGAACTTCTCCCCCCTCTTCTCTCTCTGCATGCTCCCTAAACCCTCCCAAAATCTCTTGTCTATTACATTTATATCCCACGTTTTCTCCAAAGAGCTCAAGGCAACATACAGCAGGGAGAGTAGAGTGCACAAGTGGAGAAGCTTTTTCAGCCTGACAATCACAGTTCCTTCTGAAGAACCTTCTGAGGGGCTCATGCCAGTGGTACTACTACTACTACTACTACTACTACTACTACTACTACTTCTACTAATACCCCACCTGCCTGACTGGGTTGCCCTAGCCACTCTGGACTGTTTCCAACACATATGAAAACATATGAAAACATTAAACATTAAAAAAATGTTTTATACAGGGCTGCCTTCAGGTGTCTTCTAAAGGTTGTGTAGTTACTTATCTTTTTGGCTTGGGGGTCGCATAATTGAGTCTGGGACCTTTGCATAGAAAGCAGATACTCTACCACTGAGCTATGACCTTTCTCCATCAGGCAAAGAGGGGCCAGACAGAGCTCTCAGGTGCATTAGGAATTGATATGGTAAGTGCAAATGTCCGATTTATATCCCCAAGCAAGTTCTGATAGCTACCGTGGCCCCAGGAAAGTTAAGGGGCAGTGCTCTGACTTAGTTCCATACACGGTGATGAAACTGAATGACCTAGAATCATGGCATTTAGCTTTTCCTCTGGAGAAGATCATGAAGAAGAAGTTTGGATTTGACATCCTGCTTTATCACTACCCAAAGGAGTCTCAAAGCGGCTAACAATCTCCTTTCCCTTTCTCCCCCACAGCAAACACTCTGTGAGGTGAGTGGGGCTGAGAGACTTCAGAGAAGTGTGACTAGCCCAAGGTCACCCAGCAGCTGCATGTGGAGGAGCGGAGACGCGAACCCGGTTCCCCAGATTACGAGTCCACCGCTCTTAACCACTACACCACGCTGGCTCTCCTGCTCAAGCAAAGCCAACAGCTTTCTGTAAGCTTTATAATGCGCAAGCAATTAATAGGCATTATGTATTCAGAAGACAGTTTCAGGCAAATGTGTAATGTGAGCTGCTTTAGGATAGTTCATAAGGAGGCCTTGGACTTCAGGATATTATTTTAGCAGAGCCTGTCAGTGTAGGCCCAAATCCAGCACAAAGTTAGTCATGCTTAAATCCCATTAAGAGCCATAGGACAAAGTTAGTTGTGAATCATTCATATCCTCCCAATTTCAACGGCCCTTTTTCTTTTCTTTTCTTTTTCTGGATTTGGGCCATCGTCAGTTTAAAACTTGCAAATATTAGAACGAGTGAATGAATGTATGTAAATGAGACACAGCTGACTGCCTCGTCTTTGGCAGCAACTCTATGCGGTCACCACCTCTCCCACCAGTCTCAATGTGGCATCGCTTAACACCAAGCATGGTATGTGAATTTTCCTCTTAAAGCAGAAAAATATGGTTGAGAGGTCAGCATCAGTTTTGCTTCGTGATCAGCGTCTCTAGGCTGCCCCATGTTACTTTTTCCAACATGGGGAACAAGCTCTGGAAGAGCTCTCCTGCACAGGCTCCACTGGAATGAATGAGAACTGTTTTGGGGGCTCTTGCAGGTGTCCCTTTTTGTTGTGCATTCATGATTTCTGCTCATGATACTATTGGGGCAATCACATGTGATTCCACTTTCAACGCTACTTGCATACCCTCCAAGTGCCCCTATTTTCCAGGGACAGTCCTGGAATTATGAAAGCCGTCCTGGCTTCTGATGTCCCTATTTCCCCTGCACTCTTCCCACTTTGGATCAAATCTATGCTTTCAGGTGTCATAAGAAAGCTGCAGAGATAGTACGCACCCTGGCAATGATCTCTTTCAGCTTCTGCCTTCTGGAAGAAGGTATAGGGTTATAAAGACTAGGACTAGCCGCCTGAGAAACAGTTTTTATCCAAATGTGATTTTGGTTTTAAATGCAGTGTAAGGTAGTCTCTGTGGGCGTATATTGTATTTAATTATGGGGTATCAGAGTTTTTAGGGGGTTAACCAGGCTGGGATAGCTGGGATAGCTGGGATAGCAGGCTTGTTGGTTTCTGAATATCTGATGCAGATTTTTTCAATTTCGTTGTTCTGTATGGGACAATGACAATAAAGATTATTGTATCAAGCGCTGCCAATGCCAAGTTCGTGGAGGAGGGTGAGCTGCTGCTTGCCCCGAGTGGTGGCAAGGGAGCACCCTGTTGCCACTCCATCGCCACCGCTGGCGGCCTCCTCCCTTGGGCAGTTTGTAGCAGCTGCTGAAGAGCAGGCGAGGAGAAGGAGAGGCTAAGCCTTATGCTGCTGAAGCCCAGCCTCATGTGACATGCGGGCTCTGAGGTGCAAGCTGAGGGCAGGGCCACCCTGGGTGGGAAGAAAGGGGGAGTGGGGCAGAATGCAAGGAGTCTCCATTTTTTTTAAAAAAAGCTTTGTGAGTCCACGTCTAATCTTGCCCACTTTCTAAAATCCATTTAATGATGTGTGCTTTTCTTTTTGTAAATCAACCAAAGAATAAAATTAAATCAGGGTTAAGGGGTTTTCTCAGGACGGTGGAGAGTGTGTGTCCCGTTGGTGTATGTAATGGTTCTAGGGGTTGCTCGTGCGTAAGCCGGTGCCCACACCTGGCTGGGTTGCCTAAGTGAACCTTTTCTGTCCGGACAGCCACTCATCCGTGGCTGTCTCAATTGCTGGCAGAATCCGTCAGTGGGAGTTTCTTAAACTTCTTCCAACAAAGAAGTTCCTTCACGCCCAGTCTCCTCCTACTTTCCCTGCGTGGAAGCCTTCTGCGCAAGGAGGGCGTAGGCAGCGGAGGACCCTTCCTCCCCCCGCTGGTCCCTGGCAAGGAGTCATGTGACTCCCTCTCAGATTCCCCCATCTGCCCCCCTTCTCCACTGGAGCTACGCTGATTCCCTTCCCCAGAAGATGGGCTGCCTCTCCCAACCCCGGGACGCTCTCTGGGATCCCTCTGGAGCTTGCTCTCTCCCTCTGCCACTGATGGCAGTTCCCTGACAGTGTAGTGGTGGAAATGCTCTCAGGGTGTGTGTGTGGGTGTGTGTGAGAGAGAAAAAATGGAGGGGCTCAAGGAGGGTCAGTTGTGGGGAGTGAGAAATACTCCTGATTTCAACTGAGGAATTTTGGAGGGTATGTATTTGCACCTGCTAAGATTTTGGAGTGGTCACACAGCTCCATTTCCAATCAGGGCCTACAGGTTGAAATCCCATGAAAGGAATCCAGCATAGCACGAAGCAGATCGCTCTGTCAGTGCAAGTATTTCTGCTTGCCTGATGGAACGATCTGCTCTCTCTTCCTCACCATGAACTGTTCTGAGATTCTACCAACACCTCCTCCCAGAGCCAATGGGTGGGGGAGGGGAGGGGAGGGGAAGAAAGACCAATTGTGCTAGTGGACGTCCTTGCAAGGGCTTTCCATTGGCAGGGCTCATTAGATGAATCCCGCCCCAGGCCTGATGGAATACAGCTTTCCATTTGTGGGCGAATAAAAAGAATACTGTCAGGATTCTGCTCGACTGTGCCCAGCCCTGCCTACCATAAGGTGCCAGCGAGTTGTGACCAAAGGCTAGTGTAACACTGTTTCTAACAAAGCTTAAGTTTGTTGAAAACTGGAAACAATCAAGAGAGGACAAGTGTGTCCTTATTAATGCCACCTGTGCTGTTGAATATTTGTTCAGAAATGATGCCAACATGGGTGATCATGAAGGTACCACACAAGGCTAGATTGATTGCCGGTCAGCTCCAGTAGATGCTTGTTCTTATTATGTTCTTTGTGTTGCTATCAAGGAAACCCTGCATATTTTCTGCTTGCGTTAAACCTCTGACACACTGCAGGCTACTTGCTAAACCACACTGAACAGCTGCATAAAACCTGGAGCCGCTGGCACTGCACTTTTGATTGCACATAATAAAGACAGTGTGCGTACGCATCACTTTGTGTTGTGCTTTGTTTACTTGCTTACATGGGGTTCAGCGCAGGGCACTGTGTGTGTTCTCATTCAGCAGAAGGATCTAGGATTGCACGATACCAGAAGCAGCCAAATGCAGCTTAAAAGAAAAGCAAAGCAAGGAGGATTGCTCTTAATTGCTATTGGCCTCCATATCTTCAGCGATGGATGAGAAGAAATCAGTCTCCATATAAGGGCCTTGGCAAACTGCTGCCCTCCAGATGTTTTGAACAACAACTGTCTGGGACTGATGGGAGTTGTTGTCCAAAACATCTGGAGGGCACCAGCTTGGCAAAGTCTACCATATAGAATCAGTCCCCAAAGAATCTGCCTCTGAAACACAGAGGAAACATACCATGTGTGTCAATGCATGACATTAAGAGAAGTTGCAGAAAAACCCATTTTCCTTCCAGGCCTTTCCGAAGCCCCATCTACACTGTGCATTTAAAGCAGTATCATACCACTTTAAATTAACATGGCTCCTCCCCACACCCCAAGAATTCTGGGAACTGAAGTTTGTTAAGGGTGCTGAGCGGAGTTAGGAAACTTCTATTCTCCCCACAGAGCTACAATTTTCAGAGCGGTTTAACAATAGATTCCTCTTCTCAGGGAACTATGAGAATTGTAGCTCTGTGAGCTACAGCTCTCCCGTAGAAAGTTAGCCCTATCTTTTATCGCTCTCTTTTAGCACCATAGTAGTGAGCATCAAACCCAGCAGATGCCTTTGTGTTTTCAAGGGTTTTTTTGTTTTCTTGTGTTGCATTGTCTCCACTGTAAGTGGAATACACTTCCAATTAACATCTGGAAGGTACTTGCAGTATTGATATTTAGGTGCCTGCTTAATCTTTGTCTCTTTACCTAGGCTTTCCAGAGTGAGGGTGGATCCAGCTACATTGATGCACTAATCTCATCTCCTGGTTTGTATTTTGCATTTGCTTACATGTATGCCAATTTAATGTTGATTTTTATGTCATTTACCACCATGTTATTTTGCTTAAGATTGGCAGCACACTTTTTTTCCCAAAGCAGGGAGAAAAATATAATAAAATTAAGCAGTTTCAAACAAGTGGAACATTTTTCAGACAGGAGTGAATCTTGTGGGAAACAATCACCTGATCACACACTTAAAAGTGCTCTAGCTTTGAGACAAAGGGTGGATCTAAACATGGGGGGGGCAGGGGCGACTATAAATAACTCAGAAATTAGACCATTTTAAGAAAAGAAAAAAAATCTCTATGGAAAATCAAGTTTTAAAATTTCCTGCTCTCTGGCACCATCTGGTATTGCATGTTTATAGCACATTCAAATCACTGTTTCTTTACTAATATAGCTGAGTCCAAAGACATCAGACAACTGTTTTGCCATGTAGTGCATATTGACATCATGGTGCTCATTTTTCAGTCGTTAATTTGGATTCAGAAATGAAAGAAAGGGAGCTGCTCAACACATGGTCAACATTCAAACGTGACTCACACAAGCGTGTACATCATTTCCTGTCACAATTTGATTACACCAGAAGCAGCACACTGGGTGAGGCAGAGCCTCTAGGCTAGCTGTTGCTTACAATGATGGAGAGTTGAAATGAGTGAGGCGGCAGGGATGTCAATGCACTGCAAACATGCGACCTTTTTGGACATTAACAGGGAAGCTTTGGAGAAATGGAATAAACTACCCTTACTTGCTTACACAGTGGCACACAGAATTCGCTGCAGCAATATGTGGTGGGGGTCAAGATGACCTTTAAAAAGTGCTTAGCCAGAGTCATGGAGGATAAGAATATCAATGGCTTACTACTCAGAAGAGCTGCTCTGAACCTCTGGGATCGGAGGCTGCAGGCCTTGGAATACTGTTTAATAAGGAACATGCCCTTTCAGTGGGCTTCCTGTAGACATCCTACTGGCCACTATGGGAAACAGGGAACTGGCCTCGATTTAGTTGGGCACATCTCTTCTGACGCTCTTACACTCATTTTAAAGGAGTATATTTCAGGTGACGTTGGCTCCTCCTCCTAAGAAGTAGCTCCTGAGGAATCCGTGCCCGACCCCCTACCCACACACTGGGCCTTGGATTCTGCCCAGCAAAACTGACCCCTTTCACACATTCGGGTCATCATTTGCCGAGTGCAAAAGTGATGGATAATGTAGAGCTGGACCTCAGCCCGCCTGATAAGAGGACTCCTATCGTGGGAATCTGCTGACTTCACCTTCATTTTTCTCGCTGCATTATCAAACTGGTAAAACGTAATTGTTTCAAACTGGCTTGAGGTCAACTGGTGCTTGTCTAGAAGCCAATGCAGGGATAATTCATTCTCTCTCTCTCTCTCTCTCTCTCTCTCTCTCTCTCTCACACACACACACACACACACACAGAGATTTTGCTGCCATTTTGTTAAGTGTGATTCATGCGGTGTTTGGCACAGGCCGAAGCGATCATATGGCTGATTCAGCACATACTCCCCTGTAACTCAAGCCACACTTACCATAAAGTGGTTAGGCGCCAGGGCTGAGTGCTGCCAAAGTCCGGTATCCGGACTGGAGAGCTGGCAAGGACCTGGAGCAGAGGGAGCCGCAGGATGTGGGGAGTGGGTCCCAGAGGCACAGCCAACCCCCCACCTCTAAAATACAACAATAACTGCCCAGACTGAGCAAGAAATCTGGAAGCTATAGCAGGCTCACGGGAGGTGTTACTTGACTCCCAGTAGTAGGGAGATTCTGATCTATGGAGTCAGCATCCCAACTTGATTTGTCCATGGTTCCTTCTTCCAGCCAGTGCTCTAAGAACATGAGAGAATCACTGACTAACTCACACGAATCCTGGTTTCCTACTTTCTTACAATTATTTATGCCCCACCTTTCAGGATACCAGTCCTTCCGAGGCGTCTTCCAAGACGCAGCAAAATAAAGAAAGAAAATCACAGTAAGCAATATTAGAATCTAGCGCCAGGGTCCTTCCCACTGGTATATGGGCAGGGGCAGTAGCCGTGCGTGTGGTGGGGTTGCCCTCCTGACGCTCACTGGCAGAGGTGCCAACTTGCACACAAGACTGGGGAGCGATGACATGCGCATGACCTCAGGATGTTGAGGAGCCAGAGGTGGAGCCAAATGCAGCGGCAGCGAGGCTTCAATGGCTGGTGGCTCCTCCTCTCTCATGTTCGGCCTCCTCTGATTTATACTGCAGCCAGGGGCTACTTTCCCCATCGTTTGCTTATGCTTAAGCTGTGCCACACTCCACAATGGACCTCTTCTTCTTCTTCCTGCCATCACCAGCAGCCAGGGGCTGCTTGCTCCCTCCTTCCCCTCCACAGCAGCAGCAGGAGGAGCCAGCAACTGAAGCTGTGCCTCACTCAGCTCCATGTTCAACCTCCTCTGCCTCCTGATGGTTCTAAACATTGGTGGGCTGGCCCCCCCAAAATATTACTGGGGGCTCAAAAGAGCTGGGCCCCTAGGAGCTAGCACCTATGCTCACTGACATCGCTGCTACTACTAGTTGTCCTACTATAATAATAATAATTAATAATACCTTTATTGTCAATGTACAATCTGTGTACAATGAAATTAACCGAGCCTCCCCCCCTCCCACAAACACTCAATTTCCTTGCACTCTGTGTGCTTGTCGCACAACACACCAACCCCGAAAGTCAGCTGCACTATATTATTTTCCGTTCAGCAGCCTAACAGCCCACGGATAGAAACTGTTTTTTGGCCTGTTGGTACAACTGATTATACTTCTATATCTCCTGCCTGAGGGTAGAAGATTAAAGAGGTGCTGGCCAGGGTTTGAATTGTCCCTGAGAATTTTTCTCGCTCCCCTAAGGCAACTACTAAAAAAGCAATAATTTTGTGTACTCCGCCCATGTGACTGAGTTGCCCCAGCCATATAACACTGGTCCTGAAAGACCTACATTGGCTCCCAGTACGTTTCTGGGCACAATTCAAAGTGTTGATGCTGACCTTTAAAGCCCTAAATGGCCTCGGCCCAGTATATCTGAAGGAGTGTCTCCACCCACCATCGTTCAGCCCGGACACTGAGGTCCAGCTGTGCGGGTTCCCTCCCTGTGAGAAGTGAGGTTACGTGGAACCAGGAAGAGGGCCTTCTCGGTAGTGGCACCCTCCCTGTGGAACGCCCTCCCACCAGATGTCAAGGAAATAAACAACTATCTGACTTTTAGAAGACATCTGAAGGCAGCCCTGTTTAAGGAAGTTTTTTAATGTTTGTTGTTATACAGTGGTACCTCGCAAGACGAATGCCTCACAAGATGGAAAACTTGCAAGACGAAAGGGTTTTTTGTTTTTTGAGCTGCTTCGCAAGACGATTTTCCCTATGGGCTTGCTTCGCAAGACGGAAACGTCTTGCAAGTTTGTTTCCTTTTTCTTAACACCGTTAATACAGTTGCGACTTGACTTTGAGGAGCAACTCATAGCACGCGGTGTGGTAGCCTTTTTTGAGGTTTTTGAAGACTTTGGTGATTTTTGAAGCTTATCCAAAACTTTTCAGACACCGTGCTTCGCAAGACGAAAAAAATCGCAAGATGACAAAACTCGCGGAACGAATTAATTTCGTCTTGCGAGGCACCACTGTATCATGTTTAATATTCTGTTGGGAGCTGCCCAGAGTGGCTGGGGAAACCCAGCCAGATGGGCAGAGTGTTAAATAATAAATTATTAAATTATTATTACTCTGGGAAACTTAACTCAGGCCACATTCACACCATACATTTAAAGCACTAGAATACCACAGTCATGGCTTCCTCCAAAGAATCCTGTTAAGGCTGTTACAATTCCTAGAAAACCCTAAGAAGAGGCATTGGTTTTTAAAACCACTCTGGGAATTTGTAGCTCTGGAAGGAGAGTAGGGGCCTCCTCAAAACTCTCAGCACCCTTAAACAAACTACAGCTCCCAGGCATGTTAAGGGGAAGCCGCCTGACTGGGGTGGGGTGTGAATGCCAGGAGGGCACGGGTGCTTGCAGGTGCCCTGCTGGCAATCCCTGCCCTATTTCCCCCACTGTAAATACTCAATAAAGCCTAAAGTCAATGAAGAATATGTCTGCATGACAAACGGATATCGCTTTTAGACCATCTCCCTCATCCAAAAATCCTGGCAATTGCCATTGTGGGAATAGTTTCAGGGGATCCTTAGCTCCCCTCACAGCCTACTGTTCCTCCGCTTCCCTGTTTAAACCCGAGAATACCGCTTCTTATTCTTGTGTCTATTTTTATGCACCACCAAATTCATTGCAATGCAGGAATTACAATTCAGCTGTTATTTTGGAAAATGTCGGTTTAGGGAGGTTTCTTCCCCTCACCCTACGCCCAGCACCACCACCTCACCTCTCTCTCCCCCCACTTGTATCCTGAAGAACTCGCAAATTATGTAAGAAATGAGATTCCCTTTTTCCTTCGCAAGCACGGCTGTCCATTTTCCTACACCTGCCTGGCCCAGGAGAGACGCTTCTCCCCAGATGCCATTATGCTGGAGATGTTCCATGCAAGACACGTGAGTTCTTTTGTATTCCTGATCTTTTACAATAGTAAAACTAAAGGAAATTTATGAGTCACTGCAATCTTGGAATGCAATGCCAAACAAATGAGAAGCAGACTGCAAACAACCAAGCCAAGTACATCATTACAGAGTGAGTAATGCAGACAACTTACATAAACTTTGGCCGAAGCTCAGATTTTAGCAGAAGACCATAACCCTTTGATTGCATCAAGAACAGTTAAAAGGTCTTTAATCTGCATGTTGTCTTTCAGGAATGGCAGGCTCATCAATCCAAACCATCATATTTAAGACTTGTGATTTTTCAAGTCCGGTTTAACCCTTCCTCCCCCTCTCCCCCTGATTCCTCTGCACCCTTTTGCGTATAATGTGAGCTCAGCCTCGCAGATGTCTTCCAGGAATTAATGACTCCTTTCCAATAAATTTCTCATTGAGATTCAGCGACAATGACATCTACATATTCCTACATCCGAGCACTTTTGAAAGCACAGCATCGATTTGTACACACACACACAACTCCGTATAGTTGGAGCACTATGATACCAATTTAACCAGTTATGACTTCACCCAGAGATTTCTGGGAACTGTAGTTTTTAAAGGGTGCTGAGAGTTGTAAGGAGACTCCTATCCCTCTCACAGAGCTACAATTGTGCTTTAACTATCAGTGCCTCTTTGCGGAAATCTCTGAGAACTGTAGATTTGAGAGGAACAGGGTTTCTTGACAACTCTCAGTACCCGTAATAAAGCTCTAAGCAGTTTACACAAAACCTAAGAAGGGTTCTCCTTTATTTATTATCTTGCGAGCCTATATCTAACTTATAAATTATTATTATTTATATGTCAATTGGCATATAAATTTATTTTTATTCTTTTGCATGATTGGACCAATGAAATACATAATTGATATTGAGATGATTCGTACAACGGCTCTGCATTTGTATCTGTGTTTGTATTTGGGGCTATTATTTAATGTTATTATAAAAAACTGAAATAAAATTCAAAAATAAGAATACTGTAAATAAATATCCAAGTGGACCGAGAAGCACTTCCAAATAAGAATAAAATCATTAGTTAAAATTATAATGATCAAAAAAGAAAATTACCTATTGAAATGCATGTCAGCTTTACATATCTGATTAAGCTTGCAAAGACAAAAAAAAAGTGTGTTTTTTTAAAGCAAGCTTTGGAAACTACGGCAAAGGCAACTGCCTGGTGTCAATGGGCAGGGAGTTCCATAGTGTCTGTACAACCACAACTGGTTCTTTACAAGTGCAGAATGGACATTGTGTGGCACTTGAAAAATGCTCTGCAGCTCTGCATATTGAAGTCATCTAGTGCAGTGTTCCCCAACCTTGGGCCTCCAGCTGTTTTTGGACTACAACTCCCATCATCCCTCGCTAGCAAGAACAGTGGTCAAGGATGATGGGAACTGTAGTCCAAAAACAGCTGGCGGCCCAAGGTTGGGGAACACTGATCTAGTGGGCATGTATTGAGTAAGATGATCTTACTGTTTTCAAGCTGTTAAGGGCTTTATGTACTAAGAGTAACACCTTGAATCTGAGACAGTAACAAATTAGCAGCCAGTATAGATCTCTGAGGGACGCGGGTGGCGCTGTGGGTAAAAGCCTCAGCGCCTAGGGCTTGCCGAGCGAAAGGTTGGCGGTTTGAATCCCCGCGGCGGGGTGCGCTCCCGCTGCTCGGTCCCAGCGCCTGCCAACCTAGCAGTTCGAAAGCACGTCAAAGTGCAAGTGGATAAATAGGGACCGCTTACCAGCGGGAAGGTAAACGGCGTTCCGTGTGCTGCGCTGGCTCGCCAGATGCAGCTTTGTCACGCTGGCCACGTGACCCGGAAGTGTCTCCGGACAGTGCTGGCCCCCGGCCTCTTGAGTGAGATGGGCGCACAACCCCAGAGTCTGTCAAGACTGGCCCGTACGGGCAGGGGTACCTTTACCTTTACCTTTTTATAGATCTCTGAGGAGAGGTGTAAAACGCTGGTGGGATTGCAGTCCTGTCAAACAATTGTGCTATAGCATTCTGCTCTAGACGCAGTTTCTGAATGAAGCACAGGGGAAGCCCTCTATACAGGGCATTAAAATAATAATACTTTAACGCCTTTCAGCACCAGAGTGGTATAGTGGTTAGAGTATCAGACTAGAACCCAGGAGACCAGGATCCAAATCCCCACTCGGTCATGGAACTCAATGGGTGACTGCCTCTCAGCCTAACCTACCTCACAGGGCAGTGGGGATTAAATGAGGAGAGAGGAGAGCCATGTAAATAAAAATAGGAGGGAGGCAGTGAGACTGTGTACATGCAACCTCCATAGGGTGAATAGCAGTTAAAGATTTTCAAACTATTAAGCAGTTTATAAATGGTTTTCAGAATAAGTGAATAAGGTCTGAAAACAGCTGCACATGTACAGTTGTGTGTTTTTAGAACTGCTCCAAGTAATGGGAATCCTGGCTTTTTTGCAGGAAGGCTAAAAGAATCTGAAATATGTTAACTATTGTTTGATATTTCAGTCATTCTGATTTGTGGGGTGTTGCCACATCTTCCCATTAATCGTGCGTTTCCACAACACTTTCCTAACTGCAAAAAATCCCTTTGCTTTAAAGTGGATTTGTTACACGAGGGCAATAGAGTGCTTGAATCCACTTTAAGCAGGCAAGCCTAAATTTCTGGTTTAGGCTTGCCCAGTTAAATCACTCCTACAAAATGATGGCAGTCTTGAGGCATTCTCCTGACTTAGAAACAATAAAGACTAACATATTACGACTCTGGTGTCCCCCCCCCCCCCAACAGACTTAACAACCCTTCTGCTTTTTTTTTAATACAGTGGTACCTTGGTACACTGGAAGGACAGGTCCTGAAGCTGAGGCTCCAATACTTTGGCCATCTCATGGGAAGAGAAGACTCCCTGAAAAGACCCTGATGTTGGGAAAGATGGAGGGCACAAGGAGAAGGGGACGGCAGAGGATGAGATGGTTGGACAGTGTTCTCGAAGCTACGAACATGAGTTTGACCAAACTGCGGGAGGCAGTGGAAGACAGGAGTACCTGGCGTGCTCTGGTCCATGGGGTCATGAAGAGTCGGACACGACTAAACGACTAAACAACAACAACACCTTGGTTTTTGAACTTAATCTGTTCCAGAAGTCTGTTCTTAAACCAAAGCGTTCTTAAACCAAGGCGTGCTTTCCCATAGCAGTGGGGGACTCAATTTACAAATGGAACACACTCAACTGGAAGCAAAACATGTTATTATTCCAAGGCAAAGTTCACAAACCAAAACACCTACTTCTAGGGTTTGCAGAAGTAATCCAAGTTGTTCATAAACTAAGCTGTTCTTAAACCAAGGTACCACTGTACCAATTTTCTATCTTGGTTTTTACCAGCTTCTTGGAAAACTGGTAATGTCACCCTTATGGTGAGGTCAGCAGAAATGGATCCGAGGACTGAATAATAATAATAATAATAATAATAATAATAATAATAATAATAATAATAACTTCCATTCCTCTATCCTGGGCACCTATCTGACGCTATCATCACTAAGCATGGCATAGATTACAGGGGTCAGTACACTTTTTCAGCAGGGGGCCGGTCCACTATCCCTCAGACCTTATGGGGGGCCGGACTATATATTGGGGGGGAAATGAATGAATTCCTATGCCCCACAAATAACCGAGAGATGCATTTTAAATAAAAGGACACATTCTACTCATGTCAAAACACACTGATCCCTGGACCATCCGTGGGCCGGATTTAGAAGGGGATTGGGCCAGATCCAGCCCCAGGCCTTAGTTTGCCTACCCATGGTGTAGAAGCTTCATTTGACTGCCAGTGAGCAGGTGATCAGCAGTCATCTTTGCTGATCCCATTTATTTAGTCTCTGCAGAGTTCATCAAACCAACAGCATCCCCCCCGCCCCCTTCAGCCGAAGGTCAAATATTAACAGCTGGTTTTGAGTACCATGAAATCATATGGCTCAAGTTTCAAATGGTACCTCATGAACTCTCTAAGGATCTATCTCTAGCCTAACCATGGAGCACACTAGCTGGTACAGTGTGTTTTGTAAACAGAATGATAGTGTTCAGGATTATGTAGATATTATTGTGCAGCGGTTTGGATCACCTCATTAAAAAAAACACCACAGGATGTAGAAGGATAAGCATAAATATAGGTGGGGTTCAGAGCTTGGACAGTTAATTTTTTTAAGGAGGTAGCAAAGGAACTAATTCTAGCTAACATTCAGTCCTTTTACAAAATAAGCAAATTTTGCTCCCAGTTTGAGGTCATCCAAATGATTCCCAGCAATTTCTCCCCAGCAATCAGAATGTTACAAGATGCTGTATTGAAGTACAGTATAAAATGTACCTAAGAAGATGAACAAAACAACAAAACATTAAGAACGTAAGAATATAAGAATATAAGTCTAGTTTGCTGGATCAGGCCAGTGGCCCTTTCTCACGGTGGCAATAGTGCCAACTCCAGGGGGCATAAAAGTGGATTAGAGCGTTATGCTGCCCTGGTGCAACAAATCTGCAACAAACAAACAAAAACTGTAACTTTACGTGGTTTGGAAAGGGGTGAGGAAATGAACTGAAAAATGTGGGGTGAAATAATGAATAGTAATGCATGCAAACACCTAAAAGCAAATAAGAAGAAATGCTTAGTGCTGCATTTGTATTAGAATAATAATTTCATTTATATACCGTTGTATTAGATAAGTATCTACAGTGGTACCTCGGGTTACATACGCTTCAGGTTACATACGCTTCAGGTTACAGACTCTGCTAAGCCAGAAATAGTACCTCGGGTTAAGAACTTTGCTTCAGGATGAGAACAGAAATCGTGCTCCGGTGGCGCGGTGGCAGCAGGAGGCCCCATTAGCTAAAGTGGTGCTTCAGGTTAAGAACAGTTTCAGGTTAAGAACGGACCTCCGGAACGAATTAAGTACTTAACCCAAGGTACCACTGTACCTGCCAACCTAGCAGTTCGAAAGCACCTCCGAGTGCAAGTAGATAAATAGGGACCGCTTACTAGCGGGAAGGTAAACGGCGTTTCCGTGTGCGGCTCTGGCTCGCCAGATGCAGCTTGTCACGCTGGCCACGTGACCCGGAAGTGTCTGCGGACAGCGCTGGCTCCCGGCCTATAGAGTGAGATGAGCGCACAACCCCAGAGTCTGGCAAGACTGGCCCATACGGGCAGGGGTACCTTTACCTTTACCTTTACCTTACCACTGTATTGTTGTATAACCGCCCAACAAACAAATCAAAATGGATGCTGAGTAAAGATCAGATATAATCTAAACTCTATGTAAACTTTGTGAAAACCAATCATGATGAATGCTCAGTAAATAGTTCATCTGGACAGACCCTCAGGTTTTATTTTTGTGTGTTTTTTTAAAAAAAATGGAAATAAAGAGGATGAAAATGTCTATAACAGCAATGTTTTCTTCCCCCAAAGCGTTATGAAATCTTTGTAGTCTAGGTATTTCAAAAAGCTTGGGAAACCTTAGCTTGTGTAAGCAGCACGTACTCATCAAACCTCACTGACCTTGGCAACAAGACCATGGTCATATTTTTCTATGAAGAAAGTGTGTAGGAACAAAAACACCTGGAAATATCTGCTGTCTGTTAAAACAATTGGAATGAAATTATAACAATAAATCATAACAAGGCAAAGCAAAAAAAAAGAAAAAGAAAGGGAGGACATCAGGGTGACAACTTGTCAAGAGGGCAGAATGGAGGCATGTGAAGAAGGGGGAAAGAGCAACCAGAGTTATTTGGGTTGGAAGGAAGGAGAAAAAAACTGGAAATATATGTATATGAGATCCACTAACCATGTGTCAAGGCTGGTAGGACGTAAGAGCAGCCAGCTTTAATTTATAGCACACCTGATAATCCATCACCTGTCCCCTCAAAAAGGGAATGGTACCTAATTCTCTGCCAAACTCCCAGTGGTCCATATGTTTGACGGGGCAAGACTGTTCCAAATGTTGGAACAAGGCAGCATCTGAAGTGCACAAATCATTGGACCAGCTTTCCGCAGGCTATTTCCTGCACCACAGAGCCAAACCAGGAGTGTAAGTTTGTCCATGTCTGTAGACTGACCAGCAGTGCTGGCTGAAGCTTATGAGAGTTGTACCACAAAACAGATGGAGGGCACCAGCTGACATAATCCATAAAAGCAGCTGAAGAGGACAACCCATTCAGAAATTCCCTCCAGCAAGCCCTGCTAAAATGATGTCAATATCCATGCAAAACTCACATTTACATCAACAGGCAGTCCTTTTTTTCTGGGGGTACACATACCCCTAAACATTTTGTGAATCTAAGTTTGGCCTCATTGAGGGACAGTATTTCAATATGAGTAGGAAAATGAGAGTACCCCTAAACATTTTTTAAAAAGAAAAAAAGCACTGTCCACAGGCTTGTGAATGAAGCCTTCAAGAGGGACTCTGAAAACACTTTAAAGACTTAACTGCACAAACCTTTGCATGTCTACTCGGAATGGAGGCTGCAATCTTCTGTTCACTTATCTGGCAACCCACACCCCCTCAGGGAAGGGGCATAGCTCAGTGCATCGGCTTTGCAGGACCCAGCTTCGATCCTCTGCACCTGAGGTTTGGGCTGCAAACATCTCCTGTCTGGAACCATGAGAAAGCTGCGGCCAGTCAGTGAGGCAATGCTGAGTAAGATGGACCAATGGGCTGACTTGGTATAAGGCAAGAACACAGGAAGCTTGTTTATGTTGAGTCAGACTCCTGGTCCATCTCACTAATAAATAATAATAATAGTAATAATAATTTATTATTTGTACCCCACCCATCTGGCTGGGTTTCCCCAGCCACTCTGGGCGGCTTCCAACAAAGATCACAAATACATTAAAATGCCACACATTAAAAACTTCCCTGAACAGGGCTGCCTTCAGATGTCTTCTAAATGTCAGGTAGTTGTTTATCTCTTTGACATCTGATGGGAGGGTGTTCCACAGGGCGGGTGCCACTACCGATAAGGCCCTCTGCTTGGTTCCCTGTAGCTTTGCTTCTCACAGTGAGGGAACTGCCAGAAGGCCCTCGGTGCTGGACCTCAGCATCCGGACAGAACGATGGGGGTGGAGATCCAGTACCATCTACACTTGCTGGCAGCTGCTCTCCAGGATTTCAGAACCTGGGACCCTCTGTTTCAAGGCAGATTCTCTACCACTGGGTTTCAGCCTTGCGTTCCTAATGGTAGCAGCAATGAGATGCACCAAGGTTCTTTCCCCTCTGCTTTTCTTCTCTTCCCTATGTTGTTTCTTCGTCCCTGTGCTGGAACTGAACTGGGCTAATAGATCGCTCTAGCAACTTGGTTTTTAAAAAATGCCCCCATGGCCTTATTAGGTTGCATAGGCTAGCTCTTTTCACCTGCAGCACCAAACAACTAGTTTCCTGGAAAGAGAGCAGGAAAGTGAGTCAAGACAGAAGGCCCTTTTGGGGGGAGTCAATTCCTTGATTCTCTTTAATCCCAACCACCTGCCCCCTCCCACACCCAGTGAGTTTCAGTCTTACAGTATCTGATATTTGGCAGATGAGTCTTCCTTTTCCTAGGAGGTCTGGATCTTTCCAAAGTTTGCCTTTCCTCCCACCTCTCCAGTTTCATACCTGGTCAATATTAAACAGGGCACTCTGTTTACTGTATGTCAAGCTTTATCTCAACTTTGAATGCTCCTTTTACTGGCTCGTACACCTAAAGATAGGGTGTTGGTTGGCCTATACATTCAACATTCGACTCGAGACTACTTCCAAATTATATGTTTAAACAAAATGGGAGGCATACATTCCACAGACTCCAATAAAGCCCTAGAAAAGATAATGTTGTTTTATACAGATAAAAAAGAGGGCCGCAACTTAACCGCAGTAGCTCATTGCTGTGATTACTGGGGACAAGAAAGCAGACGTTTCTTGTCAAACAAACAAGCTGGGCTGTTGGAGGGGCTACTTTTGCATACCAGACGTAGTCCTAACAGCTTGATTTTGATCTTGCCTTCCCTGATGTAAATCAGGAGTAATTCAATCAAAGTCGGTGTGGTTTACGTCATTCAGAAGGCATGACGGCCGGCTGGAAATCAGACGGCAAGTTTACCGCCTTGAGAACGTGGTGTTCATTTAAATCGACACCTCGTCTAAGTTTAAACTCGGTTCCAACTTTTGCCCCCTCCATTCGTCATTCCTTAGCTGCTCGGCTACAATATTTTTCAGCCGCTGAGGAATTTGACTTGATTGCCATCTCTGTCTAAAGGTGAGAGCCTACAGAATGCTTGAGTAAAAACAGTTGGGTTCTTTGAGACTTGCTCCACCTTCACCCCATTTTACTAATACACACACATCTTTTTGAAGGTTTGTTTTAAAGATGTGCCATCATCAAGATGGGAATGTCAAATGTAAATCAGTGTTGGATAAGGGTGCTCTTCATGTCATGAAGAAGAAGGCCAAGACAACATAGTGTCCAGATCAAGGCAAGTAATAGTATTGCTCTATTCTGCCTTAGACTACAACTGAAGTGCTCTATTCAGTTCTGGGCACCACAGTTTAAGAAGGGAATTCACAAGCTGGAACGTGTACAGAGGAGAGCTACCAAGATAGACAAGGGTCTGGAAACCAAGCCTTATGAGGAACAGTTGAGGGAGTTGGGTATGTTTAGCCTTGATATGATAGCCATCTTCAAGCACCAAAATTAAAGATGCAATTTGAGTGACAAGGCTGTGTGTTAGATAGGGAGTCATGCTGGCTCTGCGGTGGAAGCCTAATTTGCCTGCCAAATAATCATGTCCAATTAAAGCCAGGAACTGTCCATCAAGCTACATGTGAGGGAGAAAAGGTCAATGTAAATTCTGAGCAACTACAATGGGAACTGATATTACATCTTCATAAAACAGTGGAGAGGAAGAAAAAGGCTACTGTCCCCAAACAGGTCCCACTGGGTTGGGGATAAAATGGATCTTAGGTATTTTCATTTGCAAAGCTCAAAATTCAGCAGAGAAGGTGTAAGCATGGAGCGGAGCTCACATCAGCAGTAGAGGAAACTGAACTAGTGATGGTATCTTCAAATTTAATCTGGTTGGCTCTAGGGAAATATTGAACAGGGTTCAATAGTACAAAGTCTGGGAACATGTAACATAGAATGAATAGCCGGGAATCCAAGCTAGACCGTGAAAACTTCTGTTGCTGTGCCATTGCCTTCATCCAAGAATAGCTAAAGCCAGGAGACCATGGATGTTTTGCCATTGTCTTAAACGGGAATAGAATTGAGTTCAGGAATATCCTGTTTGTATGTATTCTTTTGTAAAAATAAAAATGAAATGGAATTGCATAAGTCGGTCATTTAGAGGACTGGATGTAATGCAAAACGGGGCACTGAAATATAAAGAAGCCAAGTGACAAGTAATATGAAACATATTCATGATCTGCTCTGCAATGGCTGGCTACCCTGTACACGCAACATGATGGTGGATGGCATTGCATCTGTTTCTCATTGGAATGTTTCCTGGGAGGACTCGTCCTCCAGAGCTCTATTCTTACACTTGTGCATGCAAGGTTTTATTGCCACAAAGTAAAAGCAGTATAAATTTGAACAAGAGTATTGTATGCACTGAATAGTAAAAAGGGCTAGTAATTGAAGCAAAGCCAATTCGAGGGAATGAGGTGCCTGGAGCTGAGATTGAGCTTCATGCTTTCGCCACCCAACTCTGAACATCATCCTTACATAGGACCCCAACCCTCAATCCATCCTTCTTATAAAAACAACAGTATAATGACAACAGCAGTCAAAACTTCATGGGAAAGTATTATTTCCAGTGGCAAGCAGGCATCTAGCAAGCTGAGCAGGTATCACCTTTTCGCAGTGTCTGATGATTGTAGGTAGGGATGTTGGAGAATTCCAATGAAAACAAATGGGAGCAAAAAGTATAGTTGTTGGCTTATTCGTCCCATGCCTGGATTGGAAATCAATCCAGTGAATACAATCAGTAGTCAGTGTTGTAGCTTCCGGGAGCAAATGATATGCACTTGATTACAGGCCCTGCCTCCAATGGCAATGTGTTTCCTCTGCATTGAAATGAACGGGATGGAATAGCATAATAACAACGTTAGTCACATAATTTTAACTGTGTAAGTTACGTAGTTTCGCCACAGCAGACAGTGAGACAAATAATGTAGCTTTTAGCAGAAGACGGACTGCAGAGGAACAGAAACAGTGGTGCATGTGACAAACACAGGGCAGAACATAAAAGGATGCCTTCTTACATCTTCTATTTGCAGGTGATAGTAAATTAGCTTTTTTTTTAACATAGTAGGGAGGTGCACTGACCACTCTCACATGGCCTGCTCTTTTCTGCTTGCCTGGATATTGTAGGGGTGGGTCAGGGTGATGCTCAAGTTAGGGGCCAATCCAGTATTCCCACCAGTGCAGACTCAACCTTGCTGCCACACTTGGCCATCCAGGAAAGCTCCACAGCACTGCCCCACCACACTAGGTACTGCTGTTCTTTTCATCAGGAAACACCAGTGCTGACTGAGTCAGAGCTAATGCAGAAGGTACAGGGAATGACTACCAACTTATCAATAGTAGTTAAGGAGGACATACTTTCCGTCTTCATCCGAAAGCATCTTACAATGGGTCAAAATCTTGCATCACAGTAGGCTCCAGTTAGCAAATTGCATAGCAGTTGGAGCTGGTGAGACAGCTATAGTTATTTCTGGGTGGTGATAGGTTGCACATGGTAGTCCATGTGCTGGAAGGGAAGGGGCTCCTCTTGGATATGGTCCAGAAGCTTCAGCTGGTGTTGGATGGAACAGCTCAATTACTGATGGGAATAACCTCCCAACAGCATATAATACCTGCCCAACAGGGACTGTGCTAGCCTCCCATATGCTACCAGGCCAGTTTTAAGATTTTGGTACTAGTGAAAAACACTATAGATATTTTGGGACCAGGTATTTGGAAAGAGTGTCTCACTGAGATTGTCAGGGTGTGCGTTTTCGTAGGTGCATCATGTCCCAAAAGTCAAATCTCTCTATACTAAGAAGAAGGCATCCTCTCAGTGGAAGTGAAGCAAAAACCAACATAGTCATGCCATGAAAAATTCCTACCCCAGCAAGCATTTCTGGAATGTTAAGTTTCTCTGGTCACTTTTAATACTCTGTGGATTTATCTATGATGTATGTTATTCTGTATATAATTTTGTTGTGAAATTCTTAGAGATCTCTGATTAAGGGCAATTAATGGATATTTGTTAATATTATGAATTGTTGATTTCAGGTATACTTTGGAGACGAAATGATCAAATGCAATATCATAACTCCTAATTCAGAGATCAGGGATCTTGCCAGATTGGGGCTCTGAGTAGCCATATCCAAATCCAGACCTGCTCAGAATCTCCAATATCAATGAATTGAAGAGGTGACTCAAGGAAGTGTGACATACACAGGAAACATTATTTTGCTGACTAAGCAAAGGAAAAAGGCCACACCTGCCCAAACCAGGAGTTTCAACCAGGATGCCACTTGCAAGAGGCTGGCATTACAAAGTCCTGCTCCCTTATGTCACAGGTGGGTTACATGTGGTCCCAACATCATTTTAGGCAGCTCTCAATGGTTCCTAAAGCTGTTCTTCCACCCTGTTCTTCCATCACACCAGCGCTCTCTGCTTGGTGGCAAATTATACAGTTTGTGGAGCAGAATGCTCAGTGGATAATCTGCCAGCATCTTCTACAGAATGAGGGGAGTTGGGCCATGTTAGTTGTATGTTTTATATGAGGATTTTTTTTATTAGGTTCTGCATTTTTATTGTTATCTGCTTTGGGCCAAATGAGACAGGGCAACCTGGAAAGTGAATCAGTAAATAAAATGATCAAGGACGTCATCAGCTAGACAGAAAAGGGAGATTTACATCCAAGTCTTTGCATCCAGTGACACTATTCTGCTACAGATGCCAAAGAAAAGGAAAGAACACGCCTGGGGCAGAGGAATAATGCGTAAATATCTCCAATGTCCTGATAACTCCTTTGTCTCAATTCATGCTTAAGGCTTCCTCAGGCTCCTACTATGGTCAGATATATCCTACTAATCATTCTCCCCCCTCTTCCTGAAGATATACAAATTAAAAGTGACACTGGATTATGTCAGCTAAATACTTGTTGGGTTTATTTTTGTTATGACCTTCTAGGATCAGGATTATGTTTTGTTAGAAGTTCTTGTGT
The DNA here is from genome assembly GCF_964188315.1 of Podarcis muralis. Lineage (NCBI taxonomy): Eukaryota > Metazoa > Chordata > Lepidosauria > Squamata > Lacertidae > Podarcis > Podarcis muralis. Next base: position 46,715,318 of record NC_135665.1, on the reverse strand, counting down.
TGGAAGGATATCAATTGTAAGTCTTAGATTGTTGAGGAAATCGCTAGTTCAGCAACCTGACCTTCCTCCTTCATGTTGCTTGATTAAAAGACTCCAGGGCACACTTGAATGTACTGACCTATACATGCTTAGGGAAAGGAGCAATGAGGTGAGAGAGTTGCCTGTCTTCCAGCTTTCTGCTTGTGATATTGGAAACTTGGACTCCATATTCTAAAATTCTTGATTTGAAAGGGAGATGGGATAAGGGTTGAGGAGTTAAAATTCTAATAAATTAAAGGTGCACAGTGACATGAGAAGAAGCATGAGAGTGAATTTTAAAGGACTTTGTAAAATCATACTTGTGATGGTGAGAAGATTTGTCAGGAATCCAATCCATAGCTCCTTGGTGGCAGCAGTAGTCATTGTGATGCCCTCCAGCATGGCCAATGGGAGTTTCAGTCCAACACCATATGGAAAGCACCACATTGGGTACTGCTGTCTTTGGGGTTCCCAAGAGGACAGGGAACCCCAAAGCTCAATGCAATTGAAATCATTATTTCCTAGTCAACTCTCAGTTGGCCAAGGGGTGCACATGATAGGTTTTCGTTATTAATATCCTCTTCCACCCAGTTTCTCATTTTTTCTGCTGCTCTGGGAGGGACCCCTCTGGAGTCTCAGGTGGGGATGGTCAACATCGCTTCCCCTGGTTGCTTAGCAACAGTGATTAAGCATCCTTAAGTGATGCTGCCTGCCAAGTGCTGAAGCATTAGAATTGTTTCCATATTTTAAAAGCTTTATTTAGAAATGTCTATTTGTCCTGCTTAAAGCAAGCAAGCAAGCATTCAAGCAGTTGCTCCATTTGAAATAGAAGAGGGAATGTGAGCATAGGAAAGGAGGGGAGCACATTGATGCCGGTGCTCCCTTTACAAGAGCCTATTGGGTCAGCATCCTGTTCTCACTGTGGCCAACCAGATGCCCGTGGGAAGACTAAGAGGGGAACCTGAGTGCAACAGCACTATTCTCACTTATGAATCCTAGCAACTGGAGAATAAAACCCCCTGAAAACCTGAGTCTCAGGTGTAAAGACTGAGATCTCACAACCATAGCCCCTGTCCACTCTATAAATCTGCAGTAGTGCTTTGCATGGCAGAGCATAATGAATGGGACCAATCCTGCAAAAGTTTAGTGTGTGTAAACTGATTGAAATGGATGGAACCACAGCACACAGGGAAATGCTTCACACTTGCTGAATTATGCCCAATATATATTTTACAAAATAATACGAAGAAGAAGAAGAAGAAGAGGAGGAGGGGGGGGGAGGAAGAGGTGGAAAAGAAGTCGTCTCAAGCTCACTAGCACTTATAGGCATGGTTGCAGGGAAAGGATGGCTTATTTTTTTTAATATATAAATTGCCTTGAGAAAAAATAGCCTGATCCACAAGTCAGAGAAGCCAGGGAAATTCGTTTTAAACCAAACTAATCCTGCTTGCTTTTAAAGGGCTATTCATCAGCATAAATCCATGTATTCCAGTAAGTTCATCTGGTTCGTGGTTCATGACAGGAGGAGTTTAGTAACTTCCAGAAGTGTTATATATCACAATTCTTCACCATGAGAGAGGCGATAGAGTTCCGAGGCTGCTTGCTCAATTGCAGATCATGTTTCTTATGTGAGTTCACAATTACATGATGACCTTCTTATGACTTGTGCAGATAAATCTCTTTGTGGGGGGAGACAATGGGGATTCCATTCTGCTTAGCACTGCGCTTCTGCTAGATAGCTCCAGTTGGGAAGTGATTGGAAAAGATCAATAAAAACATAAAAGGGAGGGTAGCACTGATATAAGAAACAAAGCCTGTTTGGCCCCTCCAGGCCCACAAAGAAATAGAAGGTTCCTACTCTACCACTGCAATGTGAACCATATATCTATCTAACGCAATTAAAAACTAGTAAGAAAATGTTCTAAAAATGGCTATGTACCCCTGCATGTGCGACAATGTAAATATTATTTGTGCTTACCATTTTCATGCATTGTAAGATGGAGTTGCCAACTGACCCGGAAAAGGAAAACCATGGCCTGCTCCTGTGTGTTTAACTGCAGTTTCTTTGCTTCATCAATAGATTATGGTTTTATTAATATTATTAAAGCACGGAGATGAAAATCTTCACCTGCTAAGTGCATCGGAACAAATTGCTCTCTGTGGTGCAGCTACAGGGATCAGCTCAAATGTTGGCAACCCTAGTGGGGGGGGGGGGGGAAATCATTGTACTCCTAGAGTCCTGAAAGAACAAGTGTAGAAGCCATACAAATGAATGAGAAACACCTGGGCACTATTGTGACTTCAGCTGTGTTCCTAAAAGAACCACAAACATCTGGGGTCAGGTCTGGAGTCTGAGGTTCCTGAAATGCTGTATATATATATAGTGCGTCATTGAAAGATCCTCTAATTAATGACTAGAGTGTAAAGAATGCCGTTCACATGGGACGTTTGTACCATTAGAAGAATCACTCACAATAAGGGTATTTTATGACAATGTTTCAACACTGGAATTATGCATCTGCTGAAACTCTATCCAGTCATCAGACCTTTACCCGCCTTCGTGTCCTAACAATTTTGAGTGATTAAATTTGAGCAGACAATGCTCCCTTCTGGTCATATCGAGGATTTTTAAAAATTCCCAGATGAATAATATGATGATGACTCTCCCAGCTTTGATCAGAAACCACTATATGGCCCTTGCAGTAGTAACATTTTAAAGGAAGTATTGCAACTGTAAATTGAGTTGCCTACCAGAAAGCAATTCTAATTATTGTTAATGTGATTTTAAAAGCAGTTTATTCACAACGACACACAGGCCAGCACATTCTAGGTGCTCAGCCATCATAACTCCCTTTGACAACGGCTCTTCCTGTGACATACTACAAATGTTGTCCTGAAGGAAAGTCACACAATGGTGCCCTGAGCATGGGCATCTTTCCAAGAACCATTAGGGATGCTTCGTATAAGCGGTTTATAAATGCTTTTAAATAAACATGGCAGTGCCACATCCATGGAATTGTAAGACTCTAGGTCAGAGATGTGGAACCTGTGGCCCTTAAGATGTTGTTAGATGCCAGCTCAAGAGTGAGGGGCTCTTGGGATGGGTGGTCACCAATGCTTTAAACACACAAATGTATGTTCATGTCAAAGACTCAAATCCCTTTTCCTTGAAAAAGAGAGAGAGAGAAGGGTAGTCATTTGACCTATGCTGATAACCTTGCTGTTATGACTTATAAATACATAACCACAACAAATGTGCTTTGGATGCATGGCGTGCTTCTAAACAATTTAACCTTGAATTTACCCAAGTATGGGCAATTGAACCTTGGTTGCAATAAATGTCTTTTGACATCTTGTACACACACACCAAATAAAAATCTGAAATACCACATCTGACATTGCCAGATTTAGGGCAGTGCGGGTGTCCCCCCCCCCCCCCACAGGATGTCAACATGAAGGGGCCAAATGAGAAGACCCATAATTGAGAGGATCCGTTTGGGAGCATCAAATTTTGGCCTTGCAGAATGAGCGCCATATTACGAAAGATTAGCAAAGTCCGCCCCTGCGCCTGGTGATGCACTGAATGCTGTTTTGCTGGTCCAAGATGGATTAATGAAATACATACAGTCACATAACTGTTTTACCGCACATAAAACAAGAGCAAAACCACTCTCTCCTCCTGCAGCTTCCAGCAACTAGCATTCAGGAACATGCTGCTTCCGACTATTGGGGACGAAGCATTGCCATCAAGGTTAGCAGCCTTTGTTGTTGTTGTTTAGTCGTGCCCGACTCTTCGTGACCCCGTGGACCAGAGCACGACAGGCACTCCTGTCTTCCACTGCCTCCCGCAGTTTGGTCAGACTCATGCTGGTAGCTTCGAGAACACTGTCCAACCATCTTGTCCTCTGTCGTCCCCTTCTCCTTGTGCCCTCCATCTTTCCCAACATCAGGGTCTTTTCCAGGGGGTCTTCTCTTTTCAAGAGGTGGCCAAAGCAGCCTTTACCTCCATGAATCTGTCTAATCTTTTTAAGCCATCCAAGTTAGTGACTGTCATTGCCTCTTTGGGAAATAAATGCCATAGTTTAACTACACATGGTGTGAAAATGTACTTTCTTTTGCCTATTCTGAATCTTCCCAACTTTCAGCTTCATTGGATGCCCATGAGTTCTTGTGTTATGAAAGAGAGAGGAAAGCATGCTCAGCCTTCATTAAACTGTTTCAGGGTTCCTCCTCTTAGGGCTTCCTCTTCAAAGAGCCAGCATGGTGTAGTGGTTAAGAGCAGTACTCTCGTAATCTGGGGAACCGGGTTCGCGTCTCCGCTCCTCCACATGCAGCTGCTGGGTGACCTTGGGCCAGTCACACTTCTCTGAAGTCTCTCAGCCCCACTTACCTCACAGAGTGTTTGTTGTGGGGGAGGAAGGGAAAGGAGAACGTTAGCCGCTTTGAGACTCCTTAAAGGGAGTGAAAGGCGGGATATCAAATCCAAACTCCTCCTCCTCCTCCTCCTCCTCCTCCTCCTCCTCTTCTTCTTTACTTCTGCAAAACTTGGGAGTTTCCCCAAAGCCTGTGGATGCCTCCATCTTGAGCAAGGGTGTTGTTGTTTTGGTTACACGAGGGGCAGTGCTCAGAGAGCTGAGGTTGCTGCTGGTATATCTAGTTTTCTCATAGCCCTGAGTTAGCGCCAGTGACTACACCTCCATCTATTTCCCCCTATGCTCTAAGCGAGATTGTATCTGATGCTAAACAGCACGGAGGGTACTTATTTCCCCAGATGCAAGGGATAAAGGAGTCTGGATCCAATCACAGGTTTGATGTGAATGGTGTGTGGTGTGCACTTTCCCCTTGATACCTAAGCAGCTCCTAAATCCTGCTGTTCCTCCAATTAGCAGATGACAAGAAACAGGCATCCTCCTGCCTGCATGTGTCTGGTGGCAGATGGACCAAGCCACTAAATATCTGCGGCAGCTGAACTTTCATCTGTTTTGTTTGAAATGGGCCATATTGGCTGTTTCGCACCATGTCATTCCAAAAATAAAATTAAAGGGGGGAGGACCCCACCTGCAATGTATGAGACAAATGAGGGTGGCCATGAATGTAAAGATAAAACATGTACATAATTAAAACAAATAGAAAGGGGGGAGGGGGAGGAAACAGCAGTCTGTAAATCCCAGGAAAAATGAAAATTGCTGTCAATAGCCATTCTGAAAACCGTAAGAATTATACCAGGGATGTGGAATTATTGTAGTTGCTCAGCTTGGGTGGGCACCTCCCCCCAAAAGAGCCACATTCTAAAGGGGAATAGGATGTCAATCAGATCAACCAAAGGCCTGGTTAAAAAAGGAACGTTTTTGCCTGGCGCTTAAAGGTGTATAACGAAGGCACCAGGCAATTGTCAGCTGAATTACTGGATGCTGACAATGAGGAAATCAACCGCCATCTTGTTCAAAGAAACGACAACTCTGTGCTGATTGATGACTTATTATACAAAAACGGACGCCACAGTGAAACTGCAGGAATCCATCATTTAAACGGCCAGACTATTATAAAAGCAGAAGCAGCCTCAAGGGCAAACAAACAAAAAATCACAAAAAGCCCAAACTTGCAATAAATGAGTTAAATAATCAATTATTTTTGTCCCAATGCTTTCTGCTGCTATTAATGGAGATGCTTTGTGTATTATTATTATTGTTAATTATTCAATAAATTGCATGTGCCTTTGTGTAAGTGTGTTTATATTATAACACATTTTTTACTCCCGCTTTTAAAAATGTAAGTCACTTGGAGATCTGCAAGCCAACTCTTTTGTTTAAAAGCAAATGGCAGAGGTGATAGGGCTCTGTCCCCGGGGGAGGGAAGTTTTGGTCTAGCCTGGGCTCCGGTTGTGGCTGCTGCTGTTTTCTGCACCAGGGCTTTCCAGGCAGGGTCCCCCCACAAGCTCACGGATTGGCCAGCGGCACCCAGAACCACACAGATCGGGTGCTGCACACAGCTATACAGGCACCTGCCAGAATTTGTCTGTTTCTGGGAACACGAAGAGATCAGGGTAGACTTCGTGGCTCAAGGCTTACCAGCAGCAGACGAGACAGGGTGGGGAATTGCCACTCATTGTTGCTCTGTATAAAGGGGTCACACAATCTCCCTGCAGGGAGAAAACTAGCACTCTGGGATGAAAGCTCTGAGCTCTTCATTGGGGTAGTGATCAGCAAGCTGAAGTGAAGCAGGGAGACACAGGCATGGGAGCCCCTCAGTCGCATGGGGCTGTTTCTCTGAGTACTGTGTGCCTAGCTATAAATCTGTCACTGTCACTGAGCCTTTATGGAAGGATTATGGAAGGATGTGTGGAACAGGAAAGAGTGTGGCTTTGAAACACTTAAAAACAATATCATTTACATTTCACTTGAAAGGGCTAAACCCTGGTTGCCCCAAGGAACCAGCCTCAGCTGATTTTAATCAGGGCATTAGAGAAATGCAATTAGGAAACCACAGAACAAACTAAAATACAAGAATTCAATAATGACAATTAATGGTTTGTAATCACTTTTCAAAGGTGTCGTCTCAGTTACCAGTGTATACTAATAACCTGGAGGGCCCTGCTAAGTAAAATTGTTTAATTGACATTGAAGTGGAAAACAACTCTCTATGCGTTTGAATGTGTGTTGCTGAAGGTTTAATGTTGGAAAATTCCATTGGGCTATACTAAAGGAAAGGAAAGCTCTCGGAGCACCTAAATGGGTTGATAATTAACTGTTGATGTTCTCTGCTGTGTCCTGTGAGAGGTTAAAGGTAAAGGTACCCCTGACCATTAGGTCCAGTTGCAGACGACTCCGGGGTTATGCGCTCATCTCGCTCTATAGGCCGAGGGAGCTGGTGTTTGTTCGCAGACAGCTTCCGGGTCATGTGGCCAGCATGACTAAGCCGCTTCTGGTGAACCAGAGCAGTGCATGGAAACGCCGTTTACCTTCCCGCCGGAGCGGTACCTATTTATCTACTTGCGCTTTGATGTGTTTTCAAACTGCTAGGTGGGCAGGAGCAGGGACCGAACAACGGGTGCTCACCCTGTCGCGGGGATTCAAACCACCAACCTTCTGATCCGCAAGCCCTAGGCTCTGTGGTTTAGGCCACAGCGTTATTCTGTTGCAAATCGCCATCTTGGGGAGTTGGTCTTTGAGTCTTTCTCTGGAAGCTACGGAGAACAAAAGATGAGATGATGAAGTCTCTCCTAAGCAGAAAACAGCTCCAGGCTAATGGTGGCTGTGGGGAGAGACAGACCTCTGATTTTAGATCTGTTTGGAGCTTTTTTCACATTTGAAAGAAGATGAAGCTGTGCTGAACATGCATTTTATATTATACAACTATTTGGATATATCATTATTTCTCTTGTGTCTGTTATGAAGGAAGTTCTGTTAATAAAGCTTTGAGACCATATTTTGGGTCTGGACAATTTTTATTCCAAGAGGAGTAAAATATCTGCAATAGGCCTTCCATCACATGAGGCCTTAATTCTGCACATATATACAAAATCCACCTCAGCCCTAGATTAAATCTTATTTCAGCTACAAACTCACTAGGTGGTCTCAGGGGAAAAGTTGCCATCATGGTTAAGCCACTGATTATCTGATGTAAGTAAACTGCCCTCCCCATCACCACCACAATAGTAATGCTAACCTACCTTGCAAGGTTGTGGTTGTTTGTTGTGAGAGTTACTAAGATCATGTGTGAAGTGAACATGCTGAAGTTCTATATAAACAGAAGATATTGTTACGAAGGACTGCATAATGGCACACTCTGTTTAACTCCTCATTATTTGGGAGAAGGCATTTTCCTGCTTGGCAGAAAACTGTAGCCCAGCTGGAAAAAGGAGAATAAGTTCTTCAAGGAAAAGAATACCAGAAAGAACAGTGAGAAACAGTGCAGTTGACAAAAAGGAAAGGGGGGGGGAGGAAAAGTAATAATTACATAATTTGTATTGTTTACTCTAATTGCATGGTAATTTAAAGTGACAAGACAACCCTGTGATACATTTGTTAAGCAAACAGCCCATGTGGAAGCAATTTAATTTCTACTGCAGATGAAAATACATCCACAAAATGTATCCTCGTTGAAGTAACAATGCTCAATAGATGTCTAATTAAACTTAAAACCAGTCCATGATGTGACTGGTTTTGTGTGAATATGGGGAAAAGAATTGTGACCAGCGCAATCATCATCAACAACAACATCTTCATTTGTTTTTGCTGTTGTTGTTGCTGCTGCTGCTGTTATCCATCTGTCTTGGGAGGCAATGGGAGAGTGTACTTTTGGGGATAAAGTCATACTGTTGGAGATTTACAATGCCTGCTGTGGCTGTAGAGACTGATACGGGAGAGACATATTTTATCACAGGGCCGATGAAGACATCTGGTGGTGCTGCACCATGGCGTTTCTACTCTCTGCACTCCTCCCAGCACTTATTCCTCCTCTGGTTACTGCTGTGGATACGCAACCTGACTGTCAAGCATAGTCACCTTTGACTGGGCCCAGAACCAAACTGGCAGCCCATGCACCTGCTTTATAACAGGGGTTATAGGAGTTCTAAAGGCAACCCCAGCCACTGATCTGGGCTCTGCTTTTTGGACCAGTTGATATTCCCAGGTAGTTTTTGAGGGCAGCTCCACATAGTGTGCATTGCAATAGTCCAGCCTGGAAGTTACAGAACCATGGAGGACCATGGCCAAGTGATCTCTGCCCAAGAGGGACTGCAGCTGGTGAACCATATGATTCTAGCACACCCTCCAAGTGTCCCTGCTTTCCAGGGATGTCCCAGATTTACAGAAGCTGCCCCAGTTTCTGGTTTGATTCCAAAATGTCCCGCTTTTCCTTAGGACAGCCTTTCTCAACCCGTGGCTCCCCAGATGTTGTTGGATTACAACTCCCATCACCCCTAGCTAAAAAGGCCAGAGCTCAGGGATGATGGGACTTATAGTCCAACAACATTTGGGGACCCACAGGTTGAGAACTGCTGCCTTAGGACATCCCTATTATCGTCAGAGCAATGTGGGAGGGTATGGGGTTATCTGACCCACAAGCCATTTGAAGGCAGCCCTGTATAGGGAAGTTTTTAAATGTTTTATTATATATATATATAATATGTTGGGATCCACCCAGAGTGGCAATCCAGTCAGATGAGTGGGGTAATAATAATAATAATAATAATAATAATAATAATAATAATAATAATAATGGAATAGGATGTCTCTATTTTTGTCAGAGAAATATTGGAGGGTGTCTTCTAGGATTCTCTGAAAATTCAGTTTAAGAGGACAGTGAAGCCATGTCAGTTATTGCTCCTGGCACCCATCCCTGTCACTGAAGCAATGAAGGACTTGTGGATAAAAGCTGGAGACTACAGAATTGCAGATCCTGGCCTTGATGATTTGGATTAATATATCCTTTTTTTTTTTTTTTACTGCAGTTCTTTTCTTTGTATGAAGAAAGGGGACTCTGGGACTCATCCCTTAGCTGTTTTTTTTACATCTGGAGGGCACAAGGCTGGCATAGGCTGCCCTAGTACAAATCCATCAGGATACAGCATGATCCAAAAAAACTGAATGTGGCTGTTCTCTATTTTGGAAGATTACTAAACTTTTCCAAGAAGTTCTGCTTTTTTGAGCAACATACTGTTGCTTTCACGGTTGGATATGTTTTGGTAGATCATCACCTCCAATACACATACATAATTCACTGCTGGTTGGTGACAATGCTATTAATTGAGCTATGTTATGTCTCTCTGTTTGCACATATGAATTGTGCGGAAGTTGTGGAATGTCTCTGCTCACCCAGCATAAACAACCAGTGAATTTGTGCGCTCTCCAGTGCAAACAATATTCTTTCATTTAAGTGTCATTCCCTCTACCTAGCAGCTCTACATTTTGGGCAGCTCTTAGATAAGTGACCTTCAGTTGGCAGTGTGTCCTTGAGTGCCACGGTTCATCTCTAACCAGACATCAAACCTGATGTCTCCGTGTATATGGTGCAAGGGGAGCTGGACAGAAACACTCGCCAATGAGGGCAGAAATCAGTCTCTGTTCCAAACGTGATAGGTCAATATCACATGGAGTTTAGGTGAAGCAAGGAAGGGACGCTAGTCTCAGGAGCAAGGAGGCAGAGATGTGTTTTGTTTTTAGCAACTAAAAGAATTAAGAGGAAGATGGTATGTACCCTGGCCTCCTAGGAGCAAAGGTGTTTCATGAAAAGAGCCATTATTCACATGCTGTCACGGTCTGGTCTACAGGCGAGCAAAGTCCCAGCTGAGGACGTCGGGACCGGGGGCAAGATGGTGGGGTGGGAGCAGGAACGAGAGTCCAGAAGCCAGGGGTCCGAGGGTCGAGAAGTAAGAAGTCAAGAAGCCGAGGTCCGAGGATCAGGGAAGCAAGAAACTAAATGCAGTGAGGCAGGAAATGTGTTGCTGTGGCAAAGAGCTGAAGTGAAATGCTGACCTTATATCCCTTCCAGCTCTAGGCACCAGGTGCAGTGAGTTACCAAGCAGCCTCACCTGTTCAGTCGCACCTTGCCTCTCTAGAACAAACTTAGGAAAGCCCCAGTCCGACAAAGCCCTACTGGTCACAGGGCCCAGCTCCTGCACACACTCCTGACACATGCCATTGGATGGCTCTGGGTCCACAGACTCAGTTATCAGACTGAGTTATCAGTCTGAGCAGTCACACAGGTCAGCCTTGCCCCACTATTGTGACATAGCTCTGTTTACATTTTAATCCTTATTTCTAAATGCAGATCTCTCCATCTGCTTATTTTATTTACTTGACAAAATGTATATGCTGCTTAAGGGATGCGGGTGGCACTGTGGCTTAAACAACAGAGCCTAGGACTTGCTGATCAGAAGGTCGGCGGTTCGAATCCCCGTGACGGGGTGAGCTCCTGTTGCTCAGTCCCTGCTCCTGCCAACCTAGCAGTTCGAAAGCACGCCAAAGTGCAAGTAGATAAATAGGTACCGCTTCGGTGGGAAGGTCAACGGCGTTTCTGTGCGCTGCTCTGGTTCGCCAGAAGTGGCTTAGTCATGCTGACCACATGACCCGGAAGCTGTACGCTGGCTCCCTTGGCCAATAAAGCGAGATGAGTGCCGCAACCCCAGAGTCGTCCGCAACTGGACTTAACCATCAGAGGTCCCTTTACCTTATATGCTGCTTACGGAAACAAAAGGCCTCTTAGCGTACATATAAATTAGCATGTTGTCCCTTTTGTCCTTTTTATGGCAACATGTAAGCGGTCACCATACTTTTAGGTTCTCTATAGCATGGATGAAATTCTTGCCTCCCATAATAACCTTCTTTCCCACCCCTCCCCTCCCCTAATGGACTTGCCCCTGTCTTCTTTGGAACTGGCGAAAACCTTGGAGTTCTGCCTCAAACATCAATCTATGTGAATGTTGGGTTGGGATTCAGCAACTGCCTTTAACAGATCTGAAAAGAGATAATGCAAGTTTTGGAACATTTCAAACGCTAAAGAAAATACAGCCATGACATTTTAAAGAGTCCAGAGTCATGCTTTACCTTGCTCGGAATCCTTTTTTTTTTATTTTGTTGTTTTAATCAGCTTGACTGATGTGCTACTATTATTTGAGAAGAGAGAGCAGCCAACTCGTCAGAAGGAATTGACCTCTGGGGAGAAGTAGGAAGAAATGTTTGTTTCCTTTTCTCAGAAGGCTAAGAAGCCTGGTGTCTGGCTCACTAAAACTGAGGTTCATTAACAGAAGGATTAAGTGAGAAACCCGCAGAGCAGAAGATAAGATAAATCAGGAGAAGCCAGCATGGATGATAAGAATGAAGCAGTGGAGCTAAATGGTTTCTTTTCATTTGCTTTTCCGAAAAAAATACCGACCCTGGAACTCCATCTAGAGCTACAGAAATGGTACCGAGCCTGAGCCCATCAAGTACAACACCTTGTCCTAAGGGAAGATGTTGCACATCATCATTTCCTAACACGGTACCCTTTAGATATTTTGGGCTTCAACTTCCATCTGCCCTAGCCAGCACAAGGGAGCTGCTGTATGCATTGATCCTTCCAGTTAATGCTACATAAATCAAATTATAGTTGCAAGTACCCCAAGCAGAAATAAGTTCTGTGTTTGGACCAGCCACTCCATTTCCATCACAGTTTCTGAACTTTTTCAATAAATGAAAAATTCATATGCATTTTCATGTACATCTGAATATACTCATTTGTGTGTGTTTACCTAAGAGGCACATTTTGCAAGCATTTTGCCCACAAATACAGCATGCTATTTTCACTAATATATGCATTCTTGTATGTACTTTTATCTAATTAATATATGCTTCTGTGTATTCATATGTGAGCAGATTAACAGCTAGAGCTTGCTATGCAGGCAAGACTTAAGGTTCTTGCTGGTTTCCAGTTAACTACAGAGGGAACCCAGTTTGGGGAGGAGAGTTTCTATTACATACCAGGCATGTCTCTTACAGGGCACGCTCACTACAGATTGGCTCCCCTTGAGATATAAATATGTCCAGAGAAGGTCTGGATCTTTGTTTGGTTGGATACCAGACCTTCTGTGATCTCCTAATCTTGTCCCTAGTTAGAATGGTTGCCTGTCCATCTACCTGTCCGTCTATCTTCCTGCCAGCCTAGCAGCAAGCCCTACCTTGTATTATTAAGAGGTCAACCCTTTCTACTGTACATGAGTCTTCCCTGCAGTTCAATGTGACAGTGATGTTTCCCTGTAGCCTAACCCTGACTGCAGATTAGCCCCAGTGAAGCACTTCCAAGCAGAGGAGGGCATGTCCTTCCTCCACCATTGCTTCCCCTTGTAAAAACTCAGATAAACTCCTGTGACCTCTGATGTCCACGCACATGTCTCCATGCTCAGGAACCCTTCTCCAATGTCACCTGAGACCTCAGGTGAACATCACTTTTAATGCATGTGGTAAATCGGGACCTGAAATGGAATAAGAAGACTGAATGGGAATATTACGCCAAATACCATCTTCACTTTGCTAAAGAAAATAATGGTCAGAGATCAACAGAAATAACTTTGTTCCCATTAACACGGGGCTGAGCCAATAAAATGCCACATTATAAGTTGAAGTCTGTGCCAGCGTGCTATATTGGCTTTATTAAATTTCCCAACAAGCCTTTAATGTTACAACAGGATATTGCTTTTCTCCAGATAAAATGTAAAATGGTCTGTTGAAAAGGAGTGAAAACATGCTGGAAGGTTATATGTGAAACTATTTCTGCACACTTCCAAGCCCCATAAGTTAATCTTATCTCAACCTGGTAGGAGCAGGCGTTCGCAGGATGTAAAATGTTTATACAAATCACAGCAAAAAGAATTTCGAGGCTCAGTTCAAGAGTTTAGACTTTCAAAGTCGTTCCACTGAAGCATTCATCACAACCCATAGAGCTGGTCTCTGCCCGAGTCATTTCATTCATCCACTCACCCTTAAAAGCACACCAGAAGTTTCCTTCCTTTCACAGACAGGGTCACAGATGAGGAGCTATAATTGCATCACTTTGCTGAGAAAGCAAGCTGGGATCAGCTGAAGCCTGGCTCCAGAAAGCAGAGAGCCAGTTGCGTCCTAATGCTGTCCTTGGGGACTGAGAAAGTGTCATGGCTGCCGCTGTACTGAGAGAAATCGAAATAAAATTGTTTGACTTCTTAAATTTCTATACCCGCCTTTCCTCCCAAAGAAACCCAAAGAAGCAAAAGTTACAGACACTCCTGGGTGTTAAAATCAGGGAGAGGGCCCTCTTGGTAGTTCCACCACCTTCAGAAGAATGCCCCACTGGCATTCTGTGTGGCAGCCAATAAGCTGTGGACTTTCCTCCCCACAGAGATACTTCTGGCTTCTTCACCATCAAGCTTTTGGCGAATGCTGAAGACACACCTCTTTACCCTGGCCTTTAAAACCAGACACCTATTTTCAGGGCTCACCATATTCCTGTATTTTTAGTCATTTTCTTCCTTTTCTCCGGGGGAGGAAGAATCCCCTTCTTCTTTTAACTATATATCCCCTTCTCTTTCTACTCTTACTGACTCCGAATCTGACCGGACACAGGTTAGAGCTCAACGTCGAGCCTACCAAGTGGCGATAGCGACAGCGAAGACTTTCTTCACCGCCTCTATTGCATCTGCAGAAAATAGTAGCAGGAGACTCTTTCAGGTGGTTCGCAATTTAACGGAACCACCTTTGCCACTGGGGCCTTGTAAAGACCCCAAGATCACCTGCAACGATTTTGCAAAGTTTTTTTGCAGATAAAATCACTCATATTCGGAAGGAGCTAGACACCACCGTGGGAGCAGGGCTGGGGCGGGAGAGTGCTAGAGCCCTGTCTGGTCAAATTGCAGGGAATCAATTTCAATCCGTTACCCCCGAGGATGTGGACAGGCTGCTTGGACGCGTGAAACTAACCACCTGTCTCCTTGATCCTTGCCCATCCTGGCTAATAAAAGCAAGCCGGGAAGGGCTGGGCGATGGGCTCTGCGGGGTGGTGAATGCTTCCCTCTGTGAGGGAACATTCCCAGATCCGCTGAAAGAGGCAGTCATTAAACCGCTTCTTAAAAAACCATCTTTAGATGCGGCCACGATGGCCAACTATCGCCCAGTCTCAAATCTTCCATTCTTGGGCAAGGTGATTGAGCGCGTGGTTGCTGAACATCTCCAGGCACGCATGGAGGATGTGGACCATTTGGATCCCTTCCAGTCGGGATTCAGGCCTCATCATGGGACTGAAACTGCCTTGGTCGCGCTGGTTGATGATCTCCGGCGAGCTAGGGACAAAGGTGAGAGTTGTTTCCTAGTTCTGCTGGATCTCTCAGCGGCCTTTGATACAATCGACCATAACACCCTTCTAGACCATCTAGAGGGGCTGGGAGCACTGTTATACAGTGGTTCCGCTCCTTCCTCCTGGGCCGTGTTCAGAAAGTGGTGGTGGGGGATGAGTGTTCAGACCCCTGGGCCCTCCCTTGTGGGGTGCCTCAGGGTTCCGTCCTCTCCCCCATGCTTTTTAACATCTATATGAAGCCGCTGGGAGAGATCATCAGGGAGTTTGGACTGGGTGTCCATCAATATGCAGATGATACCCAGCTCTACCTCTCTTTCAAATCAGAACCAGTGAAGGCGGTGAAGGTCCTGTGTGAGTGCCTGGAGGCGGTTGGAGGATGGATGGCAGCTAATGGATTGAAGTTGAATCCTGACAAGACAGAAGTACTGTTTTGGGGGGACAGGGGGCGGGCTGGTGTGGAGGACTCCCTGGTCCTGAATAGGGTAACTGTGCCCCTGAAGGACCAGGTGCGCAGCCTGGGAGTCATTTTGGACTCACAGGTGTCCATGGACGCGCAGGTCAATTCTGTATCCAGGGCAGCTGTCTACCAACTCCATCTGGTACACAGGCTGAGACCCTACCTGCCCGCGGACTGTCTCGCCAGAGTGGTGCATGCTCTAGTTATCTCCTGCTTGGACTACTGCAATGCGCTCTACGTAGGGCTACCTTTGAAGGTGACTCGGAAACTACAACTAATCCAGAATGCGGCAGCTAGACTGGTGACTGGGGGCGGCTGCCGAGACCACATAACACCGGTCTTGAAAGACCTACTTTGGCTCCCAGTACGTTTCCGAGCACAATTCAAAGTGCTGGTGTTGACCTTTAAAGCCCTAAAGGCCTCGGCCCAGTATACCTGAAGGAGCGTCTCCACCCCCATCATTCTGCCCGGACGCTGAGGTCCAGCGCCGAGGGCCTTCTGGCGGTTCCCTCATTGCGAGAAGCAAAGCTACAGGGAACCAGGCAGAGGGCCTTCTCAGTAGTGGTGCCCGCCTTGTGGAACGCCCTCCCATCAGATGACAAAGCGATAAATAACTACCTGAAATTCAGAAGGCATCTTAAGGCAGCCCTGTTCAGGGAAGTTTTTAATGTGTGATATTTTAGTGTATTTTTGGTCTCTATGGAAGCCGCCCAGAGGGGCTGGGGAAACCCAGCCAGATGGGCGGGGTACAAATAATAAATTATTATTATTATTATTATTATTATTATTATTATTATTATTAGACTCTCAAGAGTCTCCTCCAGCACCATAATTCAAAAGCATCAATTCTTCGGTGATCAGCCTTCTTTATGGTCCAGCTCTCACTTCCATACATCACTACTGGGGAAACTATAGCTTTAACTATACGGACCTTAGAAAGTGGCTTAGCAGAACCAAAACAAAAAAAAATCAGAAGGAGTTTAGAATATGGAGACAGAGAGCTGGTTGTATGAAGCCAAGAATCCCAGGAAGTGTGGCTTAAGGGTGAAATGTCTGTGAATGTGAAGCTACAGTTTCCAGGATTCTGGGGTGTGTGAACTAAAGTGTTTAGTATGTGAACTAAAGTGCACTGGATGTGTGCTGGATGTCCTTTAAATGTATGGCATGGATCTGCCCAAAGTGGTTGAGTGAATCATGGCCATTTGTGCTGCAACCCTTTTGCTTATATTCCTGATATTTAAAATCGCACCAAGCGATACAAGTGTGGTCCATAGTTATTCTGAGCTAGTAAAAAGGCCGCTTATCATATAGAATTTAAATTATTCCACATTACTTAAAATCATAGGGGATCCCCTTAAAATAGAGCATGGTGTGTTATTCTATACATAAAAATTGCATGTTCTTTGAAATCTACACTTTGATCAGTCACGGCACAGACACTGTTATTATCACATCAATAAAGGGTTTCAGGGAAATAAAACATGATTGCCATAGACTGCTAATTATAAGACTAAGAGGTTATAAAATTAAACACTCTTTTACTTAGTTAAAGGGAAGATAGCTATTAGATGTGCTATTGAGGGTTTCCATTCTTTTGGCAATGGAAACAATTTCCATTAAATTAAACCCAATTGAATTTTTCCCTGCAGACCAGTAGAGGGATAACCTTTAATTACACTGTGGTTGGATTTAATTGGTTGAGTTGTGTTCTTGGATTAAAAGGTTGCATTCTGTTCTCACACCCACACAGCCTTGCTGAAGTCAACCTGGCTGCTTAGGCCTCTGATATTGAGGATGTATGTCAGGCTTCCTCAACCTCGGCCCTCCAGATGTTTTTGGCCCACAACACCCATGATCCCTAGCTAGCAGGACCAGTGGTCAGGGATGGTGGGAATTGTAGTCTCGAAACATCTGGAAGGCTGAGGTTGAGGAAGCTTGATGTATGTCCTAAGTTAAATATAACAATCAACCTGTGATGATTTACATGCATCTCTATGAGACTAATCAGGTAGCAGAGCCAACCAGCTGCTTCCAAAGGAAGAAGCAAGACAATTTTAGACCTTTCTGAACAAGGAGCTCATCCAACAAAGATGCGAGATATCACAACTAAGCCTCCAACATTCCCACTTTAAAGTAAAGTTAAAAGGACCCCTGACCATTAGGTCCAGTCATGACCGACTCTGGGGTTGCGGTGCTCATCTCGCTTTATTGGCTGAGGGAGCCGGCGTACAACTTCCGGGTCATGTGGCCAGCATGACTAAGCTGCTTCTGGCGAACCAGAGCAGTGCACGGAAACGCCGTTTACCTTCCTGCCGGAGCGGTGCCTATTTATCTACTTGCACTTTGACGTACTTTTGAACTGCTAGGTTGGCAGGAGCAGGGACCGAGCAACCGGAGCTCACCCCGTTGCGGGGATTCGAACTGCCGACCTTCTGATTGGCAAGTCCTAGGCTCTGTGGTTTAACCCACAGCGCCACCAGCATCCCTATTCCCACTTTACTGATATCATTACTCTTATAAATGCCAGTCGCAGGATAGTCCTCAAATGGTGTTCTCCATTTGAAGAGCTCCAAGAGGATAGGCTATCCAACGGCAGCTGCTGAATGAAGGATGAGGAACATATGACCCTCAAGAGGTTGTTGGACTCCAACTCCCATCAGCCCCAGCCAACATGGCCATTGGCCAGGGATGGTGGTAGTTGCAGTCCAACAACATTTCGTGTGCAACAGGTTCCCTGTCCATGCTGTGGACCAACGAAGTATGGGAGAACTTACAGAAGTCAGACCTCCAATTTTGCATGGCCAAGAGAACAATGCATTTCTCTGGCTGTAGTTCAGGCTCATTTCCAGGTTAAGCAACTGACCTTGGGTGTGGACGCCCATGGCAAATCATGCAAAGAATTGCATTTCTCATATTAACCAATTCACTGAAACCAGCTCATCCGCCCCAGTTCCAGTAGACCAATTTAAGAAATGATGCTACTGTAACATTGTCAAGATTGCTTGCAAATTAAACACATTAGACAAAGAGGTGCAGATGTCAAACAGATGCCAGGGCTTAATTTAACGATGCAACATCAGTGCTTTCAGCATCTCCCAAGGGACTCTTAAAATATTTTAAGAGGGTAACATAAGTGGCTATTATATCCTATTTACTGGAAATCAAGACAAAGGAGTTTTCTTGAAATCCCCGGATCTACTAATGTTGTATAACTGTGCTTCCCAGACAGAGGTGACCCACCAGGATCATTCTGCTTTTGTGTAAGACCCACCACCTAATGAAAACATCTCCTCGTTTCTCACCCATCTCTTTGTCTCTAACTTCCACTGCTGATGGGTGTGGATTGGGGAGGGGGATAGGAATACAACTAAAAATGCATAATGTATTATTTATTTATTTTTTTTTAAATATTTTTTATTGCTTTGTTTTCCAGGGTCAAAGTACAACATTAATACATCGTCAATAACACAACAAGAGCTTTTTTTTTTTTTTACAAAGTAAAGAAACAAAAAAGAAAAAGATTCACTTTTTCAGATCCTTTTTCAACATCAACTGGACTTCCCCAAATCCTCCATCCCTGCTTTCTTTACAATAAAAATCAACAGCAAATTAAAACCTTGTTTCATGTGTATTTGTATTTTCATCTAATTATTTACTCTAAAAGTTAAACTTTTCTCAAACATAACTTAGTTTCAATCATTTCCGAATCTCAATACTGAAGCTTGTTTTTCTCAAAACTTAGCAAATTCTCAACATTCATATAACTTAAAATGTTTTTGTAAATAGTCCTTAAATTTTTTCCAGTCCTCTTCCACTGCTTCTTCTCCCTGGTCTCGGATTCTGCCGGTCATTTCAGCCAATTCCATGTAGTCCATCAGTTGCGTGTGCCATTCTTCCAGTGTGGGTAACTCCTGTGCTTTCCAGTATTTGGCTATGAGGATTCTTGCTGCTGTAGTTGCATATAGAAAGAAAGTTCTATCTTTCTTTAGCACTCTCTGGCCCACAATGCCCAGGAGGAAGGCTTCTGGTTTCTTATGAAAGGTATACTTAAATACCTTTTTCAACTCGTTATAAATCATTTCCCAAAAAGCCTTCACCCTCGGGCATGTCCACCAGAGGTGAAAGAATGTTCCTTCAGCCTCCTTACATTTCCAACATTTATTATCAGACAAATGATATATCTTTGCAAGTTTGACTGGGTAAAATGCATAATGTATTATTTAGTTTCCATTTGTTGTAAAAGAACAAAATAAAGGTAAAGGTAAAGGTACCCCTGCCCGTACAGGCCAGTCTTGCCAGACTCTAGGGTTGTGCGCTCATCTCACTCTATAGGCTGGGAGCCAGCGCTGTCCGCAGACACTTCCGGGTCACGTGGCCAGCGTGACAAGCTGCATCTGGCAAGCCAGCGCAGCACACAGAACGCCGTTTACCTTCCCGCTGGTAAGCGGTCCCTATTTATCTACTTGCACCCGAGGGTGCTTTCGAACTGCTAGGTTGGCAGGCGCTGGGACCGAGCAGCGGGAGCGCACCCCGCCGCGGGGATTCGAACCACCGACCATGCGATCGGCAAGTCCTAGGCGCTGAGGTTTTACCCACAGCGCCACCCGCGTCACCAAAGAACAAAATAGTAGAGCTCAAAGTTTCTCAGGACTTGAACATATAAAAAAGGGTGGAATCAGACCACTCATTCTCAGCCCAATTCCCTTCATAGTCAGTAGTTTTTTCTTCATTCATTGCCTACACATGTTGAAAAGGCTGTCATAAAGATCAGAACCCACTGACATGTAGCAAGACAAGCATTGGGTTACGGTCAAACAAAATAATAATAATAATAATAATAATAATAATAATAATAATAATAATTTATTTATACCCCGCCCATCTGGCTGGGTTTCCCCAGCCACTCTGGGTGGCTCCCAACCAAATATTAAAACACAATACAGCAGTAAACATTAGAAACTTCCCTAAACAGGGCTGCCTTCAGATGTCTTTTAAAAGTAAGATAGTTGCTTATTGCCTTGACATCTGATGGGAGGACGTTTCACAGGACAGGCGCCACTACTGAGAAGGCCCTCTGCCTGGTTCTCGCAGTGAGGGAACCGCCAGCAGGCCCTCGGCGCTGGACCTCAGTGTCTGGGCTGAATGATGGGGGTGGAGACGGTCCTTCAGTCAATCCCCTTGGCCTTGTGAAATGATGATGATGATGATGATGATGATGATGATGATGATGATGATGATAATAATAATAATAATAATAATAATAGTGGGAAGTGTTTGCATAAAGCAAGCACATGATGTGTGATGCTACCTCTATCCATTAGACCTCTCTGTGTCCCTTAAAGTTGTTCCTGAGAGTTGGGAACCCTCTGAAACAATATAGAATATGACACAGAAGGTTGCTGGGTGTGTGTGTGGTGTGGAAACTGGTGAAAACTGGATGCCCTACCTTGCATGAATGTAATCATTTCACCACTCATGTAAAACCACCAGTAGATACAACACAGTGCTTTTAAATATGTGGAGAGTGGGTTGCATCCAGACTAAGGGCCCATCTGCACTGCACATTTCAAACAGTATCATGGCACTTTAAAGAGTGGATATGCATAATCCTTGAGCTTAAAAACCACTAAAATCGGTGTCCACACCTATCAAAGAAATTGCTTTTAAATTACTGCATAGATAGTATTTAACATCATAGAGAGGCAGTCATAGTAAAAGGACTTTTCATCCTTCTGTTGGAAGGTACGCAATGCCATGGGAACTACATTGCACATGTGGTGGACATGCAATCAAATATAACCATTTTGGGAAAGGATATTCGAAGAAATTAGCCACATCACAAGATAGTATGTATAGTGTGCACCAAGATTAGCTTTATTGACTTTTTTTCTGGAAGAACCAGGAAATCTTCATCACAAAGAGCTAATAACCTTTCCTTTGTAAGTGGTATATAGGCTTATAACCCCAAATTACAAAAGACTGGAACTTTTATATATTTCCACATGGCAACAAAATGTATGCACAACAGTAAGTGAGAGCTTTAGAAAGCAAATGAGATCTAGATGATTTTTTTAAAAAATGGCACGTTTTTATAGAATTTTTCAATTATGAATTCTGATCTTTGGCATCCTCTGGAATAATGTGTACAGCTTTGGCGTGACATTTTCCCTTAAGGTTCTGTTCCGGTGGGAGAAGGTGGTGGAGGGGAACTGTTTCTTGGATTTTGTAGTTACGGTAATTGAAAATCAATAAAACATATTTTTAAAAAAAATGAGAGAGAAAGGGTTGTGTTTCTCTGGTAAGACCACAGCATGATGACATACAGTCATAAGGTTGGTGGGCTCCCCTTAAAAGCTATCAAGATAAGGCACTGGATAACCCCAGAGACATCATTAATGAACGAGGTTGGCGAAGGAGTAATAAGCCTTCACCCTTAGCCACTAACTTTGAAGTCACCACCTGACATTGCTGTCAACAACCAGAAGAGTAGAAATGTTTTTTTCTGACTTCATCTCGAGACTTTAAAAGTATAGAAACTAAGTAGTGTCCCTGCTTAGTTGAAGATTCCAGTGCCAGCCATAGACTGGAGTGGGAGTGCTCTGGAGGGTAAGGGGCATGGGTGGCACTGTGGTCTAAACTACTGAGGCTCCTGGGTTAGGAGTTCGAAAGCACACCAGTGCAAGTAGATAAATAGGTACCACTGCGGTGGGAAGGTAAACAGCATTTCCATGCGCTCTGGTTTCCGTCATGGTGTTCTGTTGCGCCAGAAGCAGTTTAGTCATGCTGGCCACATGACCTGGAAAGCTGTCTGTGGGCAAACGCCGGCTCCCTTGGCCTGAAAACACGCCTTTGACTGGACTTAACCATCCAGGGGTCCTTTACCTTTTCCTTACCTGCTCTGGAGGGGCTTTCTCAGTAACTGAAATATATCTATATATCCAATTTTCTATGCTTTGTTTAGTACAGTGGTACCTCGCAAGACGAATGCCTCGCAAGACAAAAAACTCGCAAGACGAAAGGGTTTTTTGTTTTTTGAGCTGCTTCGCAAGACGATTTTCCCTATGGGCTTGCTTCGCAAGACGGAAACGTCTTGCAAGTTTGTTTCCTTTTTCTTAACACCGTTAATACAGTTGCGACTTGACTTCGAGGAGCAACTCATAGCACGCGGTGTGGTAGCCTTTTTTGAGGTTTTTAAAGACTTTGGTGATTTTTGAAGCTTTTCCAAAACTTTCACGACACCGTGCTTCACAAGACGAAAAAAATCGCAAGACGACAAAACTCACGGAACGAATTAATTTCGTCTTGCGAGGCACCACTGTATTCTTGTCTAGCAAATAAACCCTGTAAAACTTGGTTGTAGAGCTGGGATGGGTTCAGAAAAGTGCAAACAAAATGATCAAAGAGATCGAGCGACTCCCTGGTGAGGAAACATTACAGCGTTTGTGGCTTTTCAGGTCAGAAAAAAAGATAAGAGGAGACATGGTAGAGGTGTGACCTACTCTCACCTGTGACATTCATACATGTCTGTCACATTAGTGGGAGGACTACACCATATTCATTTCCTGAATGCTGATTCGGCATTCATGACAAGAGATGAAGTCGTCTGCTTATAAGCCCATTATGATTCATCTTAGTTCATGAAATGAAATAAAAGCATCAAACGATGTAACAAAGCTATTATGACTGCGACACATGTCTAATTGTTTCTTGTAAAGGATGAAGATGTCTCTGCTGGTC
Organism: Podarcis muralis; assembly: GCF_964188315.1. Taxonomy (NCBI): domain Eukaryota; kingdom Metazoa; phylum Chordata; class Lepidosauria; order Squamata; family Lacertidae; genus Podarcis; species Podarcis muralis. The sequence goes on along the minus strand of NC_135665.1, from coordinate 46,692,307 downwards.
ATAAGATACTTCCTCTGAATCATGTGGAGAAGGGGCAATTGCACATCATATTTAAGAGGCTGAGGTGAAGCCGCAGGCCTCTCAGTCGCTGCCACCAAACCTCACACAACCATCCTGGTTTTTGGCAAACACTACGATTAGTGAGAATTAAATTAGGCTGCATGACATTAAGGAAGTTGGGATTTTTCCAGGGCATCAATTTAGCAACATGTGCTTTTAATCACTATACATTTAGTTCCCAGGGACAGGGCTTTTTTTTTTTAAGCCAACCTAAAATTTATACAGTCCTTTTAAATATAAACTGGAGGATTCCCCGCTCCACGATGCCCAAGCCACTTCTCTGTTTTTGGACAGCCAAATTCTATCCTGGCATTTCAAGCAATATGTTATCAATTTCTCAAATTACTGTAAGTAGCATCAGGGTTTCATAAACAATTCCAGATTTCACACTGTATCCAGTTTTTTTATTTTATTTTAACGGACTTGTCAACAGAGGTGTATAAAAAGAATGGGGAGCAGGATTGTATCAAAAAGATCTCACAGTCGCAGCAGTGAGCTTCCCAGAGGCAACTGATGAGCTGGAGGGTTGAATCTGACAATTTCAGTTATCTCTCACTTTATGATTTTTGCATTCTTAAGTTCACTTCTCTACATTTCTGCATCAGTTTGTGATTTGTTTTTGCTTTTTTTAAAGTCCTTACGAAAATCCAACAATATTTCTGTATGAATTCCCCCTAATATACATATCTTCTTTTGCAAAAACAGTTATTTTCACTAATACAGTATATGCATTTTGAGGCACACCCCAGCACATGAAGTTTGGTACACATTCCTTGGCTGGAGAACTGCATTGTATAATTCTGAGAAGGGCAAATTTTGAACAATGGGTTTGTTTCAGTTTGTGTATTGGTTCAGAAAGTGAATATTAGGTAGTTTTGCCTTGAAATGTGAAGGGAATCAAATTTATTCCCCCGCCCCCCATATCCCAAGCTGATGCTGGGGTCTCTCAGTGTGGTGTAGTGGTTAAGAGTGGTAGTCTTGTAATCTGGTGAATCGGGTTCGATTCCCCGCTCCTCCACATGCAGCTGCTGGGTGACCTTGGGCCAGTCACGCTTCTCTGAAGTCTCTTAGCCCCACTCACCTCACAGAGTGTTTGTTGTGGGGGAAAGGAGAATGTTAGCCGCTTTGAGACTCCTTTGCGTAGTGATAAAGCGGGATATCAAATCCAAACTCCTCCTCTTCTCTTCTTCTCTCTATAAGATGAGGTCAAAGAGCCTGACAACGTTTTACAGCAGGCAGCCACAGGGCTGTAAATCCCTTTGAATTTATTGATTTATTTATATATTATATATTAGGTATTTTGACACCACTTTTCAGGGCCCAAGGCTCTTCCAAGGCTGCTCAGATTTAAAGCATAACCCCCCACCCAAAAAAGAAACATTGGGTGGAATTCAATGTCATGCTGTCCCACATGTGCTGTTCGGTGTGTGTGTCTCCCAACCCTCCAATGTAGATATGGGTAGGCCATGGGGGTGCAAATCCTGTTGTGTCTCTATCTTCCATCCAGACAAGCAGGAAGCCTTATCAGAGTTCAAGGACATCGTTCAAGCAAGTGAAAACAGGGCAAGTGACGAGTGTGACCAAAGGTCCAGATGGAGATGTCTGGAGGGCTGCATTTGTCCCCAGGACTGAGGTTCTCCACCCTTGTTCTCCTTGTTCCTGACCCTTCTGATTTTCAATTGCCAGCTGTGGGACTTGACCCTTGCCTACCTTGGACTTTACTGCCTACCTCTGTCCACATTGGATTGGCAGCAAATTATTTTCACCTGAGTCTGATGCTGAGCTCACTCTAGGCTAGTTTGGTCATTTGATCTCTTACCTGGAGCTCATGGGTACATCGTATCATGTTCCCATACCTTTATCTGTAGAAGACGGATCAGCTGTAATTGCATACACATGTCTTAGCTCCATGGGATGTCCCAGACTGCTCATCTTCCTGAAAATTTAACATATGTTTGTAAGCAGAAGCGTATCTATGTGAAGTTTCTGGTTTTACATACTTGATAGGCTTTGGGTTGGGTTTTTTTAACAATCACTATAAAAGTAGTTTTTTTGGTTTTTCTTTTTCTTTTTAAAAGGAACTTATTAATAGAAATCAGCTGTTGGACTTGCATTCTGTTTTCTCTGCAGAACTGTTTCTGGAACCAAAATGCACTACAGTATAACTCCAGGGACAATTTTTGGAGCAGTTTTAGATTGTAAAGCTCTGAGGAAAGTTAGTTTCTGGCAGAGAGTGAATTTCCTCATAGATGTAACATTTTCTTCCCCATTCTGCCAACTGATCCTATTTAATATAGCTACAAAGCACTCACTTCATTCTAAAGTCAATACCCCAATCTAGTCACACTTAATGGTAACTAATGCTGCAATCCTAGACACACTAACCAGAGAATAAGGTGCACTGAACTAAAGAAGAACTTGCTTTTGAGTAGACATACATAGGGTTGCACTGAAAGTCCCAAAAAGCAATGAAATATTAGTTGCAACTACCTTGTTCCAGTGGGACTAAGGTCTAAATTAACTGTAGTGTGGAAGAACTGTGCAACCAATCCTTCCCTCCTGTGTTGTCTGTCTGACTTAGGGCATGGTCACTTTTTCAAATAAGAACAGCCTGCTAGATCTGGCCAATGGGCCCATCTAGTCCAGCACCCTGTTCTCACAGTGGCCAGTCAGGTGCCTATGGGAAACCAGTGAGCAGAACATGAGCACAAGAGCACTCTTTGATCTTGTGGTTTCCAGCAACTGGCAATCGTAAGCATAACTGCCTTCAACTGTAGAGGTAGAGAGCATAGCCATCAAATACAACTTTTCCTGTTTGCCCAGAGTGGACACCCAGGGGGATGTTACTCCAGTCAGGAGGACTTCCTGTCACACCTGTCTGGAGCATCCTCCCCCTGCGTGTGACCAGGTACGTAGTTGTGACCGTGGAAGACCTCATAAAAGGGCTGGTCACGCAGCCATCTTCCCTTCTCTTGATGCTGCTGTTGATGCTGTTGATGCTCTTTTGCTGTCTGCTGGCTCTGAGCCAGCAGTACATGAGCTCATTCCCCATATAGAATAAACCCACTCTCTCTTCTGTAACTACAAGCTAAAGCCTGCCTTCAGAATCATACTGTGAACTGAATGTAAGTAAACTTCTTATTACTTTTAATAGAAGATTGTTGCATCTTTATTCTTTTTAAAAGGGAATTAAAGGGGAATTTACCAGGAACAATCCAATCTGGACAACCCAGACTGGATTGCTTAACTCAAGAGTTTCAAATGAATCTACCAACTAGCTTCCTGCAATATACAAGGGAATGTACTGTGCTACCTGTGGGATGTGAAACACAGGAGCAGTCAATTACAACATTCCTAGAGTGTACATGTTTAGACATGGGGAAGGATGTTTGTCCAGCCAGCAGGTAAACTTCCTGTTTCCCTCTGGGCTGGGACAGACTTCCTCCGCATGTGACTAGAGGTAGGTGTGGCTTCACCTGTGCAGGTAATGATAAAAGCACAGGGCAGGGGCAGCCATCTCTCTCTGCCATCTTCATCTTCGAAGAAGCAACATCTACTAAGCTAAAGATGCCCTCTTGGCTCCCAGCCAAGAGAGGAGAAAGGGACTATCTTCTTATAAGATAGAATCCAAATGTATATTACTTTATTAAGCTGTCTGCCTTCTGGGAGTAGACTCTTTTTATACTTTTGTAAAGGACTGTAAGTAAACTCTTTTTATACTTTTGTAAAGGACTGTGTCGTGTCTTCTATTTTAAGAGGGAATAAGGGGAAATTACCAGAGTGATTATTATAGAGGCTTAAGTGAGCCTGAGCAAACGCTGCCGTTGCAAACTTAAAATAAAGGGGAATGTTTTACTCTGCTGATATTTTGGGAACTTGTTAACACAAGTTGGATAAGGATATAATCAGTCAATATATCCTCTCCTGCATCCCTGTACATTCCCACACTACCAGCTCACTAGCGTGAATGAGGAAGGATAATATTTAATCAATATATCCTCTCCTACTATCCACAACATTCTCACAGAGTGCTTACCCCGATAGGCATCAAGTACCTATCTGAACATCTGCAGCCTGACTACTCTCTATGTGCCTGACTCTGAAGAGGCTTTTTCAATTTTGTTTTGTTCACTGCCGTGATGACATTATCACTATAGAACAGCTGAAAAGGCAACTTTGGTAAAAGGGTTCACACCTTAGCTTGGTGTTACATGCAGATTATATCAAAATGTGCTTAGATGATGATGATGATTATTATTATTAGTCCTTTGTGTCTTTTACACCTGCAGCTGGTTGGTAAATCTTGGAGTTCTAGTAAAAGAATGCAAAGCTTGATGTCCGCATACATGTGCTGTGAAGGATAACCAAGCACCGGGAAATACTGAGTTAACTTTCCAATGCTTTTTAAAAAGTTGGTTCTTTGTGTGTTTATATATAGAAGAAATGTGATGAAGCAAAAAATGGATTACAGTCATACCTCGGATTACAGACACTTCAGGTTGCATGTTTTCAGGTTGCGCACTGCGCCAAACCCAGAACTACTGGAACGGGTTACTTCTGGGTTTCGGTGCTCGCGCATGCGCACAAGCACTGAACACCAAATCATAACCCCTGCGTGCGCAGATGCGGCGCTGTGGGTTGCGAACGCTTTGGGTTGTGAACGTGCCTCCCGCACAGATCACGTTCGCAACCCGAGTGTCCACTGTATAAGCAATCAATTGTTGGCCAGTTTCAAACGTATAAGATCAGAAAATATGAGTATATGCAAAAACATACATGATGGATGGTGAAAACAGGGATTAATGCACATTGTCCATTATTTTAATTGAAAGACAATGAAATCATAGGTATTTTTATTATATAAATTGTGGCTCCTTTCTTGCCCATCCTGTGAGAAAATTATCTCAACCAAGCAGTTCTGCAGTCAGATTTTTTGCCAACACCCATGCTGACACAGCTAGGAAAATGCTTAAGGTGAGACTGACAGGGCAATCCTATACATGTCTGCTCAGAAGTAAGCCTAAATTCAACGGGAGCACTGGATTTCAGCCTGTCATGTTACAGAGCAACAAATATACAATCTGTTACACTTTATCTCAAACCATTGGTCATGCTCACAAGAGCTGATGGGAGTTGCAGTCCAGCAACATTTGGAGGGCCAAAAGTTCTCCATCCTGCTCTAAATAGTTCAGTATAGTGCTTCCAACACCAGGGAATTATCAACAACAAACTGGCTTTTATATGCACTCCATCATATTTCTTGCATGTGACTTTGTTGTACGGTTGGGGTAGTTTGCAGGGAGTAAGCTAGCCCATGGTATCCATTTATACTAGTGGAAACCACTAATAAACAAGATATGAAGATGACAAAGAGTTCTTCCATCAGTTTAGCATTCATTTATATGCCATGGTATATGGAAGCCGCATTTACCTAGCATGGCTTGGCGACTATTGATAGACCAAGTGCTGGGTAAATTTGCTTAGTGACTCTTGGCCCAAGCTAGTGGTTAACACTGGCTCTTTCATAGTGCATCTTGTTGTGGCACATTTGTGCCTTCACAGTAGGATAACTGCAGACTTGCTGGGAACAGCATTCTGAACACATGTAAAAGGCTTCAGCCTAGTACCCTATCTGCTCAGTCATGGAGGCTGCAGAGGACTGAGGGCATTGTGGGCAGTGCAACTTCTGCAAAATAAGGAAGCATGGCTTTATATTTTGTCACATAAATCATCAGTGAGCATAATCCAGCCAACAAAAGCGTCACAGTTATACACACAGAGAGACACAAACGTAGGTAGCAACAAAGAACCAGAATGATAACTTATTTGGTATAAAATGGTAAGACAGTGACACCTAGTGCCTTAGATCTGTATATTTGTTTTCTGTTCTTTGCAATAGGCCAAAAAGTGTCTTCTTCTTTGGCGATCCCTCGTAGCCGAGTAAGATTGTCTTCCATAAACACGGTTTTAACAATGAGTCCGTAAGTGACTGTGGAGGCCAGTTCTGGATCCACATGTCCTTCCACAGTGGGGACATTGGTTTCTGGGTGGGAGTTGATCACGGTGTAGATTTGCCAAGCGTGCCTTCCTCTTAGTATGTTTCTCCCTTGCGTCCTGAGTTTGAGTGTCTTCAAAGCCCATGACACTTTTGGTAAAGGCTGTTCTCCAACTGGAGCACTGGCAGGCCAGTGTTTCCCAGTTGTCAGTGTTTATGCTACATTTTTTTAGATTTGCCTTGAGACAGTCTTTAAACCTCTTTTGTTGACCACCAGCATTACTCTTTTCATTTTTAAGTTCGGAATAGAGTAGTTGCTTTGGAAGATGATCATCAGGCATCTGCACAACATGACCAGTCCAACGAAGTTGATGTTGAAGAATCATTGCTTCAACACTGGTTAAACCATGTCCTGATACAAAAGTGATCCTATATTTTTCCATGCGCTTCTCCTTCTGATTAACTTCCTACAACAGTAGCCTGTTGTTTGGGGGGTTCTTGTTGTTGTTTAGTCGTGTCCGACTCTTCGTGACCCCATGGACCAGAGCATGCCAGGCACCCCTGTCCTCCACCGCCTCCCGCAGCTTGGTCAAACTCATGCTGGTAGCCTCGCGAACACTGTCCAACCACCTCATCCTCTGTCGTCCCCTACTCCTTGTGCCCTCCATCTTTCCCAACATCAGGGTCTTTTCCAGGGAGTCTTCTCTTCTCATGAGGTGGCCAAAGTATTGGCGCCTCAGCTTCAAGATCTGTCCTTCGAGTGAGCACTCAGGGCTGATTTCCTTCAGAATGGATAGGTTTGATCTTCTTGCAGTCCATGGGACCCTCAAGAGTCTCCTCCAGCACCATAATTCAAAAGGATCAATTCTTTAGCGATCAGCCTTCTTTATGGTCCAGCTCTCACTTCCATACATCACTACTGGGAAAACCATAGCTTTAACTATACGGACCTTTGTTGGCAAGGTGATGTCTCTGCTTTTTAAGATGCTGTCTCGGTTAGTCATTACTTTTCTCCCAAGAAGCAGGCGTCTTTTAATTTCATGGGGGTTCTATTTACTTTTAAAGCTCTGCTTTGCCTCACCCAGTTCATCCTCTAGGAATGAGGTGGGTTTCTACTCCCCAGATAAAGAAATTCCCCTGCTTGTGGGTATCCCACAGAGATCTGGCTGGCCACTTTGGGAACAGGCTGCTGTACTTGACGGGCCATTGGCTTGATTCAGCCGGTTCTTATGTTCTGCAGCCATCCTCCAGAAAGTGAGGTGCAGTAGAGACAAGGACAGGAAAATCCTCTTCCTCCAAGGTTTCTTGCACTCAGAATCCAAGGCAGTGTCCTTTGCAACTGTGCATTTTCTGAGGGGGGGGGGTCAGCTTTGCAGCCCTCCCCACCCAAAATGAGCTAGTGATACTAGTTGCTAAACTAAGGTAATGGTATATCTACCTGCAATGCCAAAGTAACATTCATTTGTGAAATTGCAGTGGGAGTGGCAAAGGGCACACCCAGTGCCTCCCCCCCCCCTAGAAAAAGTGGTGCCCGAACTCACCATGAACACCTCCCTCATTCTCTTAGAATGGCAGAGGTGCCCTGGACATGTCACACATTTGCTGTCTAAGCAAGTCATAAAGGCAGGTTGCAGGAGCCTATATTGGAACTCAACACACACACACCAGAGCTAAATAAATAAATCCCATCTGTTTCAATGAAGCTTGCTTCCAAATAAGTGTAATTAAAATTGCAGCTTGTCTGACTCTGTGATGCCTGGTCTCTATATAATAATACCACATGGAATGATTTTTCTTTTCCTTTTTGCTTGTTATAGTTTTGATATATGCTGTACGGGAATACAGCCTGTCAGAAATGTTTTATATGCCTGTGAAATACATTTGGACAAGTGCAGGAAAATTGTGGGTTTTCCACATGGGTTTCATATGGCAAAGCCCCTTCTTGAGCAGATAATGAGTTTTCCCTGCTGAAAGGAGATACAATTCTAAATTATCGTCTGGAGGCTGACTTGCTGCTAAATTTGCAATAATTCAGTTTGGGAACGTGACAAACTGAAATGACAAAAAGGAAATGGCCCCCTGCCAGGCATATAAATTGATGGTGTTTCAGGTCACTGGTTTACAATCCATCTAAAATACTTTGGATGACCTCCAACTAAATCATTCTCAGAGTAGGCCAATTGAAATCAATGGATTTAAGTTACAGTACTTAAATCCGTTGATTTTGAAAGATCTGCTCTGACTATGACTGACAGCGTACATGAGTCTTTGCTTACATTTCATTCATATATATGTGTGTGTGTGTTTAACAGCTCAGTAGGTAGAGCATGAGACTCTTAATCTCAAGGTCATGGGTTCAAGTCCCACATTGGGCAAAGATTCCTACATCACAGGGAGTTGGACCACATGATCATTGTGGTGTCTTCCAACTCTACAATTATATTATTATTACATTTATATTTTGCCTTTTCTCCAAAGAAGAGCTCAAGGTAATTCACCCGCCGCCATTTTATCCTCACAGCTCTGTGAGATAGGTTAAGCTGAGAGTTACTTGTACCAAATCAATTAGTGGGCTTCATGGTTTAGTGGGAATTTGAACCCTAATCTCTCATTTCCTGGTCCAGAACACTAAGCACTACTCCACATTAGATGACATATACTGTGTGTATATAAAATATAGACCAGTATTTCCAAACTATGGTCTGCAAGCTTTATTCAGGGGTCCACAACACGGCTATAAATTTGTGATCAAGGATGGGAGATGGCATGTCTGCTGCGTTCAATATCCATACAGTGGTACCTCGGTTTTCAAACAGCTTAATTCACAAACAACTTGGAACCCAAATGCTGCAAAACCGGAAGTAGGTGTTCTGGTTTTGGAACTCTTTTTCGGAAAAATGTGCTTCATTTTGAGTCCCCTTGTGTTTCCTGTTGCGCTGCTAATTTGCGTCATCCCCTCCCCCCCCCCAATTGTAATTCAAGCCTTCCATTTCCAATTGCAGTTCTCTGAGGTGATATTTGCAGCTTATATTTGGTGCTTTTGTTTTTGCTATTTCTTTTGCGTTTTTTGTTTTGAGGCTTTTTCAGTTAATTTATTTTTGTGACTGTGTGGATCCCAGTTCAGCTGCTGATTGATTGTGTGACTGCGGAAATGGATAAAATCCCCCCATCCAAACAATGACTATCAACAGTGCAGGTAAGAAATTTTTATTTTTATCATCTACAATACTGTTTTATTTATTTTACAGTACAGTACATTGTTTATTGCTTTCATTTTATGGATCAACGGTCTCGTAAGATAGTAAAATTCATGTTAAATTGCTGTTTTGGGGGTTGTTTTTAAAAGTCTGGAACAGATTGATCCATTTTGCATTACTTTCTATGGGAAAGTGTGCCCTGGTTTTGGAACGCATTGGTTCTGGAACAGACTTCCAGAACGGATTAAGTTTGAGAACCAAGGTACCACTGTACTGATTTTTAATTGTCTTTCCATTGCTTCTTTTATTTATTATTCTGTATTTTATTGCATTACACTTTGAATTCAAATAGTGATGCAATAATATACCATATGTAAGGCCTTTGGCAAATTTTCAAGAGGGGATAGAGAATTTGGATGCCAGTGCTGGATACCACTGACACAGACCTAGCAAATGCAAGAACAAAACCGTAACCTGAATAGCTAACTTTGGAAATGATCGTAGCATCTGAAATCCTCAAGAAATGCAATGGGATCGGATCCTTTGGAGCAGAAGCCTCAAATTACTTCAGCCCCTTGGTAGCATATTCTGAGCCACTCCATAGGCATGATCTAATAATCACTTTGTGAACTCAAGGATTGGACCTTCCATTGGACAGATGGGCACTTTGCCTGGATTCTACAGTGGTACCTTGAGTTACATACGCTTCAGGTTACATACGCTTCAGGTTACAGATTCAGCCAACCCAGAAATAGTGCTTCAGGTTAAGAACTTTGCTTCAGGATGAGAACAGAAATCGTGCTCTGGCGGCGCGGCAGCAGCAGGAGGCCCCATTAGCTAAAGTGGTGCTTCAGGTTAAGAACAGTTTCAGGTTAAGTACGGACCTCCGGAACGAATTAAGTACTTAACCTGAGGTACCACTGTACTTCTGCAGGAAATTGTGCATAGCCTTCGGTGTCCTGTCTGCTGCTACTTCTAGCCACATAGCTGGTTCTTACCTCACCTACATCCAACTGCTCCTACCAATTCTATGTAGTTTCCTAGCACCTGCCTCTAGCTACTGGTAATGCCACAGCAACCACTGGTGCAGGTGTGGAGTGAGGCATTTTCCCTTTGTACATTTTTTAAAAATGATTTACATGGAAATCGGTTTATTTTACTTGCATACTCTTTTTGATGTGTTTTCTTTGTTTATGGCTAATTTTGTTACAGTTGGTAGTCGTGTAAATCGATGGTGGTGGTTGTTTTATTATTTACTAAATTTGCAAACCGCCCTTCCCCGGAAGACCACAGGGCGACCCACAACATAAAAATACAAAACGAGGACACAAAATACACAATAAAAACAAGAGTAATCCAATAAAAAACCCTCCCTTCTCCACAAACTCATCTAAATAATGTATCATTTATTAAATTTGATCAATTTTTTTATTGCATGCTGCAAGCCACCTCGAGCGTGGTCATAGAAATGGAAAAGGCGACATACAAATATACAAATATAACCCGGATGGAATTGTAAGGCGCCGCTGAAGCTTCAATCCCACTCGCGTCCGTATAAGGACAACGAGCATGCGCAGTTGCCGGACGTCGCTCCTCTCTCTCACGCCGAGCCTCGGGGGAGCGCGCAGGTTGCCCTTCTCTCTGCGGATCACGTGAGGGGCGCTCAGCCAACCGCGGCTCCCGACGCGCCCGGAAGCGGCCCTCCCCGCTCCTTTTCCCTTTTCCTGTTTCTCGCGGGCAAGATGGCGGCGTCCAGGGGGCTGCGGTTGCTGCGCGACGGCTGGCCGCGGCGGTGGCTCCACGCGGGCCCCTCGGCGGCGGCGCCGCCGGTGCCGAATCCTCTCCCAGCCGCCGCCGCCCCGTCGCTTTACCCTCCGGTGGTGGCGTCGCTGACGGCGAAGAGCAAGGCGGCCAAGCAGCGCCGCCGGGAGCGCTTCTACCAGGAGATCCACGACGCGCCGTCGGTGGAGGAGAAGCTGCGCATCTACGGGAAGCGGCAGCGGCGCAAGTACGTGGTCTACCCGCAGACGTGGGCCGTCAACGCGGACCGCTGGTACCAGGACTACACCAAGACCGCCTTCGTGCCGGGGCTGCCCGGCCCCGTGGCGCCAGGAGCAGCAGAAGGGGAAGGAGGTGGCTGGGACCTGGCCGAGCTGCGCTCCGCGGTGTGCGACGCGCTGCTCCAGGAGCACTTCTACCAGCGCAAGCGGCGCCCCTTTCTCTTCCGCGCCATCGAGCAGGGGCCGTCGCCCTTCCTCACGCAGCTGGCGCTCAGCCTGACGGCCCGACTGGCCAGCGCCAACCCGGTGCTCGGCTCCTCCTCGGCCCTGGGTGCGTGTGTGTAAGCGCGGGGCGGTGGGCAGTGGGACACGTGTGCGTGTGTGTGTGTGTGAGAGAGAAAGAGGGGTGAGAGGAAGGTATTCCAGTAGTCTGAGCTGTTGGCTTCCAGGAATAAAAAAAATAAAAATGGAAGGGGGTTTCTGTCAATTTCTTTATATAGCTTTATATAAGTGCCAGGCAAAAAGCTTTCCTCTAGAACCAGGCCTTTTGCCTTTAACCATTTTTGTCCTTTTAGAAGTGGGTGAGATGTATTCAATGCATTTCTTTTCTTTTCCTTTTGACAATAATAATAAATAAGAATAAAAATGTGCACCCCACCACTGAAACAATTCCATTGTAGCTATCCAACCTTCCAAAATTTTAATATCTCTTGTGATGGTTTGACCTCTTTCCGTTCTACAAACACCTTCCATATCTCCACAAAGTCATTTCTCCTGCATATTCCCCGTCTTACCTTGATGGCACATGTTCATTTATCATTAATAGCTATTAAAGGTAAAAGGACCCCTGACCATTAGGTCCAGACTCTGGGGTTGCGGCGCTCATCTCGCTTTATTGGCCGAGGGAGCCGGTTTACAGCTTCCGGGTATACCCCATCAATGTATTTCTTTCACTCCTTGGTTTTAATGTACCCATGCAGGGTTTTATCATTTGTTTGGTTGTAAGTTGCATTGGGTAAGATAAAGTGACTCACAAATGTAATAATAATAATCTAGTCATGATCCCTAGCAATGTGTGCACTAAGGAGGAATGTGTGTTTGTGGGGGGGGGGAGGTGTTATATTTTTAATCGGATACACACATGCATAGCAAATAATTTGTGAAGCATAGAGATGCATAAAATCCCCTTCTTGTACAGATCAGAGATGGACGCCATACATAATTCCAAGTAGCTTCTGTTTCATTGGCGACATTTATCTAGCATTGTCTCGTATAGGTGCTTCTAGTGTTGAAAGTATTTCTCCTACAGCTTCCATCAGTTGTAGTTGTTCCTCATTTACCTGATTTACTGTGATTTTTCACATATTAAGGTTCAGAAGTGTGCACAGATATTCAGCATGTACGTGTGCACAAAAATTGCTATGTGGTCATGCATGCATCCTTGAATACAGGCATGTTTAATATCTCTCTGGTGGACTCTTGACTGCAGGAGGCATTAAAGACACTCTTGTTATTTCAGACCTCAAACCAGAAGTAAATTTCTATTGGCTGCGTGGTGAGACAGTGGTTCCTCGTGGACATCGAAAGGGTAGAATTGACCCACTGAGATTTCAGATTGATGATAAACCTCACTGTCAGATTCGTATACGAAAACAGCTTTCAGAGGTATGAAGTCCAATTTCATAAAGATTAATGGATTTGCTATTTCTGGTTACTTCAGGGGCGAGTATCGACCCCTAAATAGATCTCTTCTATTATATACCACATTTTGAAGTCTACAGTTTTATTAAATTGAATATGTGTCGGGTGAAATAGCCCCTGTTATGAAGAAATTAGACTATAGCACAGTTTTCCGGAAATGCTTGATAACTAAGGCACATTATTTTTCCGAATTAAAACTGGAAAGTGTATAGCAGTAATAACTATTTATCCTCAGAAAACCTCACCCCCTAGGTTTTTTCATAACTCATTGATTTGGGTGTGTCATCTGAATGGAAGGAGATTGATGGCTCATGCAAAGATACATTGTACACCCCCCCCCCCCCGAGGGCTGGTACTTCTGCAACATCCAATATTGTGCAAGCGGACTCTCCCTTTCTCCCATGCACCTTCCTCATGCCTCCCAAATCTGCTGTGGAGGCTCCCCAACCCTCCAGAAAATATTTTATGGGTACTCAGAGGACTGCGAGGGAGAGGGGGAATCCAGAATGAATGAGATGTTGATATACTATGGATAACCTCCCCTTTGGATTCATGGAGCCTTTTTTATTTTCAAGTCATATTGATTGGCTAGGTGGCTAAACCTGTTGTAAAGTGAGTTGAGTGGTATGAAGTAGTACAGTGTTCGAAACTCATTGTTTTAGGTGCATTTTGCGATAGGGAATGTCATTAGCACGAGCAGCATCTGAACTCCGGGCACAGTATTGCAGTTAAGATTTCATATTAAAACTGCAGAGTGGAAGGAAAGGAGGACCTTTTTCTGCCTCCCCACTTCCACTAATTTTCTGAAGACTGGAGAAGAGACCTTCTTAAGAATATTAGGGAGGGTGGGCATGGGAAGGACTAGACCATATGAAAAATGAGCACAATATTTTAGCTGCAATTCATTCATTTTCAGCTTTGTACTGTTATTAAAAAGTGCACCTAGACATTCCGTTGTTGCACCCATAACCTAGGTTTATTTTATTTTTTTAATAAATTTTTATTCAAAGTTTTCAACATACATAGGAAAAGAAGAACAAAAGAGAAAAACAAACAAAGAAATACACATAGAATAAAACAATAAAACAACAATATATCATACTCCAAATCTTACTTTCTTTTACTATTTGGACTTCCTCACATCTTTCGTTCCTGCTTTCCAAATTCAATAATTTCTAGACAGCAATTTATCACCTTATATCATATACTTATTTGTATTTTCCCCATAACCTAGGTTTAAGGTGCCATTTAGTTCCTAGCTTTCATATCTCAGTTTCTAACACTGAAGCAGTAGCAGCACCTCATTCAGGGATATCAAGGGAATTAAAAGGTAGGGGAAAGTGTGGGTGTAGGTCTATGACGTGGTTTGTCTCCCCTAAACAAGCTGTGAGCGGTAGGCCAAGAACAAACCTTGGCTACAGCTCATGGTTGGTTTGGAGCAAGGCAAACCATGAGCCTGGTATGGACACAGTAGTAAGCCACTATGTCTGCTGATGTTATAGCATTGTGAAATCATTTGAGAGAATTACATCTCCCTGTAGACAATCATGCTAGTGGTAAATAACAAATTACATTGTAATTTAGGTCAAATATTTAAGTGGTCAATAGTGAGAGCACCCTCTTATCATTAATAATTATGTTATAATTGTTTTTTTAAATAATGGTTTAATGTATGTTTTAAATTTTGTATGTTTTTATTTTTTCTAAGCAGAAGTGGTGTAAAGCAGGGCATATTTCTTTTTTTAAAAAATGCATAATACTGTGTGATTATATATCAGTTTATTGAACCGGTTTTCTTTTTTCTCCCCTTAAGTTTGTGCCCCTGGACTATGTGGCTCCTGGAGATATTCCTGTTATTAATGTCTTGCCTGACAAGCTTCCAATGTTCAAACGACAGTATGATAATAAAATATTTATAGGTAAGACTGCCACATCAGAATGCTAATCTCTAAAGTCTCTACTCAATGAATTTGTAGACATATACTTCAGATGCATAATACTTTAACATGTTGTGATGCTGTAATTCAATATGAACAAAATATAATTCATGCCATTCTTTTCAGTGTTTTCATGTTTATTTTTTTAACAAAATAAATCACTTTGCAAGAGGACTTCAGCAACTCATTATATTAGCAACTCATGATATTAGGCATTTGCAGATAACCTTTCAAGTTGCTTTCCATATATTGTATTAAACCTTATGGTCAATCTCTCAAGTGGGCCACTGTTATCATGGCATTATACATTGGGGTCAACTGGCTGAAATAACTGTGGCTTTCTTAATACACATAGCAATGTTGAAGTTGAGTTGGCATTTAAACTATGAATTTTCCAGCATGCAGTTCATTGTGTAGTTCACTTTGCTACTATGGTAAAATATTTTTCTTGATAAGTTTTATACTTTGTTGGATTAGGATGCCTTGGTTTTTTTTGGGAACAAATTATAGCTGTAACACTGTTATATTGGCATAGCGTGCCAAGCCAGTGCACTCCAGATTTCAGAATGGCCTATGCACTTTAAATTTACTCCTTGTTTGAAGTAGATGTTAGATATTTCTAAAGGTTCACAATCTTTATCTAAAAGGCTTGTTAGTTGGCATCAGTCTGTCTTGGGGAGACAATGGAGGAGTACACCGTTGGGAGTGAAGTCAGACAGTTGGAAGGTTACAGCACCTGCTGTGGCTGTAGAGACTGATATGGGAGAGACCTGTTTTATTGCAGCTGGGGCAGATAAAGGCATCCTGTTGCGCTGTTGCAGATGCACCATGGAGTTTTGTCTCTCTGCGCTCCTTCCAGCGGTCATTCGTCCTCTGGTCTCGGCTATGGATGCATGACCTGACCGTCTATACATACTGTGTTCGTCTGCAAAGGATATAAAACAGCTGCATTTTGTATGGCATTGTGTTCATATTTAAATTAATTTTTTAAAAACATACCTGTCAGCATCACTATATTGTTAAGAAATTTTAAGATAAAACAGCTAAGAAATCTGTAATTGGATGAATTGGTACTTTTATCTAAGCATTCTACGTGCTAAAATCTAAAACAATTCTTTCTCTTGTGGGATATAGGATCAAATGTAGCAGATCCATGTGCCTATGGGCATACGCAGTTTCATTTAATTCCCGACAGGCTGAAAAGGGACAGGCTTATAAAAATGAATCTCTTCGATCAGGTTGAAGTGCCCTGTCGTGCTAATGCAATTGCAAGTCTTTTTGCTTGGACTGGAGCACAAGCAATGTACCAAGGTAGGTCAATAGTTAAAGATGATATCCAGTGTTGCAAGATAAGGTAAATAGGAAGCTCACAAATATAACTTTTAGAAGATGATACAGCCATGTGATTTATCTTAGCCCTATTAATGCACTCTAAAGAATATGTGAATGTGGAGTATGTGAGCAATAGGCATGCCCACTTCGCACTTGGCCTTCCCATGTTGAACTGGAAGATCTGAAAGAGGCTTATAAATACTTCTGAGGAACATGGTAGCAAGTCTCATTGTGATTAGGACCTCTAATCATACATGGTTCATGCTTGCTTGGGATATTGTATATGTGCTTAACTGAACATGCTTGCAAACTGCCTTCAGGCCTTCCCACTCAATACAGAAAGGCTGGGGTGGAACAGATAAACCCAGTGTGTGGGGGGGAAGTGAGGTGGGACTAGTATCTGCACTTGAAATCCATGAAAAAGTTGTTGGCATGGTCTTGCAGATTGAGGAGGTGAAGGGTGTTGATCTGTGAGCAGCTATGATCCCTTGTAGAATGGGGAATATCTTGTCTATTGTATATTGAATATCTTGGTGGCGTTGTGGTCCCTCTTAGTGAGGCTCTTGGCTTGCCGATCAGAAGGTTGGCAATTTGAATCCCTGTGATGGGGTGAGCTCCCATTGCTCTGTCCCAGCTCCTGCCAACCTAGCAGTTGGAAAGCATGCCAGTGCAAGTAGACAAATAGATACCACTGCGATGGGAAGGTAAACTGCGTTTCTGTGCGTTCTGGCTTCCGTCACAGTGTTCTGTTGCACCAGAAGCAGTTTAGTCATGCTGGCCACATTACCTGGAAAGCTGTCTAAGGACAAACTCCAGCTCCCTTGGCCTAAAAGCGAGAGAAGCGCTGCACCCCATAGTCACCTTTGACTGGACTTAACCGTCCAGGGGTCCTTTACCTTTTCCTTACCTGTATAGCTCTTAGTTTGTTCTTTTGCTGCTTTAGAAACCATGTCACACAAGTCTCTGGCTGACTCTTGGTTCTTGCCAGACAAAGAAGGAGTGTGGTGGAGTCTCGTTCTTTGGAGGTCTTTGAGCAGAGGCTTGACAACCATATGTCAGGAGTGCTCTGATGGTGTTTCCTGCTTGGCAGGGGGTTGGACTCGATGGCCCTTGTGGTCTGTTCCAACTCTATGATTCTATAAGGTGTTTTATTCAGGCTATTTCCCCTCTAGGGGCCCTTCCTCTTTGTTGTAAGTTGCATGACTGACTGCAAAGTTGGAGCTCTAAACCAGCCTTCCTCAACCTGGTGCCCCCCAGATGTTTTGCACTGCAGTTCTCATCAGCCCCAGCCAGCAAAGACCAGTAGATGGCAGAAGCTGTCCAGGACGTCTGGAAGGCACCAGGATGGGAAAAGCTAGTAAGCTATTAAAATATGCAACCTTTTACAATGGATCTGCAATGACTTTGCTTTTAAAGGCTTGCTGCTTTTTTTGGTTGTTGATAGGAAAATGCTTTTGTTTAGCTGCTGCTTTTTTCCTCCCCTCTCTCCCAGGATTCTGGAGTGAAGCAGATGTGACCCGGCCTTTTGTATCGCAGGCTGTGATTACCGACGGAAGATACTTCAGCTTCTTTTGTTACCAGTTGAATACCTTGGCTCTATCTGCTGATTCTGATAAAAATAACCCAAGAAAGAATATTTGCTGGGGAACTGAAAGTAGGCCGCTGTACGAAGCAATCGAAGAAAACAATGTGAAAGGATTTAATGATGAAATTCTAGTTCAACTGGTTAAATTTCTCTTAAACAGACCAAAGGAAGTATAACATGAAATTCAGGTACATCTGAATCCTCTCAAGATACTCCAATGCCTAAAGTGAAATTTTGTCTGGACTGTCAAAAGTGCAATCCATCTAAGCACTATTCCTATGTTTGGCTCTTTGGATCAGTGAGCTGTACAAGAGCAATGCTGGTGCTCTTAAGTGCTTTGGCTGATTTATTTGTATGGCAATAAACATATATATGTTGCTATTTAAATGAAATAGCAAGACCGACATCTTCTGTGTGTGTTGTCTTGTGTTAAAATGTGGTTCTATCCTCAAAGGAGGACGCAGATTAAATCCACAACTATTAGAAACTAGCAGGAGATTTCACTCCAGATACTGTATCGCAGTGTATATTCTCTAGTTAAATAGCATTTTCAGAGAGTGCCATGGATAGCACCCTCTTTACTCTCCTGAGCCATGCCCCTGCTCCCAGACAAAGCGATCATACACATGCATACAAACATACATACATATTTTCTTTGCTGTTCCATGGTCAAGTCCTGCTTTTCCATGTTCCAAGTTATGCAATCTGCAGCCAGAGGTTACATTTTCCTAAGAATTTGTGTGGTAAAATTATAGAATAAATATAAAAACAGAAAATTGATCAAAGCAGAGCACTGCTACAGAGCTTTAATTGGTGTTTAAAAGGCAAAACCGTATACAACTGTGTTAAAATACAGGCAGTATATCGCAGGTTGACCTCCACCCCCGATGAGTAATACAAGCACATGCACAAATCTCTCATATGTTCTTGAATACAACCTTTAATAAGGCAAGGGCAATGTGTTTGAGTGAATTGCCTGGTTAGGGTGAGTCTTTTAAAAGAGGCCCTATGGAACGTGTACTCTGTATCCGCGGGGCCTTTTTTAAAGGACACACCCTGTACTTGCATTAAGATATGAATTGACTGAAATGTTCTGTGTGTGCTTGATCATTCGCCTGGCTCCCAAGTTTCTGCACAGTAGTTTCCCCACACCAGACCTGGTCTGTTGCTCAGTGGCTGGGAAGCAGTGTTCAGGTGTTGCCAGTGTGGCATTTGCTTTCAGGTAAGGATGACTTACACTGGTTTGAGTTGTGATATGTTTATGCTGGGTGTAGTGGGCAAACTGGACATTACCGTGGTAGAAGCTTCTAGACGGCAGGGAATCTTGAAAACTTGCCCTCTAGTGGGGGCTCACATAGTTGAGTATTTGTTTCTGCAATATAATGTCCTACATTTAGCAAAACAGTTGTTGAAAAGAAGGCTAAAAACTTAGCCACACTTGTTTTCTATGAGGCTTGCTTTTTTTGTATGGGAGGCTCCCCTACCTACAATTTAAAGCAATATGTCTCAAGCATGTGCATTTTCGCTGTGGTACACAGATTGTGCTGCCACAATTATTGACTTCTACTCTTTTTAATCTGTCTCGGGCAAATTTCTAATGTAATGTAAGGCATGCTTACAAGTTCACCGACACACAGTGGACTACCAGAATGAAGGTGACTACAATTCTATGATTCCTTGTGGTCCATGAACCACAGTTTGGGAACCCCTGACTTGCAGATTAGGCATCTGTGAAGGGGAAAAGTAAAAAAATTCCACCATCGTAGTAAAAACCCCTTTCATTAACTTCAGGTGCTCTTTGGGTTCTGGCCACAAACATATTAAAACTTAATTTGATATCAAACATGATTTTGGTAGGTAGAAGATTAAATGAACGGAAAGGTTAACCAGCAGATGGCACTGTTTACTATTTTGTATGAAATACAACATCAGTTTGTCTGCCTGGTGTTAAAATGGCTTGCTTTTTAAAACTGCAAGATTGCCATTCTGTTGTTTTCCGTAGAAAAATGGCTTCAAATTGAGAGCTCCCATGATAAATACTTTGTTTGGAAAATGGCGTTTAGGGAGGATTTCTGTTTATGCATATTTAACACTTATCTAATTAACTTGCAGTCTCTTCAGTATTTTCATTATGAAAATAGAATGGGTACTTCAGTTAATGCTTTTGTAGACTTATTATCATCTTCCATTATTTCTCCCACAGAAGAAAGCACATACTGCACACTGAAGCTCTGATGAAAATACACAGGGGTTTTTTTAGCTGCACAGTGTATTTTTTAAAGAGTGAAAAGTCCTTCAGTGTGCATTGCCCTCCTTAATTTGCCACTTTTCATAGTGAGAACCAAATCATACTATAGTTCAGATGCCAACCCAGTTTGATAAATGCAGCAGCGCTATGATTCTCCTTGCAATGGTAAAGAGATGCTTAATGGCTGGTTGTGGTGCTCCTATAGACTTAAAAAGTGAAAGATAAAGAGTACATGTGATTTGGGCAATTTTCAGTAGTTGACACTTAATTTCATTAATATGACTAGGCTCCAGCAAGCTACTTAAATCCCAAAGGTTTAGACACTTTGCACTTTGCACTGCAACTTGCCACTCCAAGAGCCATTTAAGAAACTGTTCAAAACTCTCCTTTCAAAAGCCTTGCTACTTTGAAGTGGGCAATTGCCGTACAACAAGCCATATAAACCAGCCTTCCTATGCTGGTTTGAGCTGTAGTCTCAAAACATCGAGAGCACTGGGTTAGGTTGGCAGGTATAAATGAATTGCTTCCAGTGTAAACCTTGCTGCTGGTTCCCAATCATACACTGGGGAATAACAAAGAGGAGAACTGCAGCATTAAAACTCTCCAACTATTATGCACTTATGTTAAATTGGGCTTCAGGCGAGGCCCTACATGCTTTAAACTTGCTATCCTATGGCTAGTATTTATTTCAGCCTTTCCCCTTCACACTGTATCTTCCATGGACTTCATCCGACAAGACATACTAGGGATAAAGTTGTGCCTTGCTACTAGTTGCAAGATGAACAAGAGTAAATATTTACTGCCTTATCCCTGAAGGGACTCTAACCTGAAACAGCATAACCTACTTGTAATACAGATGTGTGCACAAAGACAACCTGAATAGGCAATGGCCTCTTTTCATTTTGAGCCTGCAGCAGCTCATGACAATCTCTGCAAAGTAACTGCTTGCCACAGCACAGGATGCAGCACCTCCAGGCTCTGTTTAGGTGAACTTGTGATGATGTGGGAGCAGTGTACTTCTGCCTGAAGCAACCACCTTGCATGACTAGTTGGGAGATGCCTTGTGGTTGGGTTCAGTCGAATTGCCTCTGTATAACTTGTTCCGTGGTTGTGTTGCAGAAATGGAAATATGAGAGCATCAAACACTACTCTGAAAGTGCTTCGGTATCAAGATTTACTTGCAGTGCTCACTTGCACATCTGTTTTGCCCTAGGTGCCTGCACTTAAGAGCAATATAGACATGATTTCCCACCACTGCCACTGAAATACAGAAACGTGATCACTGAATGTAGGTTTCATGCTTTTCGTACGCAGAAATGTGTCATGTTTGAAACAGGTTGGGCAAAAACTTGTAGCAAAGTGACAGTGGGGAAGGACTGTACCTTGGTGGTAGGACATCTGCCTTGCATGCAGAAAGTCCCCAATTTCAACCCCTGGCATCTACAGGTAGGGCAAGGAAAGAACCTTGTCTGTAATCCTGGAAAGCCACTGGTGGTCAGTACTGGACTAGATGGATGGCAGTTCAGTTGGTTAGAGCGTGGTACTGATAACACCAAGGTTGCAGTCTCGATTGCCATATTGGGTGAGAGGTTGCCAGCTCTGCAGGCAAGGGGTGACATCACTGGGCTCCTGAGCCCCACAAGAGTGTCACAGAAAGAATGTAGTTGGTCAAGGGATACGTAGACTCAAAAAGGTTGAAAAACTGGACTATATTATCCTCAGGGTCCCTTCCAACTCGAGAATTCCATGATTCTATGACCTGGAATAAGGCAACTTCTGGTGTTCCTATGACATTAAACCAAATAAATCTGTGTTAGTTAAAAACTATGAGCATAAATTAAAAACCCAGTTCTTTCAAATAAAAGTATTTTTGCCTGGTGTTTGTAGAGACGTTCCAGTTTATGTTCGGACTTGTAAATGAAATCATGCTCTGGTTGTGATCTCGCTGCCTTTAAGAAGATTTGGGTTGCTCACAAGTTTGGGACACAGTTTCAAGCCCAGTGATGCTGAAGTTGAGGTTGTTAACCCCCAAATTAACTGCATTTGTGATTGGAATAAAGCCCAGGAATGTACTTATTTATTTTGAAGTGCCACCAAATTGCTTTTTTGAAAAGTACTCGAAATTGATTCTTTGGCAAAGCTACCAAAGATGCAAAGTGTTCGTTCAAAAACTTAAAGTGCTGAAATATCCAGAGCACTGAAATATTCTTCCTGTCCTCTCTGCCATGCTTTGCACAGTGAGGCAAGCAGGGTTGCATTTCTGGCCACCTGACGATAGAAGTGGAAAATACTTGCGCAGCAGGAATGCACCTGCAGGGCTCTCATATATCAAGCAGTTATAATAAACAGAACAGAACAACAATGTACCCCGTCTGGTGGCCTCTTCTCCCAGAAGTCGTTTGACTAAGCAACATTTTCTTGTCTTGGGTTTTTAATTGAAAATTCATTAACGTTCTTCAAAGTCTAGCCACATGAAAAAGCATCAGGCTCTTTTCAGTTGATGTTTTAGTGCACTAGCTGAAACGGGAAGTACCCTTGGGAAATAACAGATACCCCCACAGTTTCTTTTGTGTCAGCTTTTCCCCTTTCAAGTTCCCACACATATTCCTGATGCCTCCTACCACAACTCATTTGACCCAGACAAACTGGCTGCCCTGACATTAACCCAATCATGGGGTAGGGAAATAGGAACTGTGTACATATTATCCCAGGTGGCGCTGTAGGTTAAACCACAGAGCCTAGGACTTGCCGATCAGAAGGTTGGCGGTTCGAATCCCCTCGACGGGGTGAGCTCCCGTTGTTTGGTCCCAGCTCCTGCCAACCTAGCAGTTCGAAAGCACAAAGTGCAAGTAGATAAATAGGTACCGCTCCAGTGGGAAGGTAAACGGTGTTTCCGTGCGCTGCTCTGGTTCACCAGAAGCAGCTTAGTCATGCTGGCCACATGACCCGGAAGCTGTCTGCAGACAAACGCCGGCTCCTTTGGCCAATAAAGCGAGATGAGCGCCGCAACCCCAGAGTGGGTCAAGACTGGACCTAATGGTCAGGGGTCCCTTTAGCTTTACATAGTATCCCAGTTTCTAGAGCCTAGAATCACAATCTCAACTAAAGCATACCTGCTAGATTGCCAGCCAGCCTCTGCTTAAAAACTTTCAAGGAAGGAGAGTTCACAGCCTCCTGAGAGAGACTGTTCCACTGTTGAACAGCTCTTACTGTCAGAAAGTTTTTCCTGATGTTTAGTTGGAATTTTTTCTAACTTGAAGCCCATGGTTCGAGTCCTACCCCCCAGAGCAGGAGAAAACAAGCTTGCTCAATTATGTGACAGCCCTTAAGATATTTGAAGATATCCTCTCAGTCTCCTCTTGTCCAGGCCTGTCATATTAGGACAACCAGGCTGTTTTCTCTCATTCTTCCTAACAGTCTAAAAAATAAAATTAAAAAAATTGCTAAAATGATTTTTTGAATTCCAGCCTTTGTAACTAAAGAGCTATATGACAACTCCCAGGTTATCATTACAATAAGCTTGTGATGTAGGTTTGGTCAAGAGAGAGCCTTACAAGGCTTTTGTGGCTGATTAGAGTTTTGAAGCCATTTTTTTCCCCTCTAACAGGGACGCGGGTGGCGCTGTGGGTAAAACCTCAGCGCCTAGGACTTGCCGATCGCATGGTCAGCAGTTCGAATCCCCGCGGCGGGGTGCGCTCCCATCATTCGGTCCCAGTGCCTGCCAACCTAGCAGTTCGAAAGCACCCCCATGTGCAAGTAGATAAATAGGGACCGCTTACCAGCGGGAAGGTAAACGGCGTTCTGTGTGCTGCGCTGGCTCGCCAGATGCAGCTTGTCACACTGGCCACGTGACCCGGAAGTGTCTGCAGACAGCGCTGGCTCC
Source organism: Podarcis muralis (assembly GCF_964188315.1). Classification (NCBI taxonomy): domain Eukaryota; kingdom Metazoa; phylum Chordata; class Lepidosauria; order Squamata; family Lacertidae; genus Podarcis; species Podarcis muralis. Next base: position 46,668,369 of record NC_135665.1, on the reverse strand, counting down.
CGGCCTATAGAGTGAGATGAGCGCACAACCCTAGAGTCTGGCAAGACTGGCCCGTACGGGCAGGGGTACCTTTACCTTTAGAGTTTTGAACTCAGGACTTCCCAGGCTGCCTAGAATGTCGACCACTCTACTCCACTGGTTTCCTCATGCCAGTGGCAACAAAGAAGTGCTTTAAGTTCTATGTGAGATTCCTATTTTTCCATCTTAGTTGATAGATACCGCTTGTTCCAGCTTGCAACAGCAGCATCAACATAATCAGAATCTTCTTCATATCTGCTGCTTCCATCCTGGCATCACAGCTGACCCAAGACACTTTGCAGCCTCCAGAACGAGGGCAGCAGAAGCAAAAAGGAGTGGCTTTGAGAGCCTGATGGGGTGCAATGCTTGGACCACACTGCAGAAGCAATTGACTTGAGATATGTGCTTCCAGCATCCTCTGTGTATACTAGAATAGGCTTTGGGGCACATTTCTTACAAACTGCAGTGCTGGGTTCAGTGCCAATTCAGGCCTAGCTCGGACAGCTGAGTAAACAGTCTGGTCTATCTGAACTATTTCCAAATTGGACAAGGGGGAATTTGCTCATCTCTCTAACAAGAACATCATCTGACACTTGGCACAGCGCTATAGAAGCCCTCTGCAGAAGTCTTCATCATTAACTTCTTCCAGTTCCTCTTTTCATCACCCTTACAGCTTTGGGTATGGCAATGGAGTTATGGGAGATTTAACTTGTGAAATCATAGGAAGTTCATGATACTTGGGCAAGTTTTTCCAGTGGCTTGGGCTGTAGCTTTTATCCCAAAATTTAACCCCTTTTCTGCTAGTAAAAAACCCCTCCCCTCACTTGTTTTTTGCTACCCAGTTTCCAAGTTACTAATGTCTCTCTTTTTATCCCTTTTTACATTGATTGCCCCGACCCTTACCAATAAATTAATCTAACCCTCCCTTCATGTACTTGACTCTGAGCTCAGAATTTGGATTTCATTACCATAGACCCAGGATTTGCAGAAAAATGAGAATAAGCAGCATTGCCTTTAAACATGGATGCTTTAGCATTGCATTGCAGGGGGCTGGACCCTATGATTCTATGACAATGATGGGCCACTCTCCCAGTTTCCTGCTTAAAAGGGAAGCAGATGAAAACCTCAGCTGGATCAGACCAAAGGTCCATGTAATCACAGAATCATAGGATTGTAGAGAGACTCCAAGGGTCATCTAGTCCACTGCAATGCAAGAATCACAGCTAAAGAAACCCAGATAGATGGACACCCAACCTCTGCTTAAAGCTCCAATGAAGAATAGTCCACCACCTTCCAAGGGAGTCTGTTCCACCATCAAACAACCCTTCTGAAGTGCCATATCCTTTGTTCTACCTGCAACAACAGAGAATGCTGATCGGCTTCATGCTCTCCTTTCGGGGTCTTTTGTTTTTTTGATGGGAAGGAAAGGATTCTGGGCTTGCCCTTCCAGCAGAAGATCCTTCTGGCCATTTTAGTGCAAAGCTGAATATTAAAAGGCCAGTTATGTACCACTTTCTCTCTCCCATGCAGCTCCAGGTAGACAAAAACACACGCAGCACAAGAGAAGGGCAGAGGTCGGCTTTTGTCCTGGTGGTTTTTGCCACAAATAGCTCTTCTTCTCAAACTCTAATAGACTGGCATCTTCATCCACGCAGTTAAAAATGGTTCGGTGGTGAAAAGCAACTGCTTTGACAACAGGCTGTGGCAGAGCAGACCCATTAGAGGGGGAACTGCTCTGTGTGTCTGTTATTTTCTGATACACTTTGCTTTTCTCTTTTTTGTTCTTGCCGGTTTCCAAATAGTTTGCGGTGGGTAGAATATAGTTATGGCCTGCTGTTTAAATACTGTAATTTCCAGCCGGGTGATGGATTTCAAGCAGCAAACCCAGTTTGCTACTGCAGTTTGGTCCACTTAGAAGAGCAGTTGACTGAAATCCTGGCTGTATTGGCTGGAGTCTAATATACAAGAAAACATAGCAGTTACTGTCTGCGTGTCTTGTGTCTGGCAAATGCTGACGAAGGCCATGTTTAACATATATAGACAACTCTTGTCAGCTAACAGTCTTGACAGGTGGATTACCGTGAAAAAGGAATGATGGGTAGTGGGTCAAGTCTCCAGTATCTACCCTCCTATTGCAGGGGTGGAGAATCTCAGGCCTAAGGACCAAATGTGGCTGTCTGGACATGGGCACCTCCCTACATCACATGCCCTCCCCCCTTTACTGAGCTTGATTCTCACATACCCCTTGAACATTTTTTTCCCTGGAGGGAATGTGTCATTGAACTCTGATAATGACGCTTGCTTGGAGGGTTGTGTGAGAATGTGTAGAATGTAGCCTACTTTGCAAAAGTAAAATTCACATTCATGGCTTTGCCCATTTTTGCCTCCACCACTGGAATGTGGCACCACAGGAAGGTTGCACAGGAGAAAATGTGGTCAGGATTGACCAAGAGGACGGGGTGCTCTCTCTGTGTTCTCTCCAGTCCTTATGGATCAAGTGTCCGCATAGCCCAGCATTCTGTCTTCAACAGTGGCTGGCTTGTTAACTCTGGAAGTTCACAAGGAGGGTGTGAAGGTGACAATCGCTCCCTTTTTAAAATTCCTAGACTCTGGTAACTACATATACATTCGGCCCCTTTCGCCTGGTAATGTGGCACCAGAAACCTGCCAATGAAATGAATGGACATGACTAATTTAGGCACATCAGTTTCCATTGTCTGCTCTGAGTAAATATTAGCTGGCTATAAATATTTTTTTATATATTAAACAAAGTAATAATAATACAAGTAAAAATGAAATAAAATAAGTGCACCCCACCCCCGAGACCACTCTTCATCGTAACTATCCAGTCTCCCAAAATTTCAAACTCTTTGTTATTCACCTATTTGATCCTTTGCAAGCTTTATTGCCATTATTATTATTATTATTATTATTATTATTATTATTATTATTATGGTAGACCACTTCAAATATTTGTTTAGGAACTCAACTCAAAAAACCATAAAGAATCTTAATGGTGACATTGCTCTCTTCTACCCTTTTTTATTCATTATGTGTGGCTAGCTTTTTAATGTTGATTTGCAAAGCCCACAAAAACATAGGAAGTGTCAGTTTCAGGAAAGGTGGCATAATATGATAACTCCCTTTCCTCTCTTATAAAATGAATATTTCATTTTGGATATGCATTACAAATGTGGGACAAGCACATGATGTGGTCACTGGATCTTAGTTGCTACCCTGTATTGCAGACCCTGATGTGGACATTTTGGTCAAATGTGGACACAGTTCAACTCTCCATGCGCTTTACACAACATTGGAGCATAAAAGGTGCCTTATACTATGACCATTGGTCCATGCAGCTTAGCACTGTCTACACTTTGGAGTTTCAGAGATTGGCCTCTCCCAGCCCTACCTTGGGATGCCAGGGACTGAACCCAGGACCTTCTGAATGCAAACCATCTGCTTTCCCATATGCAAGCTTTGTGTGCACATATCTCAAATATGCAAAGCGAATGCAAAGCCTGTTCTAGAAGGAAGCATTTGCGTCATCTTTGTTTTGGTTTTATTTTTATTTTTTTGCATTCTCAAAATCTTTTAATTGCGTCCCACTTTGGGAATCTGACAGGATTGAATAGTGGGCTAAAAATAACCTAAATACATGAATTGATTAGGATATCACTTCTAAGCACCTTGTGCTGTCCAGGTGTAAAGACGTGTTCAAGGTCAGGGAAGAGTCAGGTGTGTACTCATGCGCCTTCCCCCCTCCCTTTTCATCCCCTTAATAATTAGGCCAGAAAAAAGCAACACAAACTGCACATTGCTTTCCTCAAGTGAAATTGTTGATGTCGCAGTTTGAGGAAGCAGGTTCAGTTATTAAACCCTGTAATTCTTTCAAAGTTGGCATTAGGAACAAGTGTCCCCAAGTCTAACTGGTAGGGAGGGTTGATCCTGCCGAGAGTCTTCTAGCTCAGAGGCACTCAGCTCACCTTCCAGTTTCACTGATCTGGAGCTTCATACTGTTTGAAGTGAATCCATAAGTGAAAGGCAAGTCCAGCCTTACACTTGTTCACTCAAAAGCAGGAATGGGCCAGTGTGTCAACTTTGGTATCTGTCAGAGACTGGGCAGAGGAAGAATGGTGGAGACTGCTGTGGTGATCACACAGGGTCCCCGGACGTTTCACCGTCTATTGATCCCTGTGCCACCACTTTATTTATCGCTGCCACCACCCAGGCCCTACTTGGTACACTACCGAGTCCAGTCAGGGTTAAATTGGAACATAAACTTTTGTTTATTTATTGTGGTTTAACAAGCATGTGGTTTCATAAACAATATCAGTCAATTACATTCATGGGGTGCTTATCCAGACCTATAACTTCCGCTACCTGCTCTAACTCACTAAACCACCTCTCAGATATTTACTTGTCTTCCTAGCCCCTAACTGTTTCTGACCCAGCTTATTTCGCTACACTAACCGAACCTACCCACAGACTCTATCCCAATTCACTCCCACTCCAACCAACCACCCAACTCCCAACAAACTCCCCCCTTCGTCCCTCCCAGAGCTGGTTTTATAGTCCCTCTGACTCCACCCCCTGGGTTCTGTTTAACTATTTCACCTCCAGCACTCTCATATGGTAATGTCACAACTGCCTCCCCAGCCTGACCCTTCCAGAGAAGAAGGAGACAGTTCAGAATTACAACAGGGGTTTGAGGGAGGTCACAGCTCAGAGGTAGATGAGGGGAAAAGCTGGGAAATAATAGGAAAAGAGGAGGAAGAAGAAGCACCAGGGGGTGACAGCTGATGGACCCAGTGTCTTTAGAAAGCATTCCAGACCCCCCTCTCCCAGAACCAGGCAAGCGTTCAAAGCAGGAGAGCAAAGAGCTCAAAGGCAAAAGGCCCTTTCAAGCGCCCTTAGCGATGACTCATGAGGAAGTAGGAGAGACGGAGGGGGTGGAGATTCACTCGGAGCAACACCATTACTCCAAGAGGCTACATTTCTAAGCCTCTCTCTGTGAATATTGAATAAAAGGCATTGGTAAGAACTTCCCTTGTCTTATCCATTCCTGGCAGCCTACCATGTGTGTGTGTGGGGTGTGTGTGTGTGATTTGATCCTCTGATGCCTGGCAGTATCTTCTCGTTTTCCCAATCTTCAGTCCTCCACAGTTTGCATTTCTTTCTTTTTTTAAAAAAAAAAGCAAGCAGGGGAAAGTCCTGATGAAAACCCATCAATATATTATTCAGAATATATCCTTTTGTGTGCCTGTTTGTTTGGAATTTTGCCTAATGCATGTAGGCCTCACCATCCAAACACAAGGCATTCTCAGGAAATTCCAATTAAATGCTGACAGGAAAGGAGATTCTGACTAAACATCAGAAATAACTTTTTGACAGTACAGTGGTACCTTGGGTTACAGACGCTTCAGGTTACAGACTCCGCTAACCCAGAAATAGTACCTCAGGCTAAAAACTTTGCTTCAGGATGAGAACAGAAATCGTGCAGCGGTGGCACGGCAGCAGCGGGAGGCCCCATTAGCTAAAGTGGTGCTTCAGGTTAAGAACAGTTTCAGGTTAAGAACGGACCTCCGGAATGAATTAAGTTCTTAACCCGAGGTACCACTGTAATAGCTGTTCAACAGTGGACCGGTCTTCCTCATGGACTCCCCTTCTGTGGAGGTTTTTAAGTGGAGGTTCAAGGGCCATCTGCCATGGATGCTTTAGTTGAGATTCCTGCATTGCAACTCTACAATTCTCTGATTCTAGGAAATCATTCATTAGGCGAGCATCTGCATAACGAGTTGATGATTTCCAATGATTCCTATGGGGAAATTTCCAAAATTCCTATGGGAAATCTCTGATTGAACTGCACATGTGACAGTTACATCTTATCAGATTTTTTTTTCTGTAAAAAAAATTGCCTCTCTCGTGGCTGCCTGAACAGTGAATCATCCCCAAATTTTTCCTGTTTGTCACTTCTTCAGAGTGCAGTTCCCCAGATATGGACTGATCTAACACATGGCCAGAACAGTTCATCTTATTCTTCAAGCAAAATGACAGGGCTGGGGGACTTTTGCCTTCCAAAAAGATTCTTCTGTCAGACTTTTAAAGAAAGGAAATGTCACCAGGAGTGCAGACAGTAAGAACTTGGAATATCCCAGCTCAGATATTCTTCTTGGGGTTTGTTTGTTTTTTAGTTCTTCTCTCTCTGCTCTCCCCCCCCCCCCCAATCATTTTCAAATGGCCAGAAGCGCTTGGAGCAGAAGGTTTAAATGTCAAGAATATGATGGTGACATTTTGCCTTTGTGCATGCAATCACTATGACCGGAGGAGGAACAGGACAAGGAGAAGCAGAAACACCTCGGCAAACACCCCAACAGCAGATTGGTTTAAGGGAACAGCGGTGAAAGGGGCAGCGGAAGTCACAACCGTTCATCTCAGGAAAGGAAATCAAGTGCAAGATTTTACAAGGGTGAGGGAGGAAGAATTGTTGAGCTTAAACTTCAGCATAAGGTAGCCAAAGTCATCACCGCATAAAGAAAGTTCCTTTGATTTGACTGATTGACGCACTTACTCACAGAAGTAAACCAATGCTTAGAAGTCACCCCAGAACTGGCCCTATTAAACATATTCCAAGATAATAATGCCCACTCACATCACAAAGAACTCATAACCCACCTACTCTTAGCAGCCAGAAACATCATAGTTAGACACTGGAGAGACCTGTCAGGAGTAAGCATGGACCAATGGTACCAAATAGTATGGGAAACCCCAACCTCTGCCATCACCAAAGGAACACAAGCAAATAGCAAAGACAACCTGCACAAATGACACTGACACAAAACCCCACACATACATTAAGTAAAATAGAAACATCGCCACCCGAACTCACCCGCCACTCACCATTCCCCCCTCCACCTCTTTTCCCCTTTTCTTCCTAATGTATCATTAATGTCTCAACAAATGAAACTGATCTGTAGAAAATGTACCTTGAAAAAAGAGAAATTGCACATACTTTTGTAATCCAGGAAATCTTTAATAAAAAAATACGTTAAAAAGAAGAAGAAGTAAACCAAGGGTAAAGGAAATAGACAAAGAGCTGAAATTCAGTACACATGCATTCCAAAGCACTTTGATTACTAAAATGGGACATTTTTACAATTCTCAAAGCCACAACAAGAAGATCTACCTGGAAAATATTGGAATGGAAGCCCTTGAAGTGATACAAGAAAACAAGTGCTATCATTATAGCCAAACCCAGTTGAAATACCACAATTATATGGTGGTACCTCTGGTTATGAACTTAATTCATTCCGGAGGTCCATTCTCAACTTGAAACTGTTCTTAACCTGAGGCGCGCTTTAGCTAATGGAGTTTCCCACTGCGCACGCGCCTCTGCTCGCATCCTGGGGCAAAGTTCGCAACCAGGAGACCTACTTCCGGGTTAGCAGAGCTCATAACCTGAAGCGTTCGCAAGGAGGACGGTTTGTAACCAGAGGTATTACTGTATGTATATTCTCTATGAAACTGGGCTGCAGGTTCCTGGTTTTTGCTGTACAGAGATCATCTGGAAGAGGGTAGATTTGAGAAGTCTGATCAAGGAAAGTCTTGCTGTTACCACGCTTTGTTGGAACAAGCGCATCTCAATTTGCACCAGTGACATGAGGGCTTTGGTTAAAATGTGGCAAGCATACATGAGAACCCTCAAAGCACAGGGCTTGGGACAAGAGTCTTCTGTTATAGGTGCAGGAGCCAAAACAACAGCATTGCAGTGTATCCCAGTGGAGGAAATGGACCATCTACAGCCTTGCCTTCCTCTCAAAGAGCACCATCCATGTGATGTAGTCCGTAATGAGAATTTAATGAACATGAATGAAACAGTAGGGAATTCAACAGCACAGCCATGTGGAATGCAAGACATTATAATATCTGCAGCCAAGTCATGAAAAAGTCATTTTGATAATGAAAGAAAGATGCAATGAAACAATGGGTAGGAGCCACCTATAATTTATTTATCTTTCAGAGAACTCATAAAGACAGCATTTAGAATCATTTTGCACTGCTGAGGCAGAAGGGCTTCGTGCCTATGGCTTTGTGATGCTCAAATCAGCTAAGTGAAAATACTCGGATTTTAAACTGGTTTGCAATTTGATCATAAACACATCAATCGGGACGCGGGTGGCGCTGTGGGTAAAACCTCAGTGCCTAGGACTTGCCGATCGTATGGTCGGCGGTTCGAATCCCCGCGGCGGGGTGAGCTCCCGTCGTTCGGTCCCAGCTCCTGCCCACCTAGCAGTTCGAAAGCACAAGTGCAAGTAGATAAATAGGTACCGCTTTATAGAGGGAAGGTAAACAGCGTTTCCGTGTGCTGCGCTGGTGCTGGCTCGCCAGATGCAGCTTCGTCACGCTGGCCACGTGACCCGGAAGTGTCTTCAGACAGCACTGGCTCCCGGCCTCTTAAGCAAGATGAGCACGCAACCCCAGAGTCGGTCACGACCGGCCCGTACAGGCAGGGGTACCTTTACCTTTACATCAATCGGTAGAGCATGAGACCCTTAATCTCAAGGTCACTGGGCAAAAGATTCCTGCAGTGTATTGCAGGGGGTTGGATGAGATTATCCTTGTGGTCCCTTCCAACACTATTCTGTTCTGGAACCAATTCTATGATTCCTTGTTGCAAAGTATGGAATTGAATCCCATGAAATGTGACTAGGATTAGGCACTTGAGACACTGTAGTAGACTAAGGATGGGGAGCGACCCTCTTTTCTTTCACCCACTAGGATCAAATACGTTCCAAATATATTTTCAATACCTCTATAATGAGGTTAACCATAAAACAAATATTTTTCCTTTATTTCAATCCCACTGTTTTGCCAAGGAGCTCAGGTTAACGTACATGAGACTATCCCATATTCTACGTAGGGTATGGCAACTGAGAAAATGTGAATTAGATAGAATCACCCAGATCGAAAGCGGTCAGAAGTGCAATTCAAAGGAACTGTTTGCAAATGGCTAATTTAGTAGTATTTATTTGCATAAAGAATTTAGGATATGCCATACTTGTTGGTACGGAAATAAAAGTGGACGGAGAATCAGATTGAACAGAAACTGCATTATTTAAATTAGATATTTAGGTTTCCCTCCTCATCACCACCACCCCCAGTCTTTTAGAAACTCCTTTTGTCATGGTCTGGCACAGATTACAACAATTATGGGATGCACAGCAAAACTCTCCCCTTTTTCTAAATGAGAAGAAATAAGCTTCTGATGGGTGTCTGTGCACCGTGCTAAGAGATTATAAAAGATTAGAAGGAAATTGTAATGAAGTGAAAAGCAACCTTTGCACCCTCTAAACCTCTTGATTAGAAGAGCAGAAGCAAAGGGATTTATCAGGTTTTAGCAAGATGAGATTGATAGAGTAGGAGATTAGTGCTTCCATTTGGCACTGGTGCTTTCTCTAAGTCACATCCCCTAAGCTAATATACATTTTTATGCGCCCATTTCCTCAGCAGCATACAATGTGGCAAGGGTGTCAGCGACAAACTTCAAAGTGCATATTATTATTATTATTATTATTATTATTAAAAATATGCTTAGAATACACTGACCATATAACACACAGAGAGAGGAGCTTGTCTGAGCATATGGGGCAAACATTCTGAGGGTGACGCTCAGGTACACCTCTGAACATGTTACAATCCCTGTGGCACACGTGAAAAAGGGAAAGTCAGGGCTGGCTGGTCTGAGACATTTTGGTGCCTGGAGCAGAAAATCTGCATGGTGTCCTCCACATGTGCACATGCTAAGCAAGATGGGACATGGTTTCCCAGGACGTTATCCTGCATAAGGCTCTTTGAAATAAGTGGAAGCTGCTCAAGAACACACTGCTGCTCTGGCACATTTTCCTGTTACAGTGGTACCTCGGGTTAAGTACTTAATTCGTTCCAGAGGTCCGTTCTTAACCTGAAACTGTTCTTAACCTGAAGCACCACTTTAGCTAATGGGGCCTCCAGCTGCTGTCGTGCCACCAGAGCACAATTTCTGTTCTCATCCTGAAGCAAAGTTCTTAACCCGAGATACTATTTCTGGGTTAGCGGAGTCTGTAACCTGAAGCGTCTGTAACCTGAAGTGTATGTAATCCAAAGTACCACTGTATTTCAATGAGGCTTATAAAAGAGAACTTCCTAGTGGACCCTTATAGAGACACGCAAATTTGCCACCTGAGGCACCCCAAGTTCATTCCCTATGGCAAGATCCTCCAAAGCAAGTTTCAGATTTTTAAAGCAAACTTTCTCATAGACAGGAGTAGAAAAACACCACCATCCACCAACCACAGATCCACTCTCTGGAGGAGTGGAGACCAGAGGTGCATGAGCAAATGCCATTTTGACTGCAGCTCACCTAATGATTGAGAAGCTCTCCTGGCTCAGGTCACAGGGCTCATGTTTTTGTTTGTTACTATGGTGTTTATTTTTGTGTTTTTATATTGTAAACCATCCTGTGATCCTCGGCAGTGTTAGAAACCGAGATGTGAAAGCTAGGAGCCAAATGGCACCTTAAACCTAGGTTATGGGCACAACAATGGAGTGTCTAGGTGCACATTTTTATAGCAAGAATGCAAAGCTGAAAATGAATGAACTGCAGCTAAAATATTATGTTCATTTTTCACGTGGTCTAGTCCTTCCCCTGCCCACCCCACTAATATTCTTAAGAGAGTCTCTTCAGACCCAGTCTTCAGAGAGTAGCTGGAAGTGGGGAGGCAGAAAAAGGTCCTCCTTTCCTTTCACTCTGCAGTTTTAATCTGAAATCTTAGGAGTAAGTACTTCACCCAGAGCTCAGAAACTGCTCACACTAATGACATTCCCTGTCGTAAAATGTGCCTGGAACAATGGGAGTTTCGAACGCGGATCCTCGGATGAAGGGTGGTACAGTGGTACCTCGGGTTACAGATGCTTCAGGTTACAGAAACTTCAGGTTACAGACTCTACTAACCCAGAAATAGTACCTCGGGTTAAGAACTTTACCTCAGGATGAGAACAGAAATCGTGTGCTGGCGGCGCGACAGCAGCGGGAGACCCCATTAGCTAAAGTGGTACCTCAGGTTAAGAACAGTTTCAGGTTAAGAACGGACCTCCAGAACGAATTAAGTTCTTAACCTGAGGTACCACTGTATAGAAATTTAACAAATAATAAGAAAATAATAGTCTATCATCCTGTTCTCAAAGTGGCCATCCAGATGTCCGCAGGAAGCCTCCAAGCACAACAGCACTCACTCCACCTGTGGATTTCTAGTAATTGGTGTTTGGAGGCACACGGCCTCAGGTGATGGAGGAAGAACATAGTCTTTGTCTCTGGTAGACATTGGCAGTCTTATCCTCCATTAATATGTCTGCATCTCTTTGAAAGCCATCTAAGTCGGGGGTCATCACCACCATCTTCCACATTACTATGAAGCATTTCAGTTCAGATCCAGTTTTCCCTCCCGTCAGCTCAGGTCAAGGTTGCTTTGATGTTCGTTGTCCAACAAGTTCTCCCTGATAACCGCAGTTACATGTTTCAGTGGCAACCAGCAGACCTTCGGGATGTGTCACAACATTTTTTTTTAATGTGCTGACAGACAAACATAACATACAGACATACATTATATGACAAATAAAAAAATAAAAAAGGAAAGGAATAACAATATTAACCAAAAGAACCATAGCAAAAATAAAAACATATCTCAAAAATACTCTAATGGGCAATATATTTTAACCAAATTTCAAATCCATTTTCTTTGTTGACTTCCCTCATCCTCTACATGGGTCTAGCAACAACCATAGTAATCTGCTTCCTTTTATTGTCTTTTTAACTCCCTTTATATTTCTTTTTGGTTATTTTGTTCTAACCATAAATCAATTTGCAAAAGTTAATGAAAACAAGTCCAAGTAGTAATATGCAGGCATTACTTTTTCACTGTATTTCTTCCAGTCTTTATAAAACTTTTGTTTGTTGTGGCCTCTGATCGCATCTGTCAATCTTGCCAATTCAACATAACTAAATAATTTATCTTGTCATTCTTGTTTTGTTGGAATTATTTCTTTTTTCCAATTTTTGCAATCAGGGTTCTAGCTGCCACTACAGCAGTGTTTCCCAACCTTGGGCCTCCAGCTGTTTTTGAACTACAATTCCCATCATCCCTGACCACTGGTCTTGCTAGCTAAGGATGATGGGAGTTGTAGTCCAAAAACAGCTGGAGGCCCAAGGTTGGGAAACACTGCACTACAGCATACAAGAATAATTTCTTATCTTCTCTGGCTGAATCTGTATCAATTATTCCCAACAAAAAGGCTTCTGTTTCCCCCCGAAAATTATATTTAATTATTTTCATCTCTTCAAAAACCAAATCCCAGAAGCCCTTAATTTTTTCACATTGCCACCACATGTGTAGAAGCGTACCCTCCAATCAATTGCACCTCCAACATAAATTTGATTTAGTTTTGTACATTTTACAAATTTTAGTAGGTGTTAAATACCACCTAAAAAATCTTTATCATGTTTTCTTTTATTGCTTCGCATGCTGTGAATTTCCAATTTTCCCTCCAAAGCTTTCCCCATTGTGTTATTTGAATATTTTTACCCAGATCCATAGCTCATTTAATCATTACTTCCTTGATTTGTTCATCCTTAACTTCCCATTCTAATAATGATCCATACATTTTAGAAATTACCTATACTTTACTTTGTAATAATTTTTTGTCTAATAGTGAGACTTCTGTCGCAAATCCTTTGTTTGTTTTTGTCTTCATTAAATTTACTGTATAACTCTCGTTCTGAACAAGCCCTCTGGCATGGAAGTTAACTAACGTGTGTGAAACAACAATGGTGTCATCCGTAGAGTTTTTTCAAGTAGACATTCACTCTAGACTCTGATTTGCCTGATCTCCCACCCAAAGCATTTGAAACTCAGGAGTGGATAATCTAAGAAATACAATTCAGATGCTTCCCAGGGGCATCTAGAAACATGATTCCAGGTGAGATGGACAACAGTCTGCTCCCAGAGGGCAATTCTTGAATTCAAGCGGAGAGGGATGTAGCTCAATGGTTCTGTATCTGCATGCAGAATAATTCCTGTTCAGTCTCCAGCATCTTCACGGCAGGCTAGGAAAGGCTTCCCAGCCTAAAGCCTTGAGTGCTCCTGGCAGCCAGTGCTGCCAGCATTGAGTTAGATGGACCAATGGTTTGGCTTGATATAAGCTACCTTCTGATGCTACATGCAAGGGCAAATTCTGCCCTAGACAATTTTCAATGTACTTGGCCTGTGTGAAAGGAGCAGTGTTTCCTTTCTGCCACCAGAGGTCTTTGCAGGATGCAAGATGTCTCAGTGTGAACTCCAAACCAGGCAGACATCTCGGCAGCCCCAGCTGACAGAAATGGTTAGGAAGTAATTTACTCAAGTATTTCAAGTAATTATTAGAGCTGTGCAGATCTCAGACAAAACACTTCTGCCAGATGGAGCTTTCTGCCACAAAGTCAGAAAAAAACTGTGGATATTTTTTTTTTGGTCACGTTCTCTTGTATGCTTCCATTTCCTCTGCTTGGGGATGCATAGAATTTTTTTTATTTTTAGGTATAGTAATGTCATGGTGACCAATTATTAAATCTGAATTGCCCTTCCCCACCCAAGTGAAACTTGTTAAGTAAGGTTCCATGACCAAGGTTACAGGTTCAATTCTATGATTCTATGAAAATTGCTTATTTTAATCTGCTGCCCTTATGCTTAGAACTCAGCTCCAGAATGCCTCTGCTCAACCACTTCCTTTTATTTCAAACAAACTTTCGGCTCATACCCCTAGCACTGGATGCCCTGCTGTATCTAAGCCAGTATATATGATCAAAGTAATCATGTTTCAGGGATGTTCAATGAACACAAGGTTCGCCTTATATCTGTATCTGTAACATCTGGAGCAGTCTGATTAGTTTTGGATCTGCTCTGCAGCATTCTAGTTTTCTTTCCCCCCAAAATCTAATCTGTTAAATACAAAACTCTTTTCCACCCACTTAAGCTATATTGGGGAAAGAAAAAACATCTGAAACTGAAATTTTCATGTGCATGTAAGTGGATGAAATTTGCAGGTAAAGGAGTCCCACCAGATTGGGTTGGGCCTGATGAATTTCCACATCCAGTGGTTTGTATGCAGGGAACTTTTATTTTTTTTAAGAAAAAAAATACAAGGACCACCCCCCTTTCATTTAAAAGCAAATTTCATTCATGACTACCTTTTCTGAGGGGATGACCCTCTAGTAAACTTCAGAAAGACAGGTGCAGTGGTTCTCCTGCAAAAGCAGACTTGGACATTTTGGGTTGGAAAGGTAGAAATAATGTCCCATTTCCTCATTTTTTTGTGGGCAGCTTGAGAAATGGGGACATGGGGGAGGTGCCCAAGGTTCAGAAATACAAGTCCAGCTGAATCAACTAGGATTGATGTTGCTACATGACTTAATCTTCATTATATATAAAAAAGGAAGTCACGGGATTTTCTTGTTTCCTCACTACCGTCCAACTTCCTGGAAGTACTCCAATGGGAAAAAAAATCTATTTTAAATTATTTGTTGGGGGAAAGAACACTTGGGGAAGAAGCAGTCCCTGCTCTCAAAGGCAAAACTGAGAAGAGATCGATGACCTGCATGAAGAACCCTATGGACTTCACCAACTGTGTGTCCTCATTAAATAATTCATTATGATTAAAAGCTAAACTTCTTTGTCAAAACAAAAGAAGCCACAATTGTGACTATTTAAGTATGATTGTGTGATAGTTGTGTGCAACAAACCCTTTGGGGCACTGCTCTTCAGGTTTGGACCACTGACATGTTGGATCGCTAAAACCAACCTCTTCACTGAGGGGAGGACACTGTGCAGCTGCCACAGTTTCTGTGATCACAGAAGCTCCTTGAGTGATCAAGTACAGTTGCCATGTCCAAACCTCTCCCCATGCTGACTTCAGATACATGGAGATACATGCTTGGCAGGGGGTTGGACTCGATGGCCCTTGTGGTCTCTTCCAACTCTATGATTCTATGATTCTATGATTCTATGAGATGCTGCTTTGAACTATCAGCCCTTCCACTCAATCCCAGCCAGGTTATCTACCTGTCAACAAGAGGTCCAACACCAAAGATCATCATCATCATCAGTTTTCTTGTATGCCACTTTTCCTCAATGGTGCTCAAAGTGGCTTACAAATGAACAATAAGAAATATAACAATTAAAAATCCATATTAAGAACAATTAAAAGTAACCATTATGCCAATAAATACAGAAAGTTCAGGAAATTAATCCATACATAAATCCAGGTCCCAAATGTGGCACCGTAGACCTCTCTATGAAGCCTTCACGACTCTCCCTAAGCCACCTCCCACCTCTTTTGAGATCATATCTCCTCACTAGCCCTCTTCAAGTGCTTTTCCCTGGATGGAATGTGTCCTTGAACTTTGAAAATGGTA
The DNA here is from genome assembly GCF_964188315.1 of Podarcis muralis. Lineage (NCBI taxonomy): Eukaryota > Metazoa > Chordata > Lepidosauria > Squamata > Lacertidae > Podarcis > Podarcis muralis. The sequence goes on along the minus strand of NC_135665.1, from coordinate 46,652,870 downwards.
GGGTTGGATGGTACACCAGGGATCATCTAGTCCAACCCCATGCATGTATGGGATAATTATTCCGAAAGATTATTGTAATTTCAAGGAGATAGTGGTCTGACATGGTCAACTCTTCCTGTCTATCTCTTCCTGACTCTGGTTATCTGAGTTTTACTGCTTCCTCTATCCCTTGTAAAAAGGTCTTTGATGTATGGCCTGCCTTTTGGTCTTTGATGTAGAGTAGCTCGTAGAACCTGCACTGGCCCTAACAGGGCACAGCATCTATAAAATACCTAAAAAAATTCCTTCCAGTAGCACCTTAAAGACCAACTAAGTTAGTTCTTGGTATGAGCTTTCGTGTGCATGCACACTTCTTCAGATACACTGAAACAGAAGTTGCCAGATCCTTCTATATAGTGAGAAGGTGGGGAGGGGTATTACTCAGAATCACAGGCTCATCACAGCTATCTGCCAATCACCCATTCCCACCACCCTTCTGAGTAATACCCCTCCCCACCTTCTCACTATATAGAAGGATCTGGCAACTTCTGTTTCACTGTATCTGAAGAAGTGTGCATGCACACGAAAGCTCCTTGGTGTTATCAGCACCATGCTCTGAACAAACATGCCTCTTACTTGCTGCATGGAGGATAGAAGGATGTATAGCGTGTTTATATGTGTGGAAACCTATGACTTCTGGATGTAAATTACTGTACAAAAGTAATAATCACATCTGTTGTGCCTGCTACTTTTTGCTTCTGACCCTTTCCTGCACTGTCAGGTGATCCCTGGAAGGTTGCCCAGCAAGGGATGTGTGTCTTGCACTGGAAAATGTCCTTACCCCTGCCCAATACACTCCAGATGACTACCGTGTGTGGACTGCAGGCTACCTGAACTGGATTTGCACATCCAAATAGGTTTATTTAATATTTAAGTTAACATTTAAATCTTGGGCGATCAATGCAAAATGGCCACTTTAATTCTCTGCTCTCTGCTATTCCACGTAACTTCATGCCTTTGCAGTTTCAAATTCCGACTTCTGTAATTAATGCCTCTCTGAAAAGCAGAAATGTCCTCATGGTTTGGGTTACTGGCTCATTAAAAATAATTATGAGCTTAGAAAAAGACGGAGCACGTTTCTGTACCCTGGATCCCTTGGGTTTCCACCTTTAAAAGCATTCTTGGAAGCCATTTCCGATATTGGCCAAAGGAGGGAAGGGTTTTCCCTCCAGGGTATTGTTTTGTTGCCAGAGCAGACAGTTTATGAAAATAGCTAGTCAGCTTCAACATATTTCATAACCGTCAGTGACTTTCTTTGAGGGAGTAAAACATTTTTTAAAGCAGCACTTCCCATTTGGACCTTCAGAGATGATGACTTGATATACACTGGCACAACTTATTTGGTTTGTACATTGATATTGTAAAATACGCAGCAATAGTGGCAGTGAGCAAAAACACCCCCTTTTTCTGAATATTTTATCTATTCTTAAATAAAAATAATAATTCTTAAAATAGTAGTAATACAGTGGTACCTCGGGTTAAGAACTTAATTTGTTCTGGAGGTCCGTTCTTAACCTGAAACTGTTCTTAACCTGAAGCACCACTTTAGCTAATGGGGCCTCCCGCTGCTACCATGCCACTGCTGCGCGATTTCTGTTCTCATCCTGAAGCAAAGATTTTAACCCGAGGTACTATTTCTGGGTTAGCAGAGTCTGTAACCTGAAGTGTCTGTAACCTGAAGCGGCTGTAACCTGAGGCACCACGGAAATAATAATTGCAATATTATGGATAAGTATGATTATTATTAAATGGTGGTGGGTTTTTGTTTGTTATTCTGCTCTGCAGAGTGATTCATTTATTTTGTAATTGTAAGTAAATGATTTTGGTTGTGTTGTGCTTAGTTGTAGTTAATCATGTATGTGAATTTCCCTGGGGACAATGGCGGTTGATATGAAAGGCAGCATCAAAATTTATTGACAATAAATTGTTAAGTGGTAACAAAACTGTTGTTGTTCAATGAGCATAGTAACATGATGGAAAAGACATTCTCTTCCCCCAAAGGAGTTTGCATCAGAACCCAAAGCCCAAATGCACACAAGCTGGACATGGGCAGCCACTGCACATGGTATCTGCATCTTGCATTTTTGCAGGATGCAGACTGGGCAGGCAGAGCATATACATGTACAGCCTGAAAACATGCACATATGCCAGTGCACAGACACACAAACACAGAGAAGCTTTGGGAAGAAGCCTCACAGAAGCTTAATTTTTACCTACATTACGGTGCTCTGTCGGCTAGGGGGAAACATGACAACGCCCTGTTTATTATTCTCCTTTCTTATGCTGTGATCAAGTGCTGAACCCATGCAGGAACCAGGCTTCATCTATGGGTGATTTCGCAGCCTCACCAGTCCATTATTTGAGGACCATATAAACAAACTGCAGAAATAGGTGCAAATCTGTAGGCTGGAGTCCAGAAACAAGCCTGGAGCTGTCCATGAGGCATGATCAAGAGTCCTGGGCTACTGAAATAGCAGGGAGCTGTCCAGGTAATTTCTGAGGGCTAATGCACATAATGGATAGCTCAGCAAGAGTTGTATTGCCGAATGAAATTAGGATGAAGAAAATTTCTGAAGCTTCATTCCACCCATTAGCATCTGTGAGCTCTTCCTCATGGACCACGGACTCGGTCCAGTATACCCAAAGGAGCATCTCCACCCCCATTGTTCAGCCTGGACACTAAGGTTCAGCACTGAGGGCCTTCTGGCGGTTCCCTCCCTGTGAGAAGTGAGGTTACAGGGAACCAGGCAGAGGGCCTTCTCAATAATGGCACCCGCCCTGTGGAACACCCTCCCATCAGATGTCAAGGAAGTAAACAACTACCTGACTTTTAGAACACATCTGAAGGCAGCCTTGTTCAGGGAAGCTTTTAATGTTTGGTGTTTTTATTGTGTTTTTAATATTCTGTTGGGAGCTGCCCAGAGTGGCTGGGGAAACCTAGCCAGATGGGTGGGGTATAAATACGCACACGCACACACACACACACACACACACACACACACACACACACACACCAAACAATAATAACACCAAAGCCTGCAGTCTCTGGAGTTCTGAGGCAGACAGCTATTTACTCTTTCATATAATTCAATGAATCCAGAAGGTATCACCAAATGAATACTTAAGAGAGCAAGCTGAAGGGCCCCATAGCCCCAAAGAGCACCTGTGTTGCAGGAGGAAGGTCCTACTTTTGATTTCTGAGATTGCCAGCTAAAAGGATCCAATAGCAGGTAATGGAACCAGCACTGGACTGTGACCCTGGGGAGCTGCTGGCAGGGAGAGTAGGCAGCTCTGGGCTGGATGAATAAATCATCTGACCTGGTAAAAACATTCCAAAGGATGTTCTATCTTCCTTGCTGGAAGTCTGAAACAAACAGGGGCAAGTGAACACTGCACAGTATTCTTTGCCAGCATTAAACTTCCTTTGAAGCCCCTTTCTGGCCATTGTCCAAGTTGGTATCCTTGACTAAGAGGGCTTTATTTCTGCCTTGGTACAGCTGATCCTCTGTTCTGGTGTTCTTCTTCCCTCCACTTCTAAATATTTCTAAATGTTAAAGGCCTCCTTGAAACTTCACTCAGTGTCTCTGCAGGTCAGGCCCATTCTTAGCTCTGCGCAGTCACTTTTCCTTCCTCTCATCCTTGAAAGACTCACACATCCAAGATTTCATCTTAGGCACCCTGCTGTTCTTTCAGACTCTGTGCCACAAATGAAAAGCTGCTGGATATATATCCCTTTTTCACTCAACTGCACCCCAACCCCAGTCAAAACTGCTTGGTTCTCTATTCTTAATGATACCGTAGCTACCTTCTCATCCATTCCTTGTGAGAAAGTGCTGATAATTCTTATAAGGAATCTCAGGTAAGGAAAGTTCCCTCTCCTCTTCTCCCCAACCAGCCCTCTCATGGCTCTATTACTCAGGAAGCCAGACCCATCCTCCAAAATGGCTTCATGGAGGTGGTTGTAAGGGAAAAGAGGAAACAGGAAATTTTCCTTTGCTGAACTCCCTTAAGTTAACTTATCTGGGATCCAAGCCATTATTTATTGGAGAATTCTGCTTTGTACTTCATTCCCCTTCTCTATAGAACAAGGGGAGCTAATGTGCTGCTACTCAGGTGTTGTGTACTACAGATCCCACCTAGACCATTAGTCTTGCTTGTTGAGGTTGATGGGAGTTGTAGCCCACAACATCTGAATAGCACCAAATTGTATACCCCAGATAGATAGCCATAGGTAGATGGATGGATGCTAGATGGATCTTATTAGAGGAACATTTCAGAAACACAAATGACTGTCCTTTATCTATGATTTTCAGAATCCACTTTTACTGTTGTATGGGTGTCCTTTACTTATGTTTTGCCTGGATCTATCCCCCCCTTCTGTACAACTGCCAAGGAGATAGTGCCAGCTTGATGTACATGGCCAAAGGTAATGTGTGCCCTCTGTTCTCCTATCACAGCTCTTGGCCTGAGCCATTTAACAGCTGTCTCATGTTGTTTCTCATTTCCTATTTAGAGATAACCTCCGTGTTCAATGTGTATTCGACAGGGTTGCTTCCCAACAACTATACATCCTATCTGTAGCAATTAACCCTGTAAGTACTTCAAACAGCATGGATCAGAGTAAGCTTCCATTATATATATATATATATATATATATATATATATATATATATATATATATATATATTAACTCTGGCTTTTTCCTAAGGTGCTCAGAACAGTGCCAAAAGTTCTCTTTCACCCTTATTCTCTTCAGAACAAGTCTGTAAGTGGGTCAGGCTGAGATAAAGAACCACTAAGGCCTAAGGTCATCCAGTAGGCTTCATGAATGAGTGGGAATTGGAGCTCTGGTCTCTCTGATCCTAATCAAGATACTTTAATCACTTCACAATGCTGGCTCTCTTAAGTTTATGTAAGAAGTGGGTGATTTTCTATTCCCGCAAACATCTTCCCCCTCCTCCCCCCCCTCGCATAATACAGTGAGCCACATTTGAGATCGCACAAAACTGCAACCCAAGGCTGCGGGGAATAGTGTTACAGTCTTTGCCATCATTTCAGCTCACAAGCAAAATTTGCTGGTGTTCTGGACTGTTAAAGGCAGCAGATCTACGGTCCTGCAGGTTTGGCACTGCAGCTTCCTATTGGCTAGATGACCATGTCAGTGAACCAAGCTTGGAAACACGTCAGCTGAACACACAGCTGAATCAAACTCAGATTAATTTTGTCAGATGGATGTTTTCGTCCACTAACAGATCACCTTCTCAGACTAGTATCTGGAATGAATTACAGTGACAGCTGCTGTGGTTATGTAGCAGTCTTTCAGGCTATTAACAAGCCCTTGACAGATGTTATAATCTCGCTGCTAGTTAAGCAATTACTTGGGTTGAAATAGTTATTTGATAAATATCAGCTTTGCTGTCCCACACAAAAACAAGGCAATTGAGTGCCCGAGAATGTGCAGTATACTGGATAGGGTTTCGGACTGGGAAGAGGGAGGTGACTTTGAACAAGTCTAGTCAATCTCTCACAGGGTTCTGCATAAAATGGGATGGCCCCATTGTGTCCCAAGCTTCTAGGAAGAAGCATAGGATGCAAATTTGCTGTTAGGAATCTGTGGCAATTGAGATGACACTGGACTCTAAGGCTGCATACGCATGGTACCTTTAAAGCATATTCACAATACATCTCCTCCCCCCCTCAAAGAATTCTGGGCACTGTGGTTCACCCCTTACAGAATTGCAGTTCCCAGCACCCTCAACAAACTACAGTGCCCAGAATTCTTTGAGGGTGGAAATGCACTTTGAATGTGCTTTAAAGGTACCGTGTTTATGAGCCTCATTCCCATCAGCCCCAGATTGCATGCCCAGTGAAGGCCACAAGCTCCCCACCCCTTTAGTAAATAAATACAGTTTCACAGAAGAGATTTGATCATCCCCTGCAGGATGTGTAGAGCCTTTAATTGCTCTGTACATATTAACAAAAGCTCACTGCTTGAAGCTTATATATATTTTAGTAAACAGCTAAAACAGCCTGGGCACCTTACAGAGATTAAACGAACCAAGCAATTCTTCCCTCCGTGCTTATTACAATTGAAGGAAAGGCACAGCAAGGACAATTGGCCCAGTCAGAGAAGAGGGTGCAGGGAGCAAGTGGAATAGAGACCAGACTTTGGAAAAGAGAGGAATTTTTCAATGCTTCAAGAAGAAGAAGAAGAAGAAGAAGAAGAAAAAGAAAAAGAAGAAGAAGAAGAGGAGGAGGAGTTTGGATTTGATATCCCACTTTATCACTCCCCGAAGGAGTCTCAAAGTGGCTGAACATATGAGGTGGGTGTTGGTGTGTTTCAGCATTTCCATAACAAGTGATAGCACAGACCATAGGTAAGAGGTGACACTCCTGGGCATTTAAAGATCTTGGTATCAGACAAAGACTGCATATGCACCATACATGTAAAGTACCTTCAAAGCACCTGACTTCCCCACCCCAAAATCCTGGGAACTGCAGTTTGTTATGGGTCCTGGGGATAAACTACAGTTCCCAGGCATCTTTGGGGGAAGCAATGTGCTTCAAATGTGTGCTGTGTATGCAGCCCAAAGACAACAAGGAAGCAAGGGAAAGAAAGAATAAAAACATGAGATAACTGAATGGGACTTGATAAGGAAGAGGTAGCTAGTGCAAAGAACTGCAAACAGTGTAGTGATCAACTGCAGAAAATGTGTTGATTTTGATGCAGTTCATGATTCTGATTTGTTAATGTGCTAGTTTTAAACAGACAGCATGTTCAGCACCAGTGATCCCACTGAAAACCATCTCATCCTGCAGTCTAATTTGCAAAATAGTAATCTAGGATGCATTATTATTGTCATTATTATTAGCAAGTGAGATCAGTGGAGTTGTTCCCACTCCCATTTCCCTGTCAAGTTATTAAAAAGGTGACCATTTGCTCCAAGCCTTACAATTATTTCAAGGGTCACATAATTCCACAATATAAGCACAATGCCTGCATAGGAACTAACATGAAATCTGAATCATGCAGAACTTAACATTTGATGGTTACACACATAGAATGGGTTTGTGTGGAGATTTTGCTGCATGTACACATTTCTGAATGCCACAACCAAGCTGCATAAGTTGGCAGGATATCAATGCTGTGAGAATGTAGATTTGCTATTAGAGATAATCATAGAGATACTTTTAAATGCTTTGTTTTTTAAAGTGATGTAAGTAGGTGGGACGCTGGTGGCGCTGTGGGTTAAACCACAGAGCCTAGGACTTGCTGATCAGAAGGTCAGTGGTTCAAATCTCTGTGATGGGGTGAGCTCCCGTTGCTCGGTCCCTGTTCCTGCCAACGTAGCAGTTCAAAAGCATGTCAAAGTGCAAGTAGATAAATAGGTACTGCTCTGGCGGGAAGGTAAACGGCGTTTCCGTGCTTCGCCAGAAGCAGCTTAGTCATGCTGGCCACATAACCCAAAAGCTGTACACCGGCTCCCTCGGCCAATAAAGCGAGATGAGCACTGCAACCCCAGAGTCGGTCATGACTGGACCCAATGGTCAGGGGTCCCTTTACCTTTAAGTAGGTTTCAGTGCTAGGATGCGGGGGGGGGGGGGGTTCAAATGCACAATGAATCATCAATGTAGGATAGAAATGTTTAGTGTTTTCTTTTCATTGCTTTGGTGTTGTTGTTTTTTAAACAGAATTTTATTACCATTACTAACAACCCAAAAGTTCAGTAGCAGGGTATTGTCAGTCTACATAGTCAGTACTGACATTTGCAGAGAGGACTGAATAGGCAATTTAATTATTTTAGATCATTTTTTATAGACTTGAGACCTGAATAATGAAACCCAAGGGCATTCCCACCCAATATCGTATTGTTAGGAGACCCCCTCCACTTCTCCCAAAGCTACAATTCCCAAAGTTCCCTGTGCAGAAGGATTGATTGCTAAACAACTCTGGGAATTGTAGCTCTGTGAGGGGGAACATATGCCTCATAACAACTCGCAGCATCCTTAACAGGCTACAGCTCCCAGGATTCTTTGGGGGGAAACAGGAAGTGGTATCATCGTGGTTTTAATGTAGAGTGGTACCTCTGGTTAAGAACTTAATTCGTTCCGGAAGTCTGTTCGTAACCTGAAACTGTTCTTAACCTGAGGTACCACTTTAGCTAATGGGGCCTCCTGCTGCTGCACGATTTCTGTTCTCATCCTGAAGCAAAGTTCTTAACCCAAGGTACTATTTCTGGGTTAGCAGAGTCTGTAACCTGAAGCGTCTGTAATCCGAGGTACCACTGTATGGTGTGAAGTTTGTTACTGGCTCTGCTGTCGACAGCTATGATTAGCCCGCAGAGAAGATGGACAGCAAAGATTCCAGGGGGTCTCTGGGTGATTGGAAATTTGGAAATATGGCTCTGAAGGACACAGGACATTTGGGCTACAGCTTTGGATATTGGAGAACAGAAAAAGAAATATTAGTAGGGTTGTGCCCAACCTTGCCCTAGTGATCAGCCTCCTGTGTTCCTATCCCTACCTAGAGATACTAGGGATTAAACCTGTAACCTTCTGCATGCAAGGCCGATGCTCCGTCACTGAGCTATTCCGCCTCCCCTTCCTTGGAACAGCTTTACGGCAGTCTTGTGAGATGCAGGGTCTTCCCAAGACCTATTCCTTCTGACTCTCATTTGTACAAGGTGTCTCTTCCTCAGAATTAATGCCCAAGGATTGGGTCACAACATGGAATTTCCCCACATGGTTTCATACAGCCTAGAATGAACTTACATGCACCTACCCACTGGCATCGTGTCCTTGCAAAACCATGGCAGGGCAATCTCCTGCAACGCTTTCCTAAGCACTTTATTTGCCACCTCGACAAATCTTATGAGCAAGCCATTAGTCATGGCATTGTTTTGTTTTTACCCGAGTAAGCAGCTAATTATCAGATGCAAATGACGGCTGTTGTGTCTCAGTGCCGATTATATTTTGGGGATATTATCTAATGAAGAGCAATCAATCTGAAGTATATCAAAGAGAAAAATCTGTTATTTGTTTGGGAAACTGCCTTGTATATGTTTGCTTTTGTGAATAAATACCATTCTGGGAAATGTTGATGATGATGTTATGAGTTTGCTGTGGTTGAGTCAATTGCTAAATAACTCTGGCAGTGCCAGCTCCAGGTTTTGGGGGACTCTTGCTCAAGATACCTTCAGCTGGGTTCCCTCTCTGAGTTATATGTCCACTTCCTTCTCACTGTTGCTACTGCCCATTTGCTTGCCTTGTTTCTCTGGGCTAGCTCATGTCTCAACTTGGCTACAGTCTTTAGGGGAAGCTGACTGCAGCAAGAGCACCTGCTGCTAGGGCTTAGTCATGTCAGGCAAGGCAGGTTTTCAAGAACAAGACAGGGTGTTTCAGGACCCTGGACAGAGCACTGTAGAAGCTGCAGGGAGAAGCCTTCACTTTCACACAAAGGAGGCTGCTGCTTGCCCTGGAGCATCTCACACCCTTTCTCAACCTGTGGGTCCCCAGATGTTGTTGAACTACAACTCCCATCACCCCTAGCTAACAAGGCCAGAGCTCAGGGATGATGGGAGTTGTAGTCCAACAGCATCTGGGGACCCACAGGTTGAGAACCGCTGAAAGGAGTGTTCTGAGTTCTTAAAGTGACATTGTCCATTATTGCAACCATTGCTTTCTATGGCATAGGGTTATGTGAGGGCTGCACTGGGACTCTGTTTTCCAGATCCAAAAATTCTGGCAAAGCTACATCTTCCCACCTGGAAGGGGAGATGGGGCTCCATTACTGGTGCACCTTCCCCCAATGTCTTATTCTGAGCTGATCAAGGCTGGAGAAGTGGACATGCAGTTTGGTCCAATCTGCATGGCCACAAAGAGGGAGAGGATAGGGCAGTGGTTTGCTGCTACTCCTTTTCCCCATCACTAAGAAATTTCCCACCAGGAACTGTCTAGTGCAGCCAAGGGAGCTTATGGTGATCAGCATTGACAGTGAGTCCCTTTGAAGTACGTTTGTAGGTGCAGGTTGGATCTAAACCACACCTGCAAATGGATATTTATTTACTTTTAGGCTCCGAAGCATTCTTTAAGCAACAATGAATCTTATGGATGCTGAAAGTGGCAGAAGTCACTTACTTGGGCATTTGGGTATTTGAAACCCACAGAGCTGCCTGTTTAATTTGCAGGCACATCTGTTGATGAGGAAGACCAACAAGTTAGGTGGTAGTGGAAATATTGAGAATGGCTTTAGTTTACCCCTGATTGATGCATTGTTCTTCTTTCATATCCCCCCCCCCCCCATGATTTTTACTGGTTGGTTTGCTTCCTCTGCCTTCTGTTTCGCTTCTTTTGTGGAAAGCTGGGCTTTTAAACTCAGCACTGCATTTATGGAAAACAGTTCTGAGAAGAGATGAAACTGGGGCATCCAGAAAGACACTTTTCTCTCTGCAGAGTGGGACCACAGCAGGTTGTATCGCTGAGATGAAATGTGGAATTCGGTGACACACACACAGAGAGATGGATCCTAGGCATATGTACCAGAAATAAGTCTCACTGCATTCAGTAGGGCTTCTCCACTCCTAGTTGTTGTTTTTAAATTAAAAGTATACATATTTTTTTTAATGTGGACTGGCCCTAACAGTATCTATGCATGGAACAGCTAATCTAGTGACTTCCAGATGACTACAGCTCCCATCATCCCAGACCATTGGCTGTTCCAGCCAGAGTGGTGTAGTGGTTAGAGTGTTGGACTAAGGCCTGGGTGACTGGGATTCCAATCCCCTCTCAGCCTTGGGTCAGTCATTGTCTCTCAGCCTAACCTACCTCCAGAATGCGGCAGCTAGACTGGAGACCGGGAGCAGCCGCTGAGACCACATTAACACTGGTCTTGAAAGACCTACACTGGCTCCCAGTACTTTTCTGAGCACAATTCAGAGTATTGGTGCTGACCTTTAAAGCCCTAAATGGCCTTGGTCCAGTATACCTGAAGGAGCGTCTCCACCCCTATTGTTCTACCTGGACACTGAGGTCCAGTGTCGAGGGCCTTCTGGTGGTTCCCTAACTGTGAGAAGCCAAGTTACAGGGAACCAGGCAGAGGGCCTTCTCGGTAGTGGCACCTGCCCTGTGGAACGCCCTCCCACCAGATGTCAAAGAGAACAACAACTTCCAGACTTTTAGAAGACATCTGAAGGCAGCACTGTTTAGGGAAGCTTTTAATGTTTGATGGATTACTGTATTTTAATGTTTTGTTGGAAACTGCCCAGAGTGGCTGGGGACGCCCAGCCAGATGGGTGGGGTATAAATTATTATTATTATTACCTTGCAGGGCTGTTGTGAGGATGAAATGGAAAGGGCAAGCAGAAAAGTGGGATATAAATATTATAAATAAATAAAAAGTACCTAGAGCTCATGGAAGTAGTAGCTCAACAGTCACCAAGTTGGCTATCCCTGCAGTTGGTTAAAAAAAAAATATGCACACCTGAATGAAAATCAATTAAAACATTCCCATCAGTATCCGTCTGTCTCGGGAGACAATGGAGGAGCGCACCTTTGGGGGTGAAGTCAAACTGTTCAAAGGTTGCAGCGCCTGCTGTGGCTGTAGAGACCGATATGGGAGAGACATGTTTTGTTGCAGCTGGGGCAGATGAAGGCGTCTGGTTCTGCTGATGCAGGTGTACCATGGCATTATCTCTCTCTCTGCTCCTCCCAGAGGTCATTCCTCCTCTAGTCACTGGTGTGGATACATGACCTGACTGATTGTCTCGAGGCACTGCAGTAATCTTCAAGGGATTCCCATGTGGCAGGATTGATGCTGCCAGTTTTCATGTCACGTTTGCAGACATCTTTGCAACACAGAGGCGGTCTGCCAATGGGCCTGGTGCCTGAAGCCAGCTCCGTGTAGAGCACATCCTTGGGGGTCCTTCCATTCTGTGGACATGACCAAGCCAGCATACACGTTGCTGAAACAGGAGTGCAAATAAGCTTGCGAGAGCACATTTTTGTTTCATTTAATATATTTGCTATATTGAAGTAATTGCAAGTTGGAGGGTTTCTTTCTTTTTGGGTTGACTTCAGGTAACAGGTTCCTTTAGAGCAGGCATCCCCAAACTTGGTCCTCCAGCTGTTTTGGGACTACAACTCCCATCATCCCTAGCTAACAGGACCAGTGGTCAGAGATGATGGGAATTGTAGTCCCAAAATAGCTGGAGAGCCGAGTTTGGGGATGCCTGCTTTAGAGCAGGGAGTGGCTAACCAGATGCCCTTCAGATCTTGCTAAAGTTCTCTTCCCATTATCCCTGACTATTGGCCAGGCTTGCTAGGGCTGATGACAGCTGCAGCTCAGTAACATCTGGAGGACCACAGGTGAGCCTTGAAAGAAGAGTTATCCCTTCCTTTCTTACACCCATTCATCCTTTCGCTGTTATCACCTTTGCATTTGGTCCATCCCCCAGTTTATCTATGGTGAGCAGAAGAGCTATGAATGACAATCATGATATAATTTCTTTTACAATGGCAGATCTAATCTATTTCTGTGACAGAGGGTGCATTAAGGTTCCATCAACTCTTTTGGCATACAAGACACGAATGACAGCAAAGCTATGAGTGATTGTGAAAGATGAGCACAAATCACTCTGCTTCAGCTTCAGCGGGGAAGAATGGGCATTGAAGTAAATAGTTCTCTTAGAAATCAGGGAATCACAGGTTTGTATCCAACAGAGTCATCTCGTTCATGCACGGACTTCTGCTTGTGCAGTGGAACATCGCCTCCCTCTCCTTTTTCCAGGCACCACCAGATCTGTTCTAGGGGTTCCAGATGGGACAATTTTGTTGGATATAACCCATACAACTAAGCCATCTAGTCCAGCCCCCTACTTGACTGGAATTTACTGGTAGATAGCAGGATGATTTCAGAAGATTGGCAAAGTTTGCTGACTCCCAGTGGTTTAATAGTAGCAACAACAAAACATATTCCTACTCCCAAATGATCCATAAATGCTAGAAGTTCCATTTTCTCATTTTATATGAGAGGGAGGAAATCTCAGAAACTTAAATCCCAGGGTCCTGGTTTGGACACCATGGGAAACTGTTCACCGTGGAAAATTGTACTCTAAGAAACCAGGAAGTTGCTTCTCCTTTCGCACCAAGTAAGCAAGAGGGGGAGGAAAAGAGGGTTGATTCAGCTTTAGGGTGCGATGGAGATATGGACCTGAATATGACCTCTCTCTCCTCCCCTCTCCCATTTGTGCAGATCCTAAGAAATAGCATGCCTAACTTGGCTCTATTCTTACTTGAAAGCTCTTTGCTCTCTTAGTATGATGCATTCTGAATCAGGCTGTTCGATGGCAGCTTTAGCACAGATGGGGGAAAAGAAAAACCTCCTTGACATTTAGGCTATAATGAAACATCAAATAGAAAATATAGCTCATTAACCTCAAGGGATGTGTGATCAGGGCATTTGGATCCATTAGACTGGGAAGTGCCATACTTGCCTAATTGGAGAGCATGATATTCAGGAAATGCGCTCCCTTTATAAATAAAACAACTGGAGATGCTGCGTTATCTATATGCCATTTGTGATTTTGAGCAAGGCAGGTACATCAAAAAGCAAATAGCCTAATGAGATTCAAGTTGGCTTAGATGTGTGAGCAAAGGTTCATTTTAGGAGACTGCGGAGAGTGAAATTCCTCCCCCTCCCCACCTTCGCAGAGAGTACAAAGAATTTGTTCAGATATCTTACCTGCTTTCAAGAAGGGCTGTCAGCATAACTGGATTTGTCAGGATAGTTCTATTTTTAAAGGAATGTCCCAAACCAGCCTCTCTGCACCAAGGCAGTTTTAATTTGGCACTCCTTTTCGGCCTTTAGTTTTTCTGTAACACTCTCAAAAGCAGTAGTCGTGATGGGCCTAGCAGCTCAGCAAAGGAAAAGGAGATAAAGGCTTGTGTAGTTTGCAAAGTAGATTCACATATGGTGAATTTGCTGGGATTCGGTGTCTGGCTTTCATTGTTTTGTGGGGGTCTGTAGAACTGGTGGGCTGGAATTGTGGCTGAAACTTCCCCATCATTGCTTGGAGGCCTCTCCCCTGGGTCCTACCTCCACTGTCAAAAGCATCATGAATGTCACTTGCTGGGAATTACAAATGGGTAGAGTGCCTTTGTGCTCAAGTTCTGATTTTGGTCTTTTCATGGGCATCTGGTTGTCCACTATGAGATCAGGTTGTTAGATTAGATGGGTCATTGGCCTGATCCAGCAAAACTCTTCTTACATCATATCCTTTACATGGTGATCATTTTTATTTGTCTTTGATGGAGGGAAAAGGGATAACAGACAGAAAAAGGCTGGCACTGCACTCCTTCATTATTGTTGCCTGTCACCCCAATCTCCAAGGGGTTTCTGTGTTCGGCACGGTTTAGTCCAACCTTGATTAATTCTAACTTTTACTAAAGTGAAGAGTTATGAGTGACTTACACCCCCATGCTCTGGCACCCAGAACCTATAACAGTATTAAATTGAATGCTCAGAGAACCGTGTCATGAGTTTCCATTCCAAGAATTTGGCATTAATATTGAAGAAGTGCAGTGCATCCTGTGAGTGAGCAGAAGGGATCCTTGATCATCCCATATGGTCACACACACTAACAACATTTTGAAAATAAATATTGGTCCAGAGAATATGCTTACTTTGAAAGGCAAAATAGGGTTTGGTGTTTTACTAGGGACAGGTGTCCCCTCCAAAAAAGAAAAAGGGGGAAAGAGGCTTTCCCTAATAAACAGAGGCTTTGTTTTTGTTTTAAAATATAGACCACTTACAAGTATTGAACAATATACAACGTAACCTGAAATAGTTAAACATATCACAAAAACATAATCAAAAAAATGAAGCAGCAGAAGTCTGTGAGAACATAGAATCATAGAATCATAGAGTTGGAAGAGACCACAAGGGCCATCGAGTCCAACCCCCTGCCAAGCAGGAAACACCATCAGAGCACTCCTGACATATGGTTGTCAAGCCTCTGCTTAAAGACCTCCAAAGAAGGAGACTCCACCACACTCCTTGGCAGCAAATTCCACTGTCGAACAGCTCTTGCTGTCAGGAAGTTCTTCCTAATGTTTAGGTGGAATCTTCTTTCTTGTAGTTTGGATCCATTGCTCCGTGTCCCCTTCTCTGGAGAAGCAGAAAACAACCTTTCTCCCTCCTCCATATGACATCCTTTTATATATTTGAACGTGGCTATCATATCACCCCTTAACCTCCTCTTCTCCAGGCTAAACATGCCCAGCTCCCTTAGCCGTTCCTCATAAGGCATCATTTCCAGGCCTTTGACCATTTTGGTTGCCCTCCTCTGGACACGTTCCAGTTTGTCAGTGTCCTTCTTGAACTGTGGTGCCCAGAACTGGACACAGTACTCCAGGTGAGAACATAGAGGTATCAAATTCAACCTTAAGGCAAAAAGGTATGTTTCCAAGACACACCTAAAGCAAATAATTCATGGTGCCTTGTGAGGCTCATAGGGAAGGAATGCAGAAGAAATGCATTCAGAGTGTATTTAAACACACACATCCAAAATCTCCTGGGAACTGTAGTCTGTTAGAGGTGCTTGGAATTGTAGCTTTTAAAGTAGAAAACTACAGTTCCCAGGTTTTTTGTAGGGGAGTGCTTTAAATGTACAATGTGTCCGTAGCCTGAGTTGGAATTACAAATTTCACATCTGTGCAACTGTAAATGCTTGGCTGTCCAGATGTTTTGCAGAAGCATTGGCAAGACTATCGATCCCTTTAAAACAGGAACTGCTCTCCTGCAGTTCTTGTTCGGAAGATGCTTTGTCAAGATGGCTTTGATACCAATGACATTTATTGGAATTATAATTGACTTCATGATTTGTTTCTCCTACAGCTTGTTGGCCAAGTGAGTTTGATTGGTTGGCTCGGAGAGGGGGGGGGGAAGTGTTGCCCTGGAGTTTCCAATATGAAGGATGATTGATTGAGAAGCTATTTGAGCAGACACTGTTCAGATGACAAGAACACTTGATTTACTCGCAGTTGCTAGCTGTAACTGGGAGCTGAGTACATGCTCAAAGGCTTAAAGTGACAACTGCAATAGAATAACCCTCATGTCTTAGCCCAAAATATCCCTCGGCTATGAACTTCACAGCTGTCTTATTGTCCTACTCTGTACAATAATTTAAGAAGAATAAGAGACTGCTCTCTGATTACTAATGGTGCCTGAGGCCCAGATCTCAACAGAGGTACACAACACCTTTTGAAAGCAATGTAAGGATGTAGAAAAAATGTTTTTCAGTGCCAACCAAGCTAATTCACAGTTCCTGGACCTATGAGCTGATGAGAAAATAGCTAACAATGGGCTAAACACCTATGTAGTTTGTGATGCCTACAGAAATCTGTATTTTAGGGACAAATGCATACAGAATTTGTACAGAATGTGTATATTAGGGAAGAGTGTGGATAAAATTGCATAGAACTTAAATGCAATTTAGGCAGAATGGGGTTAATAAAAAAATTGTGGTGAGTGGAATGGAAAGGTATTTATTTTTGAATGTGTATGAAGCTGACACTGAAGAGAAATAAACTGATATATTCCATCCCTAAGTTTATGCAATCGTTCTTTCTTTTCCTTCTTTCCAAAGCACTTGTAGACCCAGCTGACCTAAGCAACTTGGTTGCTAACAGAATGAAATATCTGTCTCTACAAATCTGAAGGGTACAAACCTCCTGGCAGTACCCAGTCATTCTTACACGGAGCTCATTTGGACATTGCTGAACATTCGTTCTGCAGCTGTCCTTGAACCACCTCTGCGAACGCAAACACAAGGAAATGGAGCCACTCGCCTTTTCCTTGACTGAAACACCAAGCGGTGGCTGCTTTTGCAGAACGACAGTGGTTTCAAGAATGTCGAAAGGTATATTTGCACCAATTCTTATCGTCACCACTTTAAGGGCAGAATGAGGGTTTTAATCTGTGTTAGCTAAGCCCTGGTTTGGTTCTTGTTCTCATTTAATTTGGAATAAAATGTGATGGCACAGGTGGGGTTCTGCAACAAAATGGTGCAGCATGGAATGCTTCTGTTGAGGGTTCCATTCCATTTCCTGCCCCACGCCTTTATTCTCTTCTCCAACACTCAGTTACTATCCCGTAATGGTAGGCAGGGGAATGGGGGAATCAGGTGAGCGACTGATAGGGAATCTTACGATAAAGGGCAGAGTGATGCTACTTTTGTTACTACTATTGTTATTACTAATGTTACACATAAGCAATGACCCTGACAGCCTGAAGCTTGGAAAGGGGGGGGGGGGGAGGATAATTCGCTTTTCCGCACAAAGGCATCCGACACAATCTACAAAGTTTGAAGCCAAACACAAAATTGGTCACTTTTCTATTATCTGCTCTGCATTTAGCAAAAGTCGGTGGGAGACTGTTTTCCAGCCTAATTGCAAGGGAGGGAGGCATCCTTTGAGGTGACTTGCATTGGGAAGGGAGCAATAACCCTCTCTGTATGCTGTGAGTTTCATGACGATCACCTCCTCCTGCCAATTAGGCTTGAAAATATTTCAAGTGCTTTTCCCCCAAGCCTAATTGCTGCTGTAGAGAGTGTGAGAGGGTATGAATCTCCCTCCCTCCCTCCCTTTCTTTCTCTTTCTATGTGTGCATTAGAGAGAGCGATGGAAAGAGTTTGTGTGCGTTGCATTGGCCTGACTGGCACATGATCCCCAGAAGATTAATCCTGAGGGAATGACATCCTCGGGCCAAAAGGGGGTTTCCTGTTCCTGATTCCTGACCATGCTGGGCCAGATGGACCAATGGTGTAATTCTGCATAAGCTAACTTTCAATATTCCAGGCAGGGTTGCCATTATACATTTACATTGGCACTCTCTTGTGAAAAGCTTTCTGCCAGAAGAAAGTAAGTTAAAATAAAGGGTTCTAGGTAGTCCTCTGCTAGTTGTCTACTTGTAGGGAGTTGTGTGGCTTCCTTCCTTCCTTCCTTCCTTCCTTCCTTCCTTCCTTCCTTCCTTCCTTCCTTCCTTCCTGATAATCCCCACTTGCCATCCAAAGTGATCAATGCATTCTACCATCTCTGGATTGCATGTCGAGGCCCCAGGCCCTGCAATTCCCTTAGATAATAAACACACAGACACAAATGTTTAGGAGGTTAATGGGATAAAATAGGCCACAACTTTATTGGTTACAGATGTGAGTGGTTTGTCTTAGGCATTGGGTGAATCCGGACTGTATGCTGACTCCTGCCCATCTGCAGGGAGTCTCATAAGGATAAATCACTGGTAGGGGGAGCCCTATGATATACATCAAATCAGGGCACCCCCAGGGTCCCCGATGGGGTCATGGCATGGCCCTAGCCCACACCCAGGCTTTGGACAGGATCCACACCCCCAGATCCCTTTAACGGGATACCCTTAACGAGGGGGGCAGGCGGAGGCAACAACCTCCCCTCCCATAAACAAGACTTAAGGTAAAGGTACCCCTGCCCGTACGGGCCAGTCTTGACAGACTCTAGGGTTGTGCGCTCATCTCACTCTAGAGGCCGGGAGCCAGCGCTGTCCGCAGACACTTCCGGGTCACGTGGCCAGCGTGACATCACTGCACTGGTGAGCCAGCACCGCACACGGAAACGCCATTTACCTTCCCGCTAAGTAAGCGGTCCCTATTTATCTACTTACACTTAATTGTGCTTTCGAACTGCTAGGTGGGCAGGAGCTGGGACCGAACGATGGGTGCTCACCCCGCCACGGGGATTCGAACCGCCGACCATGCGATCGGCAAGTCCTAGGCGCTGAGGTTTTACCCACAGCGCCACCCGCGTCCTTGGGTAACTTGGGTAACAAGACTTACCCAGTGCCTAACCTTACAAAGTTGTGATGATTGCTACAAGGTAGGCGAAAACCAAATGGCTGGTGCCAATTTGCCAAGTGGAAAAATTCCTACTGGACTGCCAGTTGATTTGTGTGGGGTCTTCCCAATAAAGTGAACCTTGAAAGCACACTCCCCACCCAAGCAAGAGCCAAGAAAGAACCGTTGCAATTACTGATTACAAGCAGGATGATTAAGAACTGTGTGGAAATAACTTACTAATCAAGTATCTGATTAGTAAGTATCTGAAGAAGTGTGCATCTGAAGAAGTGTGCATGCACACGAAAGCTCATACCAAGAACTAACTTAGTTGGTCTTTAAGGTGCTACTGGAAGGAATTTTTTTTTTGTTTTTACTAATCAAAGACATGGTGTGTGGGAACATCGGGAAAGGAATGGAAGCTCTTTGTGACGCAGCAATAAAAAGAGATTTGTTACGACAGGCCTGGCCACAGGATATCGAGGGGGAGGAGGACCATGGTTTGTTATTATATCGGACTGTGAGTTTGACCTGGTAGGGCCCCCTGAGAAAATTGAGGAGAGATTGGCAGGCTTGTGGAAATTAACGGACAGATTTTGGGAATGTTTTGTACGGAAGTGCGGAAATGGCGTCTGTCTATCTTGATATGGCTCTTGGAGGAGTGTAAAATCCACACAGGATATAACAACGTTTGTTTTCAACCCGCTTGTGGAGACTACCAGAGATCACAAAGAGGAATATATGATAACAACAAGAAGATGAGGAAAGTAACAAAGAGAAGATTGAAGATTGAACAGAACTGTGTATACTATTTTGACAGAACTGTGTACATTAAAGCAGCAGCAAGAGAGATGTTTGGATCCCTTTCTGAGCTCGAAGCATGGGTACCCCCAACAAAAATTTAAAAATTTGGCTGTGTAATTTGGAATTAATGTGATTTGGAATTAATGTGATTTGATTGGCCTGTTAATAAAAAATATTTGAAAAAAAAGAAGAGCTGGCTTCTTGCAGTCATTTATCTAGGCAGCCTTCTCCATCAATGAGGTCTTGTTCCAATGCACATTAGCAGCAGCTTGCTGGAAATGTTTAATGCCCATTTCCTGGCTGTGTGCCAATCAGGACAAAAACTTAGAAGGGAAGAAGAAAGAGCAGCAAGGAGTGGAGGTAACCATTTGGCTTCATTTCAGGATATTAAATGTTGGCTCTGGTGCCAACCTTCTGTTGTTGGGGTGTGTGTGTGTGTGTGTGTGTTTGGGGTGTGTGTCTTAATTTCAGATTCATGGCTAGATTTCATCACTAATAGGGGAGACACTGTGAAAGCAAATGCAGATCTCATTGCCTCCTTTTGTTTGCTTTTCTTCTGAGGGAAATGAACTATCTTTAGCTGCTCTGAAGTTTGAAATAACAAAAGGCTTCCCCTCCCCTGCAACACAGAGGAAACAGCTGGCAAGGGACCCCTCCCCCAATTTCTTGATACCTTGATATCTGGAGCCATCCTAGCAAACTAATGCTGGTGCGAATAGGTGGGAAGCCCCAGCAAAATCCCCTGATATTGAAATGCTTCTGAGTAGACCAGAATGCTGGAGAAATATTTACTGAACAGAAAAACACAAAGACACTACCTTTGGCCACAATAAGTTATGGTCAAAACTCCCACAGTGGCCCAAACTGTAAGGAATTACCAAGTGCCCAGAGAATGGGTCTTGAAAGGGGAAGTTGGTTTTGCAAAGGAAGAAAACATCTGGGAAAATTGGGAGCAGATTTCAGCACAGAGCTAATGCCCACCCCCACCCCACACCCAACTGCTAATGCCCCCTCATGATGCATTTGACACCATGGCTATAAACAATTAGAGACAAAGCACAATGATGAGCCAATGTGTATTCTCCTCCACCCACACTTTGAGTACCGTATTTTTTGCTCTATAAGACTCACTTTTTCCCTCCTACAAAGTAAGGGGAAATGTTTGTGCGTCTTATGGAGTGAATGCAGGCTGCGCAGCTATCCCAGAAGCCAGAACAGCAAGAGGGATTGCTGCTTTCACTGCGCAGCGATCCCTCTTGCTGTTCTGGCTTCTGAGACTCAGAATATATTTTTTCTTGTTTTCCTCCTCCAAAAACTAGGTGCGTCTTGTGGTCTGGTGCGTCTTATAGAGCGAAAAATATGGTACATGCTCATTGATCCATTTGATTCTTCCCCCACTTCATTGCCTTCTCCCCAAGAGCATACATTGCCTCTCTCTTAAGCCTCCTTTGGGACATGAACCAATCAGATGGAGAGACAACACAGTTCACTGGCAGAGCAAACACTTTGCAAACAGAAGGTCTCAGGTTCAGTGCCTGACCAGTTAAAGAAAAGAAGGTCCAGTTACTGGATAAGGAGAGCAGGCACAATTCTGCTCAGCTGAATACTTCCCTGGAGAGGGACCAGAGCTCAGTGGTAGAGGAGATATTTTGTGTGTTGAAGGTGCCCAATTCCATTCCTGGCATCCCCTGTTAAAATGATCAGATTGGTTGGAGCATGGGGCTGATAACAACAAGGTTATCCCAAGTATAGGATAACTTCATATTCCTGCATTGCAGGGGCTGGGACTACCAAATGATGCTCAGGGTCCCTTCCAGCTCTATGATTCTATGTGACAGACTTCTTCTTGAATTCCTGGAGAGTGGCTGCCAGTCAGAATACACAACACTGGGCTTGGCGGACAAATATTCTGAGCTGGTCTGAGGCAGCTTCCCATGTGTGATTTCTTACAAGCTTTCAAGAGGTTTGTTGTTGTTGTTGTTTAGTTGTTTAGTCGTGTCCGACTCTTCGTGACCCCATGGACCAGAGCACGCCAGGCACTCCTGTCTTCCACTGCCTCCCGCAGTTTGGTCAAACTCATGCTGGTAGCTTCGAGAACACTGTCCAACCATCTCGTCCTCTGTCGTCCCCTTCTCCTTGCTCCCTCCATCCTTCCCAACATCAGGGTCTTTTCCAGGGAGTTGTCTCTTCTCATGAGGTGGCCAAAGTATTGGAGCCTCAGCTTCAGGATCTGTCCTTCCAGTGAGCACTCAGGGCTGATTTCCTTCAGAATGGATAGGTTTGATCTTCTTGCAGTCCATGGGACTCCCAAGAGTCTCCTCCAGCACCATAATTCAAAAGCATCAATTCTTCGGCGACCAGCCTTCTTTATGGTCCAGCTCTCACTTCCATACATCACTACTGGGAAAGCAGTGTCCTACATCAAGAGGTAAGCAGTGTCAAAAGACATTGTGCAGCCTAGCTGAGGCACCCACAAATTTTCCAAGTAATAAACTGATTAATATTTCAACCGAGCCCTCTAGTATAGTAGATACAACCTGAGCAGTTTCCCTCCAAAGCCAGCATCTCCTCATAGCAGTGATAGACAGCCTGGGCTGTCAAGATGGCGTCTCATTCTTTTAAGATGGGAGCTTGCAATGTCAAGCAGGCCAAGCCAGGTTCATCACAGTGTTTAAAACATTTCCAAATTGCTTCTGGTGTTTGCATATACATGCTGATATGGCTGGTTTGAGTTATAAGGATTCCTATCATGGCAGACAGTAATGAACTGCAGGCTTTGATACTGGGAAAGCATCCTTATCCCCTTTTCAGGTTAATTAAGCAGCTTCTGTCTTCCCTTCTAACTCAATCCCTATAGATGCATTTGGAACACAATGTTTATTGATGGATCAATTAGGAGAGAAGCTTCTCCAAGCGTTAGTTAACAAAAAAAATTGAGCTGGGGGGAAGGATTTCACAGTAATGTTAGAAATAATTTCCTATTTTCCGGAACAGGGGGATCTGTCCTTATTTTAGCTTCCTTCTATCCCCAGCCCTAGTTATCCCTGTGTGATTTAGAGATTGCCCCATCACCTCTCATCCTGCTTTACCTTCCATGCTCACTTTGGCTTCATAGCACATGAACCTAATTATTCTTTTACCCAAAAGTGAGACTCATAATATTCTGCTCTTGAACATCAGCACATGCAAGCCAACCGGTCTGGAAGCTCTCTTAATTTTGCCAGCCACAAAGCTTCAATCTACCCACTTCAAACAGATCCAGAAATAAAAGGAGGTGAAATTAGAAAGCGATGATTCCCCACACTCCAATATATGCTCTGAATTTCTCTCTCAATTGTACAGTTTTGGGTTAAACCACAGAGCCTAGGACTTGCCGATCAGAAGGTCAGCGGTTCAAATCCCCGTGACAGGGTGAGCTCCCGTTGCTCAGTCCCTGCTCCTGCCAACCTAGCAGTTCGAAAGCACGTCAAAGTGCAAGTAGATAAATAGGTACCACTCTGGCGGGAAGGTAAACGGCGTTTCTGTGCGCTGCTCTGGTTCGCCAGAAGTGGCTTAGTCATGCTGGCCACATGACCCGGAAGCTGTACGCCGGCTCCCTCGGCCAATAAAGCGAGATGAGCACCACAACCCCAGAATCAGCCACGACTGGACCTAATGGTCAGGGGTCTCTTTACCTTTACCTAATCACTCTTTTAAAGAAGCAAATGTCATAGTATTCTTCTTTGTTCTCACCGTATCTTATCATTATTCAGAAAAAAATTAATTCTTATTAAAAAAATTAAAAACAATTAAAAAAAAAACCCTGAATCAAAATATACACAATGATAATAATATATTATGGAGAAGGTCACAATAGTAGAGTATTTGCTTTGCATTCAGGAAGACTCAGATTCAATCCCCAACATCTTCAGATAGGAATGGGATAGAAATCTTAAACAGTTGCTGCCAGTCAGTGTAGGTAATGCTAAGCAGTATAAGGCAGCTTCTTATGTTCCTAATACAATATAAGATACAATTCTGATATACTGTAAAACTGACAGTAGAGATAGCTAGGATCAATCCTCTGGGAAGGCTTGTCTGAATTAAAACTTCTTCAATAGACACTGAAACTCCAGTGAGCCATTTTTTGACTGTAATCTTCTGCCTGAAGAACTAGTAATTTGAAGTAAGTATAACTTGAGTTTGTGGATCATAAATTTTGGATTAGCACTGTCCAATGTGTCTTCGAAGGCAAGGGATGAGAGGGGGAATGCCAGTTTAGGGATTACTCAGTGAAAATATAAACACAGACATGTGCTTGGAATATTGAAAATGGTACTAGAAATTCACACCTAACTTTGCTGAAGCTGCAATAGGCCAAGTATTGTATTTTTGAATATTCACTTGTGGCAAAATGCTGCATTTTTTACTACGGCATGTGAATTAATTGGTTCAGGGAAGGTGGAAAGAACAGGAAAGGGGGATTGATTCCATCTGGCATACCGTGATGGAATGATCAACACAGTGTGGCATTGAATACCTCTCTATGTTTTATATTTAGCAGCCTAGCAAGCCACCTTATGCTGGATCAGGCCACTGAGTCTGAACATAGGTGTCTGTTGCTCAGAATTATCTACAGTGATTGGCAGCAATGCTCCTACTTGGAGATGCTGGGATTTGAACCCAGAACTTTTTTCATACACAGCCTATGGCTAAGGCAAGTTATAAATAAGACATACTAACAAGAAAGCACCTGTTCTTTGTACTGATAAACTCCTGTGGAAGTGGTAAACAACAAGGTTAGTTGATTAGACATCGACTATGTGATTTGACAAAACTCAAATGACTAAGTGAGGTCATGGTCTGCCACCTTTCTTGTTTCTTCTGACCGCAAAGCCATTGAGCTGGTCTCTGAAGAGGACTGGAGGTTGTTTTCCAAGCAGCAATGTGGCTTGTTGGAAGGCAGCAAATCAAGTTCTTAATGTTATCACCAGTGTTTACATAGCCATTTTGTGGCACGACCATTCAAAGGAGAGCAGCCTGCGAGCTTTACAGTTGTACCTTGGGTTACAGACGCTTCAGGTTACAGACTCTGCTAACCCAAATAGTACCTTGGGTTAAGAACTTTGCTTCAGGATGAGGACAGAAATTATGCGGCAGCAGGAGGCTCCATTAGCTAAAGTGGTACCTCAGGTTAAGAACAGTTTCAGGTTAAGAATGGACCTCCAGAATGAATTAAGTTCTTAACCCGAGGTACCACTGTAAATGAAAAGAGTCGATAATACTTGCAACACCCCAAATGAAGAGATAAGACTCAAGTCTTTGGGGGACTAAAAATGAGCAACAACTTTTCTGAGGTTCTCTTTCCACTCCCTGCCCTCCAGTGTCAGGTGTCCAGTGTGAAGCATATTTTGTCCTTCTTTCTCAGCATTTCTGGGGTGAGCTCCAGGGCCTATGTCTGCCATTCCTCCTACCCGTAGTCCCACATTTATGTGCTGAGGAAAGCTTAGGGTTGTATTCATTGTAACACAAAGGAGATTGCTTCACAGAACCCTTTCCCTCTTCCCTCCAGCACAAACTATTCAGAGGGTTACCTTGACCCTTTGGAGCAGATTTGGGAATGGTGTGGGGGTAGAAGAGTGTGGGGAGAGACCCATTGTGTTAGTGCAATGAATTAGTTGAGTAGAGCCCTTACTCTCATCAACACCCATGGCTAGCCCAAAACATTTTTTTAAAAAATAATTTTATTAGAATTTTATTTACAACATAACATAAACCCCCACCCTCAATACACAATCCACCCTCATTAAATGTGAACATACAGTGAGCATAACATACAACAATTCAAACAACAAAATAAAGGAAGTTTTTATTTCGTTTTTTATTTCTTTTATTTCGTTGTCAGCCCAAAACATTTTGGTACCAGAGGCAGAGCAGTCAGCTGTGCCCTTTTCCCTTCTAAACTAAGGTGCCCAGGGCTAGTAACACCTGGAACAACAACAACAAAAATGTCCTACATGCAGAAAAGCCTCCTCCCTAGCAGTAGAAAATACAATAATAACAAATCACACTAATGATTTGTTGCCTTCTTATGACAACCATAATCCACTGCCTGAGGTAGCTGTTTCACTGTCTAATGGTAGGACTAGCCTTATTAAAACTCCATGAATCTTGTTGGGCTTGTATGGATGAGTTGACGGACCTCAAGGTAAGGCCATGCTCTTATTCCATCTAGCCTCATAGCACTGAAAATTCAGGTCTGAGGAAATCTACCTTTCCCTGAAAAGATGTCACACGGTGCTCGCCAAATGTTGATTTCTGTTTTCTTCCCCTGAACCAGCACAGAATCTTTAGCCCTTCCAACGTTGCTGAACTACAACAACTGTCATCCCTGGCCACTTGCCATACTTCCTAAGGCTAATAGGACTTGAACTACCTCAGGAGAACCAAAGATTCCCTGCACCTGACACAGATTCCCCCTGCCACCACCGCCACACACGTGAGGTAAAATATTTCCATGCAGTCCCAGTAACAGACAACTACTTGAATCCACACACTGTTTCCATACAAACCCAAGGGAGAGAAGGGAGGTGCATCTCTGATTTTAAAGACTCTGCATGTGGCTGTACTGCAAGTCGCTCTTCATTCTGTCATCCTCCTGAGGTGTTGGGTGCAAAACTGCTCCCCTTCAACGCCCAACCTGAGGGTTCCCTGGCAAAGCCGAGTCATAAAAATTGAACGCCAAGATTCTGTTCCAGTGCTTCTTTGATTCTGCCCAGATTGTGGCATGATGACAACCGTTCCGTATTAAAGGCATTAAGAGTCACAAAGACCTCATGCTGACCTCTTAAATCCAGATAATAACAAAGGAACATCAAGGTCCTTGCCCTTTGAAACTCATGTAATGCCAGCAGATGAAGCGGCAAATCATCTCAAGGGACTGTATTGAAGCCTAAATATCTGAAATTGATTCAGCTGAGCTCTGGCAGATGTGCCAAGGCCTTGGGCTGGGGAGCTGCATGTGCTTTTGTGCACCCGGGTGACACTTGGATCAAAGCTATTGTTTTGCTTTGTTTTTTAAAAAAGAGGCACCATCATTTCCCAACAGCTGTCCATGTTTTTCTTTACAAATTACACTGCACGAGGGCAAGTCACATGACACTTCTCCTACAGGACAGCCACAGGGAAAAGAGGAGCTTGGCCTGACTTCTACTGCCAGTGACCCATGCCTGGCTGATCTGAGCATGTGCTGGGGCAACATGGAGTTGTTTTGGGGCACTACAGTTTAGGCATGTGGCAGAAGCAGCTGGAAATCAGCACGGAATATATATTTCTCTTGCAATCCTGACCAGCATGCTTTTTTATTGTGTGGCTTACCCTACATGCGTGCATGCACTCGCACGCACACACACACAAACACACACACATCCCATCGTTCAGCCCGGACACTGAGGTCCAGCTCTGAGGGCCTTCTGGCGGTTCCCTCGCTGCGAGAAGTGAAGTTACAGGGAACCAGGCAGTGGGCCTTCTCTGTAGTGGCACCCGCCCTGTGGAACACCCTCCCACCAGATGTCAAGGAAATAAACAACTATCTGACTTTTAGAAGACATCTGAAGGCAGCCCTGTTTAGGGAAGTTTTTAATGTTTGATGTTTTATCGCTTTATTATTATTATTATTATTATTATTATTATTATTTGGCTGGGAGTCACCCAGAGTGACTGGGGAAACCCAGCCAGATGGGTGGGGTATAAATAATAAACTATGATGATGATAATGCCATACTAGGGATGAACCTACCTAATTTTCCTTTTCTGAAATAATACGCAAACAGAAACACAGCTATCCCTTGAAATGTGCATTTCTCATTTTGAAAATCCATTCATTGCAATTTTCAGACTAATCATTATCCCACTACCACTCCCTAGACTCCCAGCCTTGTTCCCTTGGGGGTTCCTCATCTGGTTCCTCCCACCACTCCTCTGCATCCTACCAGTCCATGACATCGTGCCATCGGCAGGCTCTTCTTACGAACATTATGTTGCCTGTCTGAAACCCAGAAGAGTCACTGCCAGTCAGTGTAGATGATACTGAGCTAGCTGGAGCAATGGTCTGACTCAGTATGAGGCAGTTCCCTACCTTCCTGTGGAGCTAAGCAAGCAGAGAGTTCCAGTGGCCACGGCAGTGGTGAGTTTTGAGAATTTCCATTCCACCTTAAGGAGCAGACGTGTGGAACTGTTGCGTGTCACATGTCTGTTTACATTCCAGCACAGCTTGCTGGGAACTTCCATTGTGTGTATTCCTTTTGTTTTTCCCTGTCTCTCTGAGAAGACAAAGAGAGAGAGACAACATGTTTCTTTGTCCTGATTTATGATTAATAAATCTGTAGTTGTAGTATGCTTTCACAAGCCTCACGCCTATCCTTTGTGTGCTGTTCGATCTGCTGATAGTGTGCCCTGGCTTTGAAGCTGATTTATGCGGCCCTCTGCATGCCAGCTTACTTCCCAAATGAATATCTCCATGAGCTTTTGGGTCAGATTGGGACTGTATTGTGGAGGAGTGTGGAGGGCAAGGATGAGGATGCCGTTGGACTACAACTCCCATCATCTCTAATCACTGACCATGCTGGCTACGGCTGAAGGGAATGGGGAACCAACAATATCTGGAGGGGCATAGGCTCCTCATCACTACTGTAAGGTGCAATCTGTCCCCCTGTGGAGTGGGGGCTGGGTTATGAGAATTCAAAATGAAACTGCTCAATGCTAGCACATAGCTATTGAAAAGCAAATCCAAATTCATAGGTAAATGATGCTGTTCAAAACTACAGAGGGAGTTCTATAACAATCCTCTCTCCTTGTACCAGAAGAAGATGTCTCTGACGAAGACCCACCTTTCCTTAAACACAGTGAGCAAACATCACATTTTGCTGCTATCAAGCGCCAGCCTGCCTCTGTCTTTGCTCTCCTCGTCTCATTTTATGCTCTCTCCCTTTATCTCTTGACATATTTTGGCAAGACCTCTGTAGCTTGCGATGCCAATGCAATATACTTTGCGCATGAATTTCGATTAGAAGATACTGCTTTGATGACTGCAAGACCGTGAAGGCTCGACCGCGGAGAGCCGAAACAGGTTATTCTCCTTTTCTATTTTTGAGTTGCGAGAAATAAGCTCTACTAAATGGTCCTCAAACAAGAGAAAGCTGAAGATTCAATAACTATATGGAAGGATTCTGCTGAGAACAGATGGCAAGGGTGTTTGTCTTTTCATGCTCTTGTGAAAGGATAAGTTGCAACCCTAAGAGATTTCAGTTCTAGGACACGGCAGAAAATAGCTGACTATGAATGTCAATATGCGGCTTTTCTGCTTTGGCCAGTTGTCCATATAGCCTGACTCCTGCTGATACCATCTGGCAAGTCTTAAGGGCATCAGAAATGTTGGCACCCCTTTCCTTAGTTGAAACTGTGTCTAACTGTTGACTTTGTGGGGGCCTCTCATTTTCTGCCTGCTGGTTCAATTCCAGAGGAAGTTTTATCAAAAAACCCCAAGGTAATACAAAAGCATAATAAATAAAAATCTTACATAATTCTCATCAATTACATAATGACATTATTAAAAGCACCATAAAAATAACATAGATATCTGAAATGACCCCACCACACACACATGAAACCTTTCTACCCCTTATAGCTTTCAGTACTGTCAAAAAGTCTCCCTAGAGGATCAGAAGCATTCACCAACCTTGAGCAGTGAGTTGTACAGGAAGGAAGAGAATTAGCTCGAAGATCAGCAGAATAATCTTACACCGGTGAATCAGAAGAGATATCCCCGACCATTGCAGTGCTGTACAACTCACACTGCAATGTTTCATAAAGTTCCCAGACTCTCTGGAGAGACTCTTGTGGGGGGAAGTACTGGGGTCTTCAAAGGAGTAGGGAATGGTTCATTGCACAGATTTGTATTCTAGTTGCACAATGCTGGATATTATTATACAAATGTTTGTAGGCCGATTACACCCTCATAGCCGACAGAGTGCTTTAGATTTACATTTAAAATACATTGCACTATTCCACACTTAATAATCCTAAAAGTTAACATAATTTCTAAAATATCAATTTTTAGACAAAAGATTAATGAGAGTCATTTGGTGTGTTCTTTATGGCCTCGCTGCTAATTATATTATGCTATATTCGATCTGCCATTACCTTTCCAATTAAACTCTGTAATTTTAAAAAGTGCCCTCATTAGTTATTTGATTACTTAACAAACCTCTTTTGTAAAGCTAATCTCTCATCTACCCCCTGGAATACCAATATATCTTTTCTGGATAGCATCTGGAGAACATCCACTTCAATATTTTAACACTAACTTCTAGCTACAATGATATTGAAATTGGTATCTTTGCTACACTGCGTTCTGGCTGGTATTTAAAAGCAGCGACCTCTTCAAACAGAGTTCTATAGTTAATCACTGACAGAATTAGAATGTAGCAAATGCCACACTATTGAACCGCAAGGAACGGCTCCAAACCTTTATTTAACACATGGCATTGGATTAACTAGGGCCGCAAATGTATTAACATTTAACAGCAAAGGAGATTTGCAGCAGATTGAACTGTGCAGACCCATTTGACAAAGGCAAGAGGCAAGTTGCTTCAGCCCTCTTCAGCTTCAGTGAAGGTGAGCCTGACCCAGCTATTTGTGTGGTGAGTTCCCGCCTCCCCCCAGTAGGAATAAAGACGCACGACACCGTTATTTTAGGTTAATGGGCTAAAATTGGCCACAACTTTATTGCTTACAGGTGATGAGCGGTATTGGCTTAGGCATTGGTCCTAACCGACTATCCGGCTTCAGCCTGTGTGCTTGAAGACTGGGAAGGGTTAACACCAGCTGATACACATCAACTAGGAACTTCCCCGGGGTCACCAATAGGGGGCATGCCTTAGGCCCTCACCTCCATAGGTTTCGGACAGGGCCAAGCCCCCCAGAATCCTTTATCAGACTACCCTTCAATATCCGGGGGAGGTGATGGCGCGTCCTCCCCCCTTTCATCTACATAACAATACCCCTACCAATGCCTAACCGCCAGTACCAAGGAAGTTGTGACGATTTGCTACAAAAACTAAATGGCTGGTGCCAATTTGCCAAGTGGAAAAAATTCCTACCAGGCCCCTTAACGGCGACCAACCAAGGTCCATAGCAAGGTCAGAAGGGAAACCTTGAAGGGAGGGCAGGTGGGAAACTGAGCAGCTGAGCGGCCAAAGATGGAGATTCCCGGCTGCGCCTGCCTTAAATAGGGCAGGCCACACCCCCTGGGCCAGCTGATTGGCTGGCCAGGGGATGACGCAGCTGAGGATTCCCCTAATCGCACGGAGGCTGAGACCCAGCCCCTGTGCGCGTGTTGAGGGCGTGAAGTCCGCAACACCATCTCCTCCCGAGGTCAGAAGTGGCTTAACCAGAAATTGGGAGTGGGGGGGGGGGACCTTTTCCAGTTTAACCTATCATGGGCAACCTTTACGGGGGCCACATGCCAATGGTGGGCATGACCAGAGGCAAAGTGGGCATGGTCAGAGGCACAATGTGCAACCAACTGTCCTTGTACTAAACTCTCAGAACAGAGACTTTCAAATCGGGCCGACAAGAGGCAAGCCGTGGGCTTAGATGCCTTGCTGAAACCCCAACTCTTGACAGCTTGCCCCCTTGTCCCACTACAGCGTTTGAGTTGACAGAACGGAAAGAGTGGTGGAATGCCCTCATGATGCATTTAGATAGAGATTGTCGTACCCCACATGTGCCTACACGACCACTTCAGTCAGCAGAATTGGCACCTTTACAGGTGCCACATAATACCTGCACCACATCTGTGAGAATTCAGTCGTTTGGTGTGGAACCACTGACACTTTGGAACTCCCTGCCTATTGAAATCAGACAGATGCCTTCACTGCATCTTTTTCCATGCCTGCTGAAAACAGTATTATTCAGTCAAGCCTACCCAGATGTTTCAAAAGTTTGTATGAGTTTTAATTTGTTTTAGTCCATTATGTAAAATGCTTTTGTAGTTTCTGCATGTTTTAAATTATGGCTGTCTTTTTTTAATGTGATAATTTTATTGTTTTAGCCTTTTTGTAAACTGCTTTAGGTCCCGTCCCCCAACAATCAGTTTTATGAAATAAATAAATAGTAAATAAATTGTTCTCTTGAAGAGATCACCTTAAATATGAGAATTGTGTAAATTTCCTTTTAGATTGCAAAATATCCCCCTGTATATTAGAGGTTAGAGAAGAGGTTAAGGAAAAATCTTTTAAAACAGTTTATTGAGAATATACTGAGCTAAGAAAAACAAGCTTCTAACTGAGAATAAGAAAGCAAACGGGAATCATTTTTCTCTGCTCCACGGTAGCCATGGTTTGGCACAATCTTAATGCCAAGATGGCCTAGGTTTTATTTTCACTGCGGCTGCTTGAAGTTCTGAAGAGGCAAGTTGTTTCCCAGTTTACAGTTTAAAAATGTGAAAGGTGGGCTTGCCTCTTCAACATGTTATGGTAACTTTCAAACAGAAAGTTGTTGCTCATCAGCATTTCTCTCTACTGTTGTTCAGCTCTGTGTCTCTTAGCAGCCCTCTGAAGGTCACAGTTCACAGTCCTGACCATACTTACATCTGCCAAGGATTCCCAACATGTGGTCTACAGAATATGACATCATACACACTTGTTTGGTATGGAGATCAGGCATCAATGAATTCATATGCTGATGGGTTTCTGAAATGGTGAAAAGTTACAGCAAGAGTATATAGGAATACTCTCACATATGGAGACAAATTAAGACGCCACAAGATGATATAGATAGATGATAGATAGATAGATAGATAGATAGATGATAGATAGATAGATAGATAGATAGATAGATAGATAGATAGATAGATAGAGATAGATAACTGTAGCATAAAAGTTCATTACTTAAAGTGCTTTAATGTTCTTGGCTCATACCCCAAGACATGAAAATAAGCCTGCAATTAATATATGCTATCACTTAAAACTGTTGGCCAAACTTTGCTACATTTGGAATAGATATTCATTGGACTGCAATCTTCAGATAATTTATGCCAGAGCTATCTCACTGGTGTCGATATTGTGATATGATCCTTAAGTGGACAGAGTTTGAATGTAAAGAAATATGGAAACTGGGATGGGGGGGAGTTCTCTAAAATCCCCTGGCTCTAATTAAAGTATGGTTCTGAAGATCATTAGCTTCAAAGGCTCTAACAGTTAGAGAAAATGGAGTTTAGGATTTTAAATTACCTATTAGGAGTATCATTATGCAGAGGGTTAACTCTACAGGGCAGATACTTGAAGTTCAAGTCAGTTCTGAGTAAATGACCTAATTTGGTATTAACATGGGGATGGGTGCGTAATGTGTTATTTATGAACAAATTATTAGTAAGGTTTTCAGCCCATAGCAAGGCACAGGGGGCAATGGTTACGAGACTCAAGGGATGCTTTAGGAATTCATTCTTTGTGACATGACCTGTTCTGCACCTCTCAGGCTAATGTGCAGACTAGAATATAGCTATCCACTGGTTTTCACCAGTGGATAATGTTCCGACATGTTTCTCAGCAGCATTCATTTACATACTAAAGGTAAAGGTAAAGGTACCCCTGCCCGTACGGGCCAGTCTTGCCAGACTCTAGGGTTGTGCGCTCATTTCACTCTATAGGCCGGGAGCCAGCGCTGTCCGCAGACACTTCCGGGTCACGTGGCCAGCGTGACAAGCTGCATCTGGCAAGCCAGCGCAGCACACGGAACGCCGTTTACCTTCCCGCTGGTAAGTGGTCCCTATTTATCTACTTGCACCTGAAGGTGCTTTCGAACTGCTAGGTTGGCAGGCGCTGGGACCGAACAATGGGAGCGCACCCCGCCGCGGGGATTCGAACTGCTGACCTTTTGATCGGCAAGTCCTAGGCGTTGAGGCTTTAACCCACAGCGCCACCCGCGTCCCTCATTTACATACTACTTCTGAGTTTTAACTTCTGATTACAGGAAGGAAAAAATGGAAGATCTCAAATTTGATGGACAGTTGCTTGTAAATAAAGAATAACATTGATTAATTAGTGAGCATCAGCTGAACTCCGTCATTAAAACATTTAATTAACAATCCCCCCCCCCCAATGACTATATACCAGATGGAGTGTACCCTTTCTACCCAGAAGAAAATGTAGCTGTGGTGATGGTTTTAGACGCATTTTTTATGCAGTTTGGTTTTTCAGTTGTGTTTCTTGGGTTTTGCTGTTTTTTAAAATGCTCATATGGTGCTTTGGAGCCCTTGAGTCTCCCCACCCAACCTCCATCCACGTAGGACAGCAGTCTTTCAATATGCATTTTGAGAAGATTTCTTTTTCAAAAAGGTGCAGAAATGGAAATCAAAGGGAATCGTGGATTAAAAACAGTGGAAGTGATAAGGACCAGAAGCAGACAGATTTCTTTATTCGTTCATTTAAAATATTTACTACTTGCTGTTCATAATCCCAGAGCAGAACACAAACTCCATCCATCCCTATGTAAACATCATTGGATTTTTTAAAGAAAAAATGTGATGAAACATAATAAAGATGTCAAAAGGAGGCTATGGGGACCCTCCATGATTATCTCCAAGGAAGATTGACACAGTATTTATTGATGAACACATATTTCAGGGATGGGGAACCTCAGAATGTGGCCCAAGCTTCTCTATCTGACTCTCAGACTTTCCCCAGAATGCACTGCCTCTGCAGGCCACACCCCTTCTCCCCAAGGCACCCTTTGCTGACCCTGCTCTGCATCCACCTTGAGAGTTTCTCAGATGGAAGGCCCATGTAGCCTATGTTACAAATAGAGCCAAAGCTATCTCCTTGGTGATCTTGCGATTCTTCTTCACCGATGGGGCCCTTCATATCCCATCGGCGTTGAAAGTCTTCAAGGCCAAGGTGATCCCGACAATTGCTTATGCCATCTCAATCTGGGGGACTTTTGCCAACCTATCTCACCTGGAGGTCATTCAAAATCAGTTTTTAAGAGGGATATTGAAACTGCCCAACTGTGTAAGTAATACAGCGTTACGCATGGAACTCAATATTGTATCCCTGGAAAATGCTCTGTGGAAGCACATACTTTGTCACTGGTTATCTCTATGGCACAATCTCCCAAACTTGTACTTGATACAATGTATGTGGAGAGACGATTTCCAGAGCCCATGGGTAAAAAATTTACAGCTGAAAATAACGGCAATGGGAATCTCCCCATCCAAATTACTAGAGCAGGACATAGTCCCAGCTAAAAGAACAGTAACCTGTAAGCTAGAGGAGATGGACTTGCAGCAGAAAATGATCTTGGGCAATGGTACCTGCTCACCTCTAAATCTTGGTTTATTACCCCTCTTAAGGCTCCCAAACTATTTGAATTCCCTAACTTCCTCAGCTCATAGATATGCCTTTGTAAAGGCAAGATTCAACACCTTCCCATCGAACGTGCTGAGAAATAGATTCTCCAATGGACAGATATCGCTCTTATGTGATTGTAATAGTGGGGCACCGGAATCGTTGCATCACATAATCTTTGACTGTGCTTTTCACTTACCGGCCAGGAGCAAGTTCCTTGCTCAATATCTTAAGGGAATTGCCGATGATACAATTGAAGCCAAACTGAGATATCTACTAATTGATGATGACCCCCTAAAATCACTCATGGTTGCCAGATTCCTGATCAGCGTCCTATCCCTAAAGAAGAGAAACGGTCTCCTGTGTGATTCGGATAACCCCTTTAAACCATGACCTATGTTTTAGGTGATATCACCATTGTTTTAAACCATGATCTATGTTTTAGGCGATA
Source organism: Podarcis muralis (assembly GCF_964188315.1). Classification (NCBI taxonomy): domain Eukaryota; kingdom Metazoa; phylum Chordata; class Lepidosauria; order Squamata; family Lacertidae; genus Podarcis; species Podarcis muralis. Next base: position 46,617,333 of record NC_135665.1, on the reverse strand, counting down.
TCACCATTGATATCCCTGATTAATTTATGAGCAGAGGGCGATGTATAGGTTACAAATTTACTGTAATGTATGATGGTGGTTTCTGTTTTTGTATGATGGTGGTTTTTGTTTTTGTTCTGCTTCGATTATTGTTTGTCTTTTGTAAGTTTTGCCGATTTTAAATTTGGAGGTTTAAGTATAATATGTTGGTATGGGAAACTGTCGTGTAACGGGCCAATGGCCGTAATAAAGATCAATCCAATCCAATCCACCTTGAGAGTTTTTGCATGGCTGGGATGCGTCCTTGAATTGCTGTAATGCCTCCGGCTTCACTGGATGGAGAAATGTTTTGTGTGTTTGTAAATCGCTGAGGACCATTTTCAACTAAATAACTGTGAGCGGAACAACTTCTGCTTGTGCAATGGAACTTCTTTTCAGTTTTTTATTTATACTTTTCAAATTTTTACATTTCATTAGTTTTACAATCAATTCAACCTTTCAAAATTTGACTTCCTTCCCCCTCTTTCTGCGGTTCCTTAAATTTATTTTTTAATACCTTCTGCATATCCAAGTTCATTTAACTTGCTCATTTATTTATCTACTGTAAATATATATTCTTATAACTGCAGGTTATGACATTAATCCTGGTAATGTTTTTATCAATTTACAATTTATCTGTAAATATTCAACAAACCATTTCCATTCTTTTAGAAAAAGTTTGTTATCTTGATTTCTTGTTCTTCCTGTAAGTTTCACCATTTCTGCATATTCCATGAGTTTTTGTATCCCTCCCTCCTTTACTGGGACTTCTACTTATTTCCACTTTTGGGCAAGTAGCATTCTTTCTGCTGTAGTAGCATACACAAATAAATTCCTATACAATTATGTAGTTCTGTCCCCATAAGTCCCCAAATGGAATGGGACTTCTGTGTCTGCCCTCTCCTTTCCACAGGCTACCTCCAGATTTGCGTCAAAGGTTTGGGGAACCCCTAGAGCAGATTTAGGTGCCACACAGGGGAAGGAGAACAATTGTGCAAAGACAAATCCTTGCACTGACTGAACATTTGCCTTAGGGCACAATGTTGAATTCCCTCCGACTTTTGCAAGGCTGGAATGTAGCCTAATTTCAAAAGGTTACAGTCACATCTACTGTATTGCCTACTTTTGCCACTGGATGTGGCCCCCAGGCTGTGAAGGTCTCCCCACCTCTGAAGCAGATGTAGCAAAAGAAATGTATTTTCCAGAACAACATCCATTGGTGGTGGTAGGGGGGGGTGCAACTCATCTGCGGCGATTCTTAAAAGAGGACGACTTCAAAGCGCCCTCAGAATCAATTAGGGAATGCTGTCATCTGAAATCAGCCTGCATTCCCTTGTCCTGGAGTGTGGGGACTCTGGAGAATACCATGTGTCACATTAGTGTCAATAAGGCTGACATCTTGAAGTAATATCAGCGATCTGTCCTCTGGAAAAGCACACTGGGAGCACAAGAATATATAAAAAAGTGACCTATAAAAGGAATAGGTGACTAATAAGAAGGTAACACTGTTTGGCACTTTAAAATATGACAAAGGTCTCACATCGCACCGCGACCTCAGAATAACATTCGCATCTTGCAAATGGGAAGCCAGTATGGTAGATTATCTACACTATATGTTTACAGCAGCATCATAGCGCTTTAAAGAATCATGGTTTCCCCCAAAGAATCCTGGGAACTGTGTTTGGTAAAGGGTGTTAAGAGTGGTTAGAAGACCCGGTTCCTCTCACAAAGCTGCAGAGCAGGAACAAGGATCTACTCTTAAACCACTCTGGAAATCATGGATCTGTGCAGGGAACAGGGGTCTCCTAACCACTCTCAGCACCATTAACAAACTTCCCAGGATTCTTTGGGGTAAGCCATGAGTGTTTAAAGTGGTATGATACTGATTTAAATATATAGTGCAGATGGAGGCCAAGCATGAAAGCACATCAAAAAGCCCTGCTGGATCAGGCTTAAGTAGTTTTGCAGTTTTTTGACCGCATCAACTACAGAACACAGCAGTAGTAACACACCAACTTTACATCTCAGTAAATCCTAGTCAGGCTAATAATAATAAAAATCAACATCTAATATGCTTAAGTTGTGTTGGATGCTACCCAAGGCCTATCTGGAACAGCGTCCTGTTTTCCATACAGGGGCGGAGGAAGGGGTGTGTGGTGGGGGCGGTCAACCCCGGGGGTCACCACTGATGGGGTGACAAAATGCTGGGTGGCACTCACTGTGGGGCCTGCAGCGTGCCCGAGCCACATGTCTCTCCTGGGAGTGACGCGTTGGCTTGGGCAAATGGTCCCAAATGGTCCGCCCCAAATGGTCCGCCCACCGCCTCCCCCTCAGCTGTAGGGCGGCTGAGTGGGAGGAGGCAGGCAGACTCTTTAGAGGCATCCTGCCCTGCTTGGCCACACCCCGCAGGCAGCTGGCCCCGCTCCTGGGTACACACACCTCCCCAGGCGCCCAATCGGCTTGCTCCGCTGCTGTTTCCACAACCAGTTATCTATGGGAAGCCAACAAGCAGAACCCAAAGGCAGTAGAGTGTGTACATGCACACCCACCCACCCACCACTGTGCCTCAGTGACTAGTGTTTGGATTCATGTGTATTCTCTCATAAATCCTTTCAACAACCATGTAAGTTGTGTCCATATTCCTTGTCCCATATTTCAGATGGAACTGGAGCCAAGGAAAAGAGTGGGTGGTTTGCAAAAGGGGCCACCCAGTGAATCAATGGCAGAAGCAGGATTTGACCCTGCTACTTCCAGGCTTCCCAGCTCAGCCTCTTAGCTGCTGTACTAACCTCACTTCTGACTACAGACTCCTGCTACTTTTTCTGGCAGGTATATTGATGGCAGGCTGGGGGTGGGGTGCATGGGGATGATGTAAAATAATACAGTTCGAAAACAGTCACATGGGTGTTTATTTTTCTCCTGATACATGGATCTGCAAACCCAGATCTGCAAATCTGGCTCAACAATCCAGCTGGACATTATCCATCACACATATAAGGAGGAAGTTAAGATGCTTATCTTGTCCTCAAGGTGTCACATTGCGCACCACACAAATGACCTGGGGACAGGAAGTGTCATATAATACACAGCCTCGCAGATCTATTTCCTTGCAAAATGATTTCAAGCACATTGTGCTGCACTGTCCAGCATTAACAACAACAACAACTATTATTATTATTATTATTATTATTATTATTATTATTATTATTATTATTATTTATTATTTTAAGGTCAGCTCCCTCTAAGCAATGCCACCGGAACCAGCAGATGTTCATTTCAGGTGAGATAGGTGCTGCCTAATTTATATGTAAGGAGTGATTGTTGACATTGCTGGCAGATAATAACAGAGAAACTTCAGTTTGGAAGCTGCTATTAGTCCAGAAGATAGTATATGCTGCAATGTCTAGCACTGATACTGAAGAGCTGTGTTGTGTGACACCAGGTGGAGGAGGAAGCTACAAAGTCAAAGGGATGTCCACGATTATAAATCTGCCTGCACAAGGGAAGCACTTAAGAATATTGACTTCCGAAGCCTGAAAGATGAATGGTAATAACACTTTGCTTGCTTGCCTTAGCATGTTGCAAATCTGGGTCAACAATCCACCTGGAAGTTATCCATCATTTCAGGAGGCCTTGTGCAAGAGAACTTCAAGGTGGAGTGTACCAGCGTTTATGAGTTTCTTTTATTTGGGTTGGGTTTTTTTGCAAGTACATTTTTTATAAGAATAAAGAAGAACTTTGCTGGCTCAGACCAAAGGCCTATCAAGTCCAGCATTTCCAGATGCCTCTGGGAAGCCCACAACCAGGACATCAGAACAATAGTATTCTCATAAGAGCATAGGCACAGGTAGTCATAGGAAGCCACCTTATGCCCATTCAAACCATTGCAGACCCTCCAAGCATCCTGATTTTCCTGGGACAGTCCCAGAATTATGAAAGCCATCCGGGCTTCTGATTTGATCCCAGAAGGTCCTTATTTCCCTTGCCAGTGCTGCCACTGCCAAGCTTGGGGAGGAGGATGAGCCAGCGCTTGTCTTAAGCAGCAGCAGCAAAGGAGCATCCCGTTGCCTCTCCATGGCTGCTGCTCCTGGTCTCCTCCCCTGGGCAGCTTGTAGCAGCTGCTGGAGAGCGGGCAAAGGAGGAGAAGGAGGCTGCTGCCACCGAGGCCCCACCCCACCTGACATGCTGGCTCTGAGGTGCTAAATCGTGCTTTGCACATGCACAGAAGTGCCAAATTGCAACCAGCGCATGCACAGACACGCTGTGGGTTGTGAACATGCATTCCACACGGCTCATGTTTGCAACCTGAGCATCCACTGTAATATAAAACAGGGATTAAGGGGTCTTCTCAGGGTGGTGGAGGACATGTGTGCTGTGTCCCATTGGTCAAGTGGTGTTGGCACTCATCCTTCTTTGAATATGAAATGCTCTGCGGAGGTGGGGGGAAGCAGCAGCGGAGCAAGTTGATCGGGCTCCTGGGGCAGCGTGCGTGCCTTGCGCCCAGGGGCGGGGCCAGCCGCCTGCAGAATGGGGCGAGCCAGGGCAGGACACTCTGTGGGGCCTGCCTGCCTCCTCCCACTCAGTAGGCCAAAGCTGAGGGGGAAGCTGCAGACGGACTGTTTGGGGGGGCAGCACAGAGCCTGCGGGCACCCAAGCCACAGTGTCACTTCCAGAAGAGACGTGTGGCTCGGGCACGCTGCAGGCCCCATGGTGAGTGCTGCCTGACATTTTGTCATCCCTCTCAGTGGTGACACCTGGGGGGCTCGCCCCCCTCCCTTCCTCCACCCCTGAGGGGAAGCAGGAGTTGAGGAGGATAGGTTGGCGGAGAGTGAAAAACCTCCCTGTTTCCATTTGAGGAATGTTGGAGGGTATGCCATTGGTTCTTCTACCTTGCAGCAACTCTCCAGAGTTCCAGACTGGGGACATTCCCAGTCCTACCTGGAGATGCTGAGAATTGAACTTGAGATCTTCTGCATGCAAAGCAGATGCTCTGCCACTGAGCTACAGTTTGATAGTGCTCAGGTGAACATTATCATGTAGCTAAAGATGCACAGTCTCTTGCAGTGTCTTTGAATGGCTGCTTGCACACACGCGATGCTGTGCAACACATCTGGAAATATGAAATGTGAAATCTGCTGCCCCGGCAGACTATTAAGCAATACCTTCCTGATGGCTCCCAGTCACCTCTTTAATTTTGAATCTATCCTAAAACAGTTTAGCCGATTTCCGTAAGAACGGTGAAGTTCAGATGTAAAAAAGAATTAATGAGAACAACGGCCCATTATTTTAAAACCTTGAAACGCAACTGACGGCCTGTTCCAAGCATTTTGCCATTTAAATAAGCATCAGAGAAGCAGCGTGCCACATATCGCAGGAAACAAAACAGCTGGTAAAAGTCTGCTATAAAGCAAATGAGGTTTGCAGAGGCCCCGAGGAAATAATCAAATTGCACAGGGTGATAAAGCCTAATGAAAACAGATTGTATGCCCCTGATAACTGAGGCTGCAGTAGCAGTAGCATAGAAGCGACTACAACAAGAATTGGGCTTCAATTGAGGAAAAAGAAAATGCAAGAACTAATTGATCCACAAAATCCTAACCTTCATGGTTTGGGGGATTCCCATTAAGATATAGTTAACCGGGCCCAGGAGAAGGAGGAAATAGTTCCTGGGAGAGAAATAGAGAGGCTTAGACAGAAAAGTTATGTGCACTTCAGAGACAGTGGAGGACTAAGGGAGTTTTCAAACAAAGCTTTAAGGAAGGGGTAGGGAACCTGTGGCTCTGCAGACATAGGAGCCAACTCCTAGGGGCCAAAGTCTCCCAATAAAATGTTTGAGGGACCAGCGCCCCTCAAAGTTGATAGGCATTGACATTCAAATGGTCTGTGTGCACCACATCTTGCAGTGTGGAGCTTACCTGTCCCCCCATATTTTATTCAGGTTAGCCCCCTTGTCTCCAGATGTTGCTGAACTACAACTCCCATCATGCTGACTGGGGCTGATGGGAGCTGGGAGTCCAATGACATCTAGAGAGCCACAGGTCTCTCAGCTTTAAGAAGTTGTTTGCTTCCATTGGGTTGCAACAGTAGCAGAAAAGAACAGCAGGCTCGTCTTATGTTCCAGTGATGAGAATTAGGGCTCATCCAGACTTCCTTTTGTGCTATGCTTTCCCGGCTCAGGTCTGTGTCTAAGAATTGTTGGTTTTAGCCCTGCCATTTTCCCCAGGAAAACTCATTGTTCACCTCTGAATCGGAAGAAATGGCAGTCCCTCACACTGCTGTTTGTTCTGCTTCAGTGGTAAAGAGCTTGTTTTCCAGGGGAAAGCTGTGGGGCAAATGCAAAATGTCTTGGACCCATGCCAAAAAGCATGGGATAAGCAGAAAACTTATTGGACCTGTGCTCTCTAAGCATGGGACAAGCAGCAGTGTGGATGAGCCCTGTGAGTGGCTGAGGTGCGTCCAAACAGGGGGCTGTCTTTCTGTCAGCCCTTAAACAGAGGACACAGAGACTCCTTCCTTTTTTATCAATTCATTTTTATTCTGTTTTCAACTTTTTAAAGCAGATTAACAATTTAAACAAATCTCAGGTTAACAATTTAAAAATTACAAATTAATTTCCAATTTAATATATCCTTAGAGGTTGACTTCCACCCTTACCTGCATGGTGTTTTTATCACCTGCGCTTTCCTATTGCATTATGCAAAGAGATCTTACCTATTACAAAACCTGATAGAGTTATTATCACAGACACCTTCCATTCAAACCTATTATTAAATATATTGCTTCCTTAGACAAGCATGTAAGAACGTGTCTGCATCTGAACCTCTCTGTTCATGAGTGGAAGAAAGGGCCCAAGGAAGGAGGCTTTTGTTCAGAATAGGAACTTAAGGGAGCAAGTTTGTGAAGTCCCACGTGACAGTCACAACTTCCTGGTTTAGTTTCAGGGAGAAAAAAGCAATGAAGTTCTCAAATGCTAAATTAGTCAAAGTGAGCGCAGGGAAATACAATGTACACCCCAAGCTAGGTGAATTAAATCAAATAAACTGCTTCCCACTTGATGCAGCTTAGAGGGAACGTTCAGCCGATATGAAAATTGCAAGATGAAAACTGAATTATTAGAGTGCTTATTGTGCTTTCAGGGTAAAAATTTCCCTGCTGATTGTTAAGGAAGTGAATTGCCCTCTGTTGCAGGAGGGAAGCCAGCTGGCGCTCCTTCTCTTTTGGTGGTCTTTGCTAGCAAGCAGGGAACCTTTATAAAAATTATCTGATTTGGATAATGGTTGAGGAGATATTTATGTGCTGTACTGGGGCATAGGGCACCTCTGGACTGCCAGTGTTGTGCTATCTAAGATGTGTAATGGAAAACATAGGTGCAAAATCTTTGCTAACAACCATAGCAAGCATATTCTCTGTTTGGGTGTCCCTCCTCTGGGGCCATGGACTACTGCCCCAAAGTCCCTGCGCTTTTGCCATCTCTGATAGGAAAGCTGCCTTATTTCCCTGCCTTATTCCTCACCATTGTCTATCTTGACTAGTAAGTGGTTCTACTCAGTTCTACTCAGAATAAACCCACTGAAACAAATGGGCATGATTAACTTAGGGCAATTAATTTCAATGGGTTTACTCTGTGTAGATCTTCATTGGCTACAACCCAATGGTTTTCTACCACCTCAAGCAAATGCCTTTTCCATCACCTGCAACATAAGCCTTTAGATATTTCCATTGTTAAACCTGGGGTCTTCTACTAAAAAAAAATGCTACTATTGATCTATGGTCCCTGCTCTCCTTCACCTGACTAGGAACTCTGTAAAGAACAGAGATGTAAACTAAAGTGCCTGCGCTTTTTAATCCTTGACAACTTTATTGGCTGTTTCCTGTAGCAAGATTTGGGATCTATGATGCTGGAACTCCAGATGTCTGTCAAACCAGGTGGGATTAAAAGTGGCAATTTCCTTCTGCTCAGGGGAGTGAGTAGTCAACATCATTCACCCAAACATGTGGGCCTGATAATAATCTCTTTTCATTTTCAATGAGGTGTAGCCGATAATAAGATCTCTTGACACCTCCTCCTCTTTCATGTCTTATCACATCTCTCTAGTTGGGTGCATTTTTGGAAGTGTGAGGCAAGCCTCCCTAGGAGGCGCAGAGTCCAGGCTAGTTCACATATTATAGAGGGAAAAACCAAGGTTGGACACTGGGTGAATTCAACAGGAAAAATCAGACAAGTGTACCAGTACAATACATGCATTTGTTGCATTCAGACGTCACATTTTTATTTATACACAATATTGATCAATCGACCAACTGATCAATCTATATATCTGGAAGAAACTGCCATATGGCACCCAGTGGTGCATGTTACCAATTGGAACTGGTAGAGTGGAAGGCAAGGAAGTCAACACTAGGTGAAACCAGAACCAGTGACAGAGCCAATGGCTGATGCAGCCAACTAATTCTACCTTTATCCCCATCCTTCTCCTGCCAAGTTCTCCAAGGGCTGGTTGTAAGAAGGCCAGTGGGCTTGGAGGAATCAAGACTGGAATCGGTGGGGCAGTTCCCCATTTGCCCTGATGGATGAACCTCCACCAATAGAAGTAAAATCAGTGGCTACTAGTCATGACAGCTGTGTACTACCCCCAGTATCGGAGATGATATCCCTCTGAATACCACTTGCTAGGGAGTGGGGAGATTGCTGTTGAATTCATGTACTGTTTGTGGGCTTTCCTTAGGTATCTGTCTGCTCATTAGAGAAACAGGATATTGAACTAAACGAGCCTTTGGCTTGATCCAGCAAAGCTCTTCTTACCATCTTAATGTTAGATGCAAACCTAAAAAGTGTAATGTGTGAATGAGATTGCCCCTATAAGAGCAGCTTCCCCCAGCCTGGTGACTTCCAGATGTTATGGACTACAAATTCCATCAGACCCAGCCAGCATGGCCAATAGTCAGGGATGATGGGAGTCAGAGTCCAAAACACCTGGAGGGCACTATATTGGGGAAGGCTTCCTTGGAAAGAAACCAACACAAACATGCTGCATTGCTGCATGCCATTTCAAGAGAGTTGCCTGCAGGATTAATTCTCTTCTCCTGGGAATTCTGTAGTCTGTGAAGTTTGCTTGCAAATTCCTTAACAACTGGACAGAGATGCAACTGAGGTCTGTCCCTTTCCGAATCTGGGCAAGAACTATGAATATCCAAGTGGGTCTGAATCAAAGCTTGTTGGCATGTACCAGCTATATTCTGGAAATATGATCCAGTGAAAGACTGGGATAAGCAGTGTCCCTCACATTGGAATGATTTCTGGAAGTCCTTTTGGTAGAGTAGAAGAATGTGACTGTGATCTCTACCAAAGTCTGAAGAATGAAACCAGGTAGTTCCTCCTATCCTTATCTCTGGGGTATGAAGACCAGTGCTGAGGCAGGAGCCTACAGTGGGCTATGCACTGGGTAAGGTGTCATGATTGTTAGATTTTTGTTATGCCACTGTGTAATTCTGTGAACACCACTGGGCAGTGTCTCAGTACAATCTCAGTACAAACCCAGTTTCTGTACATAGGTACAGTGTTGATCCCTTGGACATCTCTGTATCCTGGCTGTTACTATATGTGGATCGGTGACTTCTGGACATGTGGTGGCATTGTCAATAGATTTCACTTGTAAAGGCCAGTGGAGTTGCCAAGGATGCTGGCTGGCATTGAGCTTTTCTGCTGGAAGATCATAGGATGATGCTGGATGGCTTTCAAGAGATACAGTATGTTGTGTTGGGGCCCAGCTGACATTATGCAAACATTATCCCTGGCATAGTGTAGGTTGGTGCAGCTGGACCATAGGAACTGCCTGCCTGTTAGTGAAACTTACATGTAGAAATTTAATAGAAGTGGCATGTGAACTCAAAGCCTTAGCATCTTCAGTGGTGCATGAGCTCCTATGTGACATTGCCTTCCAGTAACCTAAGCCACTCTGGGCAGTTTTTCTTTTTAAATGGAATACTGGCCTATTAATTCCCCAAATTAATGAATAGATATGATACTTACATAATATGTTTGTGCACTGTGTAGAAAACATAGCAAAGAAAAGAAAAAGTTCTCAGCAAACAGGATTTAAAAGGAAGTAAAAAGAGTACAACCAATATGGTGGTCTTTTTTCATGCTTTCCCTCCTCCTTCTGTATGTGGGACATCAATTCTGTAGCTTATGCAGGATTCTTATTTGAAGGGAACTAGCTTTATCCAAAACAATCTTTACTTGAGTTAGTTGCAAGAAGCACTCCGCATCCATCATGGCCTCCTTAGAAAAGTACTCCTAGTGGTGCAGCGATATAACTGCTAGCACATTTGCAAAGCTAAGCGGGATCCCGTATGGTTTCAAATTGGATGGGGGGGTTGAGACTCCTCCATGGCAGGAAGTTGGACTAGCTGTCCCTTGGGGTCCCTTCCAACAGTACGATTCTATGACACTATGGTTTGGTCAGATCTAGTGATTTATATTCTACTCATTCAGCCAGGATCTGTTGCCTCAGGCAAGTATTTATTGGTCTCCCAGTTATTCCACTGGATTACACAACATAGACCAGTTCAGGTTTCTTGTTCATTCAGGGTAAGGAAGTAGCAAGCCTCTGAAGACCAGTTGCTGTGAATCATTAATAGGCATCCAATTGGCTACTGTGAGAACAGGATGCTGCTCTAGATGGATGTTTGGCCTGATCCAGCAGGGCTTTCCTTATTTTTTATGTTCTTTGCTGCATTCACGCAGGGTGAGGGCCTTCCCAGTTTGCCTCACAAGTGATGTGAGGGACGGGCACAAGAAGCCACTAGCCAGCTCATCAGCCTGGGCTTCACTTCAGAGCTCATCCTGATGTTGTGAGGTTTCCCCACTCCACATGGGCTCCTTTGTAGACTTTGCCCACTCTACACCAAAGACACCAGAAACAGAATTATCTGGAGTGAGTAATGGAAGCCTGGGTTTGGGCAGGGTCTCTGGATGCTTCTTTGCCTCTCTTCCCTGAGCCACCTGTCTCTGCACTTGCCCTTAGCTGCATGCTTCAGCCTCCATCCCCCACTTTGCACATGTGTCAACCTCTTCTCCACCTTCTGCCTTGGGTAGGGTCAGAGTTCAGAGTTCAGGGTCAGAGCATGGGTTGGTTATCAGACAGTGGCCTCTTCTGCACTATACATTTAAAGCAGTGTCCTACCACTTTAAAGGCTTCCTCCAAGAAATTCTGGGAGGTGTAGTTTGTCAAGGGAGCTGAGAATTGTGAGACTCCTATTCCCCTTCCAGAGATATAATTCTGAGTGACTTAACAGCCAATCCCTCTTCCTAGGAAAGATAAACATTATAATAAATACAGCTCCCAGGAATCATTGGGGGAAGTCATGATGTGATACAGCTTTAAATGTACAGTGCATCTGGGGCCAGTGTTAGGTCTGCCCAAAACCCAGTTCAGGCTGCTCCTGGGAATTAAATCCAAAACCTTCATATCAATCATAATTTGTCACGAAGCTTTCTTTCAGAACCTGCTATGATATGCATTGCGGGACTAGCTTCTCTGCTCTGAAACAGCACCAGAAAGGGGAAATTGACTGTTCTTCCCAAGGACAGCTTTAGGCAGCTTTTGGTTGACAGATGGTTGCAAGAATTTAGAGTCATCTTTAGTCTTTTCTCTCTTCTTGCTTGTATCACTCAAACTTATTTGAAATTTAAAATAAACTGGCTCATTAACTGATGCCGCTGTTTCTCTGCATAGGACACCCAAAGTGGTAGCGTTGGAATCAAAAGACGCTGTTTGAAAGTGAATTCTTTCTCTCCCTCCGTATCTCCTGTAGGTGCCAGCGCCTTTTAATGTACCCTCCTTGACAGTGGGCGGAATTCCAAATATGTCACTGACAGAACTGTGCGCCACAAGCAAATCTACTTCAAGAATTCTCAGAATCTTTGTCCTCGGGGCACTGCTGGGAATGACGTTCCCCTTCCACAACACACTTTTTCTAATGACACATTTGGCATTTTCAACTTCTTGTGTGTCTTACTTGTTACTGCGTCATAGTTAGAAAACAGAATATTAGAGCTACATCTCACTGAGAAGTTGGTTCAGTTGGCTGGGGGCCAAAAGTTTAATTGATTTCTTTCTTTGCCCCTTTTCACTATATTCTGTTCATTAATAGGATCTCAGGAGTGTTGCTTTTGCATACATCCTAGGTTACGATTTAGCTCCATGGCATTTGCAAAAGTGTACAGCATTTACTGGTTCTGAATTTAAACCTGAAGGATGCAAAAGCACCACTGGGGATGAGGAAGGAATTTGTTTCGTCTTGCATTTTAATGTGAACCTACCTTATTCACACTTTCTGAAACATGTGAAAACACATGTCCTTGGGAATTCGCATTGACCTAAATTTTGCCATGCCGTTCTCTGAACCAAAGGAATTTGTACAAAAATTTCTCAGTTAGGGGAAAGTGTGCATTAAAATGCATATGTATAAATTAGTGAAAATGGCATGGAAAAACAAATTACATTACACCTTCAGTTAACTGCTGCTCCTTCCAAATAAACCCTTGCCTCTGCAATGTGGTGTCTAACTCCAGTTAAGTTCAAAAAGCAACATTGCCTTCATCAGGAACTGAGTCACAATGTAGCGAGCAAGCTTTTAACTTCTTCTGGCTGCATGTTAAAACAAACAGACAAAAGGGAAGGGGAAACAGATTGCTAGCATCATAAAAAGTTTTCAATCCGCAGTTTGCAGTGACAGTGCAGAGGAGGTGTTATACAGACTTAACTAGGTTAGATGATATGTTCTGCAAAAAAGATTGCAGGTTTCAGCACGGCAAGGGGATGAAGAGGCAATGATCCGTCTCCCTTGGGATCTGTCTCAACTACAGATGGGGAGGTGTTTAATTCCATACTCATTTAAAGGGAAACCTACCTAATTCCCCTGATCAAAAACTATACGCTAATTGAAATACAGCCGTCCTTCAAAATTCACTTTTTTCCATCCAGGTAATGCACACAAAATTGCATATGCTATGGTGAAGTGTGCAGAAAGTGCATATATTAGTGAACATTATGTACAAAAAGGTATTATATTAGAGGAAATGTTTGGCAAAAAATGTCTGTTAGCCAAAATGCCATACAAAAATATGCATATTAAGAAAACTTGGCACTAAACTACTAATGAATACTCACAATGACCTTTTTAGAAAGAAAGAAAGAAAGAAAGAAAGAAAGAAATTAAAAACTGATATGCAACTGATATGCAAACTGAATTTGAGCCTGGAAAAAATGGCAGAGGGTTGGACTCGATGGCCCTTGTGGTCTATTCCAACTCTATGATTCTATGATTCTATTCTATAGAAACTAAAACTGACAGATTTGCCTATCTCCAGTCTTAACTCATCAAAACTCATGGGTCCTTTGCAAAGCAGAGTACAGAAGGAAACAAAAACGTTCATCATCATGGTACTGCTTCTTGTCCCTTGGCTTTTACGGTGCATTTTGTTTTTTATATAATCGATGTGCTTTAATCCCACTGTTCTCCCAATTTGGGACTCAAGGCAGTTCACAGCATATTAATTTTTTAAGCATATTTACAAAATACAAAGTAACAAAGCCAACTGGTTGAAAACAAGAATAAAAAGAAAAAGAAAACACATTTGAAACCAGTATTAAAATAATGATAGCCCTGATAGCAGATCAGTGGTCAATATTGTGTGCACTTAGTTTTCAAAGGCCTCTCTAAATAGGAAGGTATTAGCCAATCGGTGAAAAGGTCTAACCTATTTTGGGAGGGAATTCCACAACATGGGAGCGTATAGAGTGTTATAGGTTATGACCAGCACTTTGAATTGTGCCCAGAAACAGACTGATAGCCAGTGAAATTGTTTTAGCAGGCAAGTAGCATGATCCCTGTAACTCTCCCAGTCAGCAGTCTGGCCACAGCATTCTGTACCAGCTAAAGCTTTCGAACATTTTTCAAAGGCAGCCCTGTGCAGAGTGCATTACAGTACAGTAGTACCTTGGGTTAAGAACTTAATTCGTTCCGGAGGTCTGTTCTTAACCTGAAACTGTTCTTAACCTGGAGCACCACTTTAGCTAATGGGGCCTCCCACTGCCGCCGCGCCGCTGCTGCGTGATTTCTGTTCTCATCCTGAAGCAAAGTTCTTAACCCGAGGTAGTATTTCTGGGTTAGCGGAGTCTGTAACCTGAAGCGTCTGTAACCTGAAGTGTATGTAACCCGAGGTACCACTGTAGTCCAGTTGGGAGATAACTAAGGCATGCAGGACCATGGACAGCTCTGACATCTCAATGAAGATGCTGGAATTTGTACAACATTTGAAGATGTACAGGGACACAAGGAATTGCCTTATAGTGAGCCAGACAACTGGCCTATCTAGCTCACTATTGTTTACACTGACTGGCAGCATCTCTCCAGGGTTTCAAGCAGGGGTCTTTCCCAGCCCAACCTGGAGAAGCCAGGGATTGAACCTTGTACCTTCTGCATGCAAAGTTGAGCCATTACCCTTTGGCATGTATTATATGTTGGAGAAGGTGGACATGGTGGGAGGGCTTAATTTCCTTTATGGGCACAAATCACTCCATGTATGTGATAAGCTAACAGGTGCAAGGTGAGCCAAACCAATCACTATGGCAATGGCTCAGTGCCATATGTGTGTGTGATTAAGGCATGTCGGCTCATTATTCAGTCAGTGAGTCTGTCTGTGAGTCAGAGTGTATTACGTCTTGGAATTGCTAGAGTGACAGAATTACTTTCCACTTGTGTTTGCAAAGCCTACACGCTGTTATGCATATATCAATGTCCAGAATTGTATTACTGAAGCCTAATCTTCTGGGTGGTGCTGTGGGTTAAACCACAGAGCCTAGGACTTGCCGATCAGAAGGTTTGAATCTGCACGACGGGGTGAGCTCCCATTGCTCGGTCTCTGCTCTTGCCAACCTAGCAGTTCGATAGCACGTCGAAGTGCAAGTAGATAAATAGGTACCACTCCGGCGGGAAGGTAAACGGCGTTTCCGTGCGCTGCTCTGGTTTGCCAGAAGTGGCTTAGTCATGCTGGCCACATGACCCAGAAGCTGTACGCCAGCTCCCTCGGCCAATAAAGCGAGATGAGCGCCGCAACCCCAGAGTCAGTCACGACTGGACCTAATGGTCAGGGGTCCCTTTACCTTTACCTAATCTTCTGTTGACCAAACTGCGGGAGGCAGTGGAGGACAGAAGTGCCTGGCATGCTCTGGTCCATGGGGTCACAAAGAGTCGGACACGACTAAATGACTAAACAACAACAAATCTTCTGCAGCAGTAAACTATTTTGGACCTTAAGCCACCTCTGTGTGGTGACTGGAACTATGGGCAACTTCTGTTATGTGGGCATCTCACCTCAGATACCCAGCATTATAATTACAGTTGGGGGAGATATTTGCTTAATTTTGCATTTTGCAAGGAAATTACGTAATTTGCACCCTCCAGAATCAGTGTTTTGAATGAATTGATTCAGATTACCTCATGCACTGAACTGTTTCAAAGATCTCTGAATTATGCCTGAAAGTATTTCCTATAAGTTCCGCGTGAATGGAACGTGAATTAAGTTCTTTTTGCAGCAGAAATTTCAACAAATTTTAATTTGATTCAATTTTAATTTTAATCCACACACAACACACAAACCCACCATCTGATACTGCCTCTGAGAGTGGAAAGCCAGCACAGCCATTGGGGCTAGTGAAAAGGAAAATGTCTCTGGAATGCAGCCTTCATTCTATCCCTGCATATGCTTGGGGGGGGGGGATGTTTGTTCGTTTAAAAATTTTCAGCGATGGGAATAGAACTATAATTTCAGATTTATTTATTTTGCAGTGCAACGGCAGTGCCACTTAAAATGTGACAATGCTCACCATAAACAAGTGAGGTTTAGCGTTTGGGAACACTATATACATTCTGAAGTGAGACTAGGGGGATGAGCTGAATTTATCACAAGTGAGCACAGATAATGGAAAGGCAAACTCTCTTTGGTATGCATAGAGCAGCAGGGTCTTTCTCACCTAAAGCTCCATCCATTCCATATCCTCTCAAATAATCTCTCAGTGTCATAGAGTTTCAATCCTCTCTAGCTGAGATTGTGGTTGCATATAGTGTGGGCACATTATATCCTCTTTACAGCTTTAAAAGTTCCAATGAAGCAAAAGAGTTTGCAGGTCTTCCATCTCCTATTACAACACTTTTTGGCTATATATATATATATATATATATATATATATATATATATATCCCCAAAGCAATTTACAATGCTCTAAATAGGCGTGGGACACGGGTGGCGCTGTGGGTTAAACCACAGAGCCTAGGACTTGCCGATTAGAAGGTGGGTGGTTCGAATCCCTGTGACGGGGTGAGCTCCCGTTGCTCGGTCCCTGCTCCTGCCAACCTAGCAGTTCGAAAGCACGTCAAAGTGCAAGTAGATAAATAGGTACCACTCCAGCGGGAAGGTAAACGGCGTTTCCATGCGCTGCTCTGGTTCGCCAGAAGTGGCTTATTCATGCTGGCCACATGACCCGGAAGCTGTACGCCAGCTCCCTTGGCCAATAAAACGAGATGAGCGCCGCAACCCCAGAGCTGGTCATGACTGGACCTAATGGTCAGGGGTCCCTTTACCTTTACCTTAAAACAGGTGTGGGAGGTGCCAGCATAGTGTAGTGGTTAAAGTGTTGGACTAGGAACTGGGAGACCCGGGTTCAAGGCCCCACTCAGCCATAACCTAGCTCACAGGGGAGAACCGTTTACACCACCTTGAGCTCCTTGGAGGATATAAATCTAACCACCAGCACCTGTGACCCTCCATCTGTGACAAGTTCCACCTCTGACCATTAGCCATGCTGGCTGAGGCTGATGGAAGTGGCATAGCATGGGTTGCCAGTGCCCAGGGCCATGTAGAGGGGTGGGTGG
Organism: Podarcis muralis; assembly: GCF_964188315.1. NCBI lineage: Eukaryota > Metazoa > Chordata > Lepidosauria > Squamata > Lacertidae > Podarcis > Podarcis muralis. The sequence continues at coordinate 46,600,377 of NC_135665.1, read as the reverse complement.
GAGGGAAACATAGAGTATGCATGAGCATTCAACTGCCTACAGCATCCATGTCGCCCAGGAGATCGCAGCCACAGAGATAAGAAGAGTCATTCCGTTGTATGGAGAGGTCATTTCTTGGTTCGCATGGAGAAGTCATTTTCAACAGAGCCCAGTGATGGAAGCACGTAGTTGTACTGAGGCAGCACTGGGTGTTGAAATTTTACCCCCCCCCCCAACAAACTTTGCACCTGGGTCATCCACCTCTGTGCCCCCCCCCCCAAATGCTACATCACTGGCTGATGGGAATTGGGAAGAACTTCATGACAGTAACAGCTGTTCGACTGTGGAATAGACTACCTTGGAAGATGATGGACAATGTCTTTATATATGCTGGAAGCCGCCCAGAGTGGCTGGGGCAACGAAGTCAGATTGGTGGGGTACAAATGAAGGAGGAGGAGGACTCCCCCTCATTTCAAAACAGGTAGGGTGGCTATCTGTCTGGGATTTTTAGCTGTGACTCCTGCATTGCAAGGGGTTGGACTACATGAGCCTTGGGGTCACTTCCCAGTCTATAATTCTGTGACTCTAGGGAAGAGGAATCTGTCATCCTCTAGATAAAGTTGTGCTCCAGCTCCCATCAGCCCTAGCCAGCATGGCTAATGGTCATGTGAGCACACTTAGAAGCTTCCCTGCAACCGGGGAAGCTGAATTGGGATGGCAGAGGTGGGGGAGCAAGCTTGCTTGCCCTCCCCAGTTTAAGTCCATAGAACCTGTGCATCTGTCTTCGCTCTCTGTCAATCAAAGTGCGCAGGAGAAGAGTGGCAATGTAAGATCTGATTGCATCTGGAATTCTACCTGCTTCTTATGCCAGCGGTTGATGAATGCAGGGGCAGAAACGAAACCTTCTCCCTTGCAATGAATAGTTTATTTTGCAATGGGAGTCACTGAAAGGCACTAGTAAAGTCAGCAGCCCTCCTAGACCGGTTTGGTATTTTATGACCTGTTGGATAATACCATGTCTGAGAGGCTGTCTAATTAAATGCTCCTGTGTGACAGTCTTCTTTCTTCCCTGTATTGATTGAAAAGATGAATGAAAGAAAAGTTGATTGAATTCAAGAGAAATTCAATCTTTCCCCATCACAACTGTACTTCCATGCTGCAAATAGGTTTTATCTGAGTAAGAGCCCTCTAGGAAATGGATGCTGCTAATCTGTCTGTCACCAAAGGACTATCTGTCTCTCAACTGCTAAAGGAGAAAAGTATAACATCTCTAGAATCTAACCAGTGGGGCCTGGAACACAATTCTGCAGTGTAGTTTGCTCTTGTTCAAGATTCCAGCCAACTAACCACACCCTTTCTCGGGATACTGTACTTTACAGCATTCCAAGCCCATTGAGGATGCTTGGTCCTTATTGGGCTGCTCTGAATTCTTTTCCCTGGTTTTTTTCTGCATTTTTTTTTGGTATACCAACAAGTCTTGAGGTTCCCTCTCAGGGTGCTGAAATCACCCTCCTGTATGAGCTTTGGAAATAGAGGGGATTATATTGTTGCATGACACTTCAATCTCTCAGATTCCAGGGCTTGCAAAGCTCATGCTTCCTTTTGGAAAGGAGGCACAGCAGAGATTACGGTGTCTTTATGATATATGGTTTATTTACACATATCTACAACCTGAGCCTTCAGTGGATTTTCAGCATTAACATCCCAAAGGGGTCTTGCTTCCTTCATAGGCACAGCCTGGTATCCAACCGGAGATCCAACATCGTGCTGTGCCTGCTGCTGTGCATCTCCATCATATAACTACTTCTCTCTAGTTCACATCATAGCAACTCTAATCTCTCTAAACCATGGGTTGGCAAACTAAGGCCCGCGGGCTGGATCATGCCCAATTGCCTTCTAGATGCTGCCCACGGATGGTCCAGGAATCGCCGTGTGGATCACCAGTGTGTGGATTGCCAGCGTGTGCGTTCATTCCCTCTCCCTCCCATGGAGCCAATGTGGTGTAGTGGTTAAGAGTGGTAATCTCGTAATCTGGTGAACTGGGTTCACATCCCCACTCTTCCACATGCAGCTGCTGGGTGACCTTGGGCTAGTCACACTTCTTTGAAGTCTCTCAGCCCCACTCCCCTCACAGAGTGTTGTGGGGGAGGAAGGGAAAGGAGAATGTTAGCCGCTTTGAGACTCCTTAAAAGGTAAAGGTACCCCTGCCCGTACGGGCCAGTCTTGACAGACTCTAGGGTTGTGCGCCCATCTCACTTAAGAGGCCAGGGGCCAGCGCTGTCCGGAGACACTTCTGGGTCCCGTGGCCAGCGTGACAAAGCTGCATTTGGCGAGCCAGCGCAGCACATGGAAACGCCGTTTACCTTCCCGCCAGTAAGCGGTCCCTATTTATCTACTTGCACCCGGGGGTGCTTTCGAACTGCTAGGTTGGCAGGCGCTGGGACCGAGCAACGGGAGCGCACCCCACCACAGGGATTCGAACCGCCGACCTTTTGATCGGCAAGCCCTAGGCGCTGAGGCTTTTACCCACAGCGCCACCTGCATCCCTTTGAAACTCCTTAGGGTAGTGATAAAGCAGGATATCAAATCCAAACTCTTCTCTTCTTCTCCCTCTCTCTCCCTCTCCCTCACATGGCGGCACTTTTCTCCTCAGGGACAGAGCAATCTTGTCCCATGCTGGGCACCGTCAGTGGTGGGAGTCGGCTTGCCCGCCTACCCACCTCAGCAGGGTGGCGCTGTGAAGGAGGCGTGTGATGCCAGCTGCCAGCTGCTGCTGCTGCTGTTCCTCCTCCCTTTCCCTCAGTCCACTCTCCCTTCCTTCTCTGCACCCATTTTCCATGCCGTTTCCTCACACGCTTTCTTCGCTGCCACCTCCCTCATTCCTCCCATGGCATTCAGGTGGGTCGTTGCGGTGGCCACGGCTGCCACTTGAGGGTTGAGGGGTGGTTCTGTCTTCTTTTCCACTGTGCCTCTCAGGAAGCAGCAGCATCAGGTGGTGGGTAAAAGCTCCGGTGACACTCCGGTTCCCCTACCTTCATCCGCTTCTCCTCAGCCAGGGCTGCTGTTTCTGTCTTCGCCGGCCAATGCGTCCTCCTACCCCACCACAGCGCCTGGCTGGCTGGAGAAGCCCAACTGCGGCTATTGGGACGACAACTGGGACAGGTAAAGCAAAACATCTTCAGGCCTTTTTGAGGGCAGGCGAAAATCATTCATTCCCCCCCAAAAAAATATAGTCCAGCCCCCCCCCCACAAGGTCTGAGGGACAGTAGACTGGCCCCCTACTGAAAAAGTTTGCTGACCTCTGATCTAAACTCTGGCCATTTGCCATCTCAAACAGAGTCCCCTTTTCCTTTGTTTGTAATGGCCGCCCTTAGGCTATCACCTTAACACATGAAGCTTGACCTAGCTTAATTAGCTTTTAACACTTGGCTTAATTAAAGGATTAGAAGTGTCTAGCACACAGCCTAATACACATGGCTTAATAGACAAGGGTCTGGCACCCAGAGTTTTAACACCCAGAGCTTTGATTAAATACTAACACTTACTAGTTCCAGGAACTTATAAGTGTCCGGCATCCACAAACTCATAACCAGATAGACTGAAGGGCAGCCTTCCAAATAAGTGAATTATGTGTGCAGAAGTGATGTTTTCACGTATTTTTCACCTCGCTTTGCAAAAAGCACCATTCATTTTGGGTGATGGGTGGCAGTATCCTTCAGAGGGCAGGGAGGTTCTGCAGGGAGAAAGCTTCCTTTGGGGCTGCTCATGCAACTGATGTTCAGGCACCCCATGCCCCTCTCTATGCCGAGCACTCAGGCTGCAGCATCTCCCTCACTCTGAACTAGCTTGCTAGGCTGCAGCATCTCCCTCACTCAGAACTAGCTTTGCTTCTCCCCAGTGACATTATCAAATGTGAATGGCTGTGTGTTGACATTCTTTTTAATAGGAAGAAGGGTGATTTTAAAGCAAAGGAGAAGCATCTAGTTGAGGTTGCAACCACTAAACAGGAACAGGGGAGAAGAAGGAAGCTTTGTAATGTCTTTCAGAAATATTTCAGCCCTCCCTGAAGGCTTCTCCTTGCCAAGGAAATGCTCAGTGGAGAACAATTGGTTCAGAATAATCTTTCTAATTATAATAACACTCATCGTTTATATAGTGCTTGGGTGTTTTAATATATGTACATTAGCTCAAGTCCTGTTCAAGCATTCACCACCACACCAGATGGCATGACACAGAAAGCAAGGTTAGGAAAGAGTTACTGCCAGTCAGAGAAAGCAGCAGTGAACCAAATGGGCTGTGGGCTCATTCAGAATGATGATGATGATGATGATGATTTATTTTACCCTGCCCATCTGGCTGGGTTTCCCCAGCCACTCTGGGCGGCTTCCAACAAAGATTAAAAATACATTAAAATGTCACACATTAAAAACTTCCCTGAACAGAGCTGCCTTCAGATGTCTTCTAAAAGCCTGGTAGTTGTTGTTCTCTTTCACATCTGATGGGAGGGTGTTCCACAGGGCGGGTGCCACTACCGAGAAGGCCCTCTGCCTGGTTCCCTGTAGCTTTGCTTATCACAGTGAGGGAACAACCAGAAGGCTCTTGGCACTGGACCTCAGCATCCGGGCAGAACGGTGGGGGTGGAGTTGCTCCTTCAGGTATACTGGGCTGAGGCCATTTAGGGCTTTAAAGGTCAGCACCAACACTTTGAATTGTGCTTGGAAACATACTGGGAGTCAATGTAGCTTCATAATGATTTAACATTTGGATTACAAATAAGGGAATTGCTGAAATTATTCGAGCATCGCCTGTGAAAACGGCTTGACAAGAGGATGTGGTCCATGAATCATATTGTTAGGTCAGGTTTCAATGACAGAGGAACAAAATCACTAAGGTCCTCATTTGGAACATTTCCTGCCTCGTTCCCTTATATAACTAATAAGAGGATTATATACTTCAAAGCTGGATTTTATCATCTCACCACACTGACCAGGGCCCATCAGATCGTTGCTAGAATTGATAAACAGGATTTGGATGTCAGAAACTAACCCCCCCAATAATATAACTTAATTCAGAAGGAAGGAAATGTATCATTTAGGAATGAAAGCCTCTGAGTGTCATTGACCTTCAGATTCCAAGAAAGGACAGGGAGAATAGGGGACAGGGAAAAGGACAGGGAGATATCTGGGCATCTATATGGTTACCAGATTTTTTTCAATGAATCCAGGGACACCTTTTTTTTTTGAAGCTGAGTAGCAACAGGGAGTCAGTAGTGGGGATGGTGAGGCAAAAGACCCTGGGCCCAAGCACACATGCATAATGTATAAAGGTGCAAAGCCCTTCTTTTGTACGCTGTGAAACATAAATGCAGAGTTTTTAAAAAACTGGACAACAGGTGCCCACCCATGACTCCCGAGCCTCCCCCGATCAGTCAAAACAAAGGGGGAAGGGGGCAGGAGATTGCACAAGAGACATCATATGGGGACTTCTGGTGAGGAAAAATGGCAGGCGCCATGGCAGCGAGCAGCTCCTGAAGCCAGCCAGAGCCAACTGTGCTACCAGGCTGGCTCCGGGCTGCTGAGGCTGCTGCTGCCACTTTTCCTGGGGACAGATTTGCAAATCTGGGGACATTCCAGGGATGGAATTTGTCCGGGGACATATTTGCAAATCCGGGGACTGTCCCCAGGAACTGGGGACATCTGGTAACCCTATCATAATAAGCAACCAGAATGTCAGACTTAAGTAATATAACTGATAATGCTCCTTTTCACACAGTAAGAGGAAACTTTAAGATAATTATTTGCGCCTGTTACACCCCAGATTTGCCAGCCATTTTGTTAAGATGAAAAGGGATGGCTCTAGATAACAGGAATGTGCATGGGCACCAAAATTCATCTTGTATTTGTACATTTTTAAAAAAAAAATCTGGTGTTTTCCTGACTTGCTCTGTGATCTCTCAGCTTCAGAATGTGTTTTATGTTTCAAGCCATTCTGTATATAAAAAACCTCTGCAATCCCCATTAACTACAATGGCCTTTTATATATATATAGTTTAACTTAAACAACTTTACCTTTTCCCCCTTTTGGCCAAAGTGGATGAAATTTACAGGCACAGGAGTCCCTCCAGAGTGAACATAGCCTGCCAAATTGCAGACGGGGTGGTCAAGGAGATGTCGGAAAGGTCATTCATGTGTCTAGCAAGTCCTCACCCTCTTCCTCCTTTCCAGTTTCTCCTTAGCAATGGCATTTTGGCTTGGGAAGAGGGTACTGTATGTGTGTGGAAGGAACTGGCAGGGGACAAAGACATGCTTCAACCATTTGTGGTTTTCAAGCTTTCATTGAGAATACTATTGGAAAAGGAGGAACCATTTGTCCCCCATATTCGCAATGACAGCTTGGGTAAAAGCACTAAAAGGAAAAAAGGAAAAAAAGACAAGGTGAGACTGCTCACCACTAATTGAAACTCTTTTGTCATCCCTTGAAATTCCTACTCTCAGCATTATATGTTTATTCATGTCAAACTAGATGTGGGAAACACTTTCTCCGATCCTCCCTTTCTTCTTCCTTGGAGTCTTCAGGGTCCAATGAGGATTTCAGTCAGCATACACAGATGTTCCTCGGAATCTGTAACATTTAGCCTTTTCCTCCCACTGGCACACACAGATGACAAAATGCTTGATAAGGAAGCGGTAATGCAAGCTGGCATTGTGATGGCCCAAAGCCATTAAGGTTGCTCTTCACTTCTAGCTGTGTCCCCCTCTCTCTGCCCATTTCCATGCTTTGCTAATGCCAACATCTGGAGACCGTGAATAGTTCTGGTCTAATGATGCCACCTGCTTTGACACTGCTCTGCTCCAGCAGTCTTCAGACGTAACCTCCTGCATTCTCATTTACTTGCCCAGCGATCCAAAAGATTAGCCTACATTATTGTGCATCTGTGCAACTTACTTCTAGTTACATGACGACTGAACTCTTGTGGCCTGTAGATATATAGGAGGGAATAAATACATCTACAATTAACAGTAATTAATTTTAAGTAAAATAAAAATAATTATAGGCTACCCCTCATATAAAATAGCAGGGCAGTGTCCAACAGAAATATAAAATCAATGCAATAGGATCATAAAAATGACAGGCTTGTTCTTAAAAGGTTTAAACAATGGCATAGGCCTGCCAACATTAAAAAGTATTCAAGAGACTCCTGAAGGTTGGCAGTGAGGATGCCAGATGACTTTCTGTTGGAATTTCTGTTCATGTCTTCCATAGCATGGGACCACTAACACTAAATGCCCAACCTAACTGAAGCTACTTGGGCTTCTGAAATGCAAGAGACAACTAACAGTGCTGCTCTGGATGATCTCAGCAATTGTTCCAGGATACAAGGGCTTTATCAGGCTACCCTTAAGTTCTGGTTCCAAGTTATGCAGGACTTTGTATATTAATACAAGAACCAGTGCAAATATATCACATGCTCTTAGTCCCATTGGTTGTCTAGCTGCTGCATTATGTTCTATCTGAAGCTTCTGGATCAGGTCCAAGGGTGGCTCCACATACAGCGCATTGCAGTAGCCCAGTCTCGAAGTCACCAATGCATGGATTATTGTGACTTGGTCAACATACCAGATGAAGCTGGTAAAAGGGACTCCTATCCACAAAGGTGAATCCATCCCCAAGCGACATACCTGCTCCTTCAGGGGGAGTGCAACCCCACCCAGAACAGGCAACTGGCAATTAGACAATGAAGAAATGCTTTCCAATTTGCCTTGATACTTGCACCATTCATCATCCTCACATCTCATATCAAGTCATTTATTTCATGCTGAACATGGGTGGTGACAAACCCCTTGCATGAGATCTTTTAATTAATGAAAAGGATGAGGTACCAAAAAATAAATAAATCCTAAATTCCTTTAAGCCACATCCGCTTCTAAGTTCCCCCTGTTTAATTACATGAATTAATCTTGCGTCTCGGTCTTTCAGCTCCTGGGTGTGTGTGTGTGTGGGTGTGTGGGTGTGTGTTGCAATTCTCTTTTGGCAAACAAAAATGCACATATGTTGCAATGTTAACCACACCTGTGACCTGAAGTGTTTCAATTGGGCAAGAACGTAGTTTTCAGCGACATCAGATTATCAAAATGCAAAGCATCACAATGCCCCCCACCCCAAGCTCTGAAAGTGGTTTGGTTGATTTCAGGGCCGATCCACCTATGAGGCAAGGTGAGGCAACTGCCTTGGGCAGCAGGATCCACATGGGCAGCAGATGTGGCCTCCAAGGAATGCATCACACCTGTGGGACACTCCTTGAATGCTGGATCTGCCTCCTCCTTGGCAGCTCCCCCCCCCCAACAATGCTACCTCTACAGTGGCCTCTCAGCGAGCGGGGTTTACTCCTAGTCACCTCCCACCCAAGGGAAGAAATTGCAGGAGCTGCTCTCTGGGCTCTTTTGGACTCTCCTGTCATTCAGAGTGGGCCCTTCCCCGCCCCCCGACAGCCTTTGATTCCCATTTCAATCATCAGGTAAGAATGATTTGATCTCTCTCCTTGTTCCCCATGTAGATCTTCACTCACCCCTTCTTCCCTGGCAGGGATGTCGGGTTTGTGGTTCACCTCAGGAGCCCAAAGGTCTTGGGCCAGCCCTGCCTCCCCAGCCCTTTTTAGCAGTATCGGATCCACATTTGATGCCCACCTCTGAGTATCTCCGTTCTTGTCACTATCACAGCTCTCTGTTGACTTGCTTCCTCCCACTGGGCTAGATCTTTGCCACTATCTAGATGAAGACAAGGCAAGTGGAGCCTGCTACGCTCTCTCTTATCATTGCTTGCTTGAAGAGAGGAATAATAGTGTGTGTGTCAGGGGCCTCTTGTTGGGATGTGGAGCCTGGCAGGTGTCCAGTGATGTACACCCATAAGATGGAATATTGGCTAAAATGGGAAAAGTGTGAAAGGCACTCAAACATGGCATATTTTATGGGTAGACTTCTGATACTGGAACTCATAGCTCATAAGGAGAAAGGTTTCAGACAGGATATTCTAAGTTGCCATGCCCTGGCATTGAAAATGTGTTCCTTGCATGGTTGGGTTTGCTTCCACTTGGATAGACTTCTGTCAGTACATGAAAACTTTTATCTTTCAACAGCCATTTGCTGTTGGCAATTTTTAAAAATTCTTCCTGGCTTATTCATTTCCAAAAACCTAACCAGCTCTCTTTTCTGTATTATCTTTGTATTGTTACATTAAAAAAAGGATTTGTCTTAATGTTTTAATGTCACTCATTGAAACACTGCCATCTTGGGTGTTTCTTTTTAACAGAAAAACAGGATACAAACAAATTAATAATGAAAAAGCATTTCTCTTTCTTCCCATCCCCATTTTCAAGCACATGCTGTTTATTGTATGGAAGATACATTTATCTCCCTAAACTTTTCATTGTCATTTCCTAACACTGCCAGGTCATTTAGTAGGCGCAGAGGACTCTCTTTCCGCTGGTAACAAACTCCATGGCGCAAATGCAAAGATCTGGAAAGCCTTGCATCTCATAACATATGTATATCATGATAAGGCAGAGTAAAAGCAGCATTTATTTATTTGGATTTTGTTCAGACTGCACAGAGAAACCATCCGCGTTTAAACCCAGCAATTAATATCTGACTTTGTTTAAAATAGTGCATTGAGCAGAGATCTTGATTTGCTATTACCATCATCATCTGTGTACAGCAAAGGGGTGGGGAATATGTGCCCTTCCAGATGTTTATGGACTCTAGCTACCATCAGCCCACAGCAGCATGGCCAATGGCAAGGGATCAGGAGAGTTTTAGTTCAAAAACATCTGGAGGACCACAGGTTCCCCAACAGATAGTATACACTAGCTGTGTAATTGGTACATTGCAAAGGAGAGGTTCAACAGGTTCCTACCTCAAGGGGTTTGCAATCTAAAAATAGATGTTAGGAAAACAACAGAAGAGGCGGAAGGACATCTTCAGATTGTAATCTTCCACCGGCCAATATTGTGTGTCTAAACATAAAAAAAAAAAAAAAAATGTTAGACAATAAGGTCAACCAAGGTTAAGCTAACATTATTTTTCAACCGTATTTGAGATTTTAAACTTCCTATTAGTTTCCAATTGTGCCCTTTCATTGTGTTTATTCTTCCTATTGAGTTTGGTCCTGACTGAATCAGAAAATCTAGTCAGCCCTTTTGTTTTTTAACAATGTTCAGCAACAGGGATCCTTTGGGGAATGCAAAAGCAGAGCACGAAAGCAACAAATGGTCCTTGTTTCTTGTTCCCAGAATCTGATCATCAGAGGTACTGTGTACCGTCATTTTAGTCAAATGGTCTGGTAACTACATTTACAGTACAGCAGTCCGTAAGACTTCCTTTAAGGGTAAGGGGCTACCAATGGATAACTTGCTTAGCACACATGCTACAAACACCCTAGTTGGCTTGAGTGCTGACCACACATGTGAATAATCTCATTTTACATTCTTGGCCACAGAGGAATCTCATGGAGAAATATCACTGTATTCACAATGCGTTTGAATAATGTGAGCTGAATTTGGATTTCAAACCAAGTATTGGCAAACTTTGGTGACAACCAGCAGCATTTCTGAACATATATATATATATTAAAGCAGGGCACACAGGTCCATTGCTTAAATTGGCACATGCTAATTGATATGTGTAGGTGCAAATTTAGGCTGACTTCCAGAGGGGAAGATACAAACACTGTCTTCCATGTCTTACTCTGAGCTCTGCCAACAGAGTTTTCTGTACACTATATGTAGGTGAATAGGGGCTTCTACAATCCCATCTAAAATCGCTTGACAAGGGCTGCTGCTTATGTGCATATTAATTCTGCAATGAGTGCCTCTGTGTTGTGTTCCAGAGGTTGCCCTAAGGAAAAAGACTCTCACACCAAGGAGGCAAAAGCTTTTAACTAAAACACTTAACCCAAGAGAGTGGGGTTCAAAGTGCAGCATGGTCTCAACAAGCCAGGGTCAAGCACAGCTAATCAATCTAGGTCCAAAATGTGACTCAGAAGTAAGGTTGGGTCTCAGGTCACTATCACTGGGAGTTCAGCATGTAGTGGAAACCAGAACAAAGTGCCAGAGACCTGTGATGTTTCCAGAAACTGGAAGGCTCAAGATGAAGACCTCATAGAACCCTCAAGCCTGGAATTAGCCCTGCATGCAGCCCCGGTGGTTGAATTGAACTAGAAAAAAATGCATATGCAATTGCATATGCAGATATAGATGAGGGTGTCTTCTTCAAGTATATGAATATGAGTTCTTGGAACAACATTCCAAAATACTTCCCATTCTCCTCCCCCCCCCATTCAAAACACTGATAGGCTACCTTCAGATAAAAGTATTACTGAAATCCTCAAACTATGCTCCCAGTTATGTGATAGATATCTGGCATAAAACATCCCCCTCCCTCTTCTCCTTTTGAAATGAATGAAAACCTTCCCTAACATGATTATATTTGCAGGGACATTTGTCAGACAGAAGGCAAGCAAGTTATGGATTTATTTATGATGATTTGTTGCAGTTCAATTTAAACCAACTATAAATATTACTGAACTGTTTCGTTTCATTTTTTGTAATTCTAGTCTTATTTCCCGCATTCCATTGATTGTTTTCTGTATACCAGAACCGTTTCCGAGTATCTAGCCTGTAATTCTAAGTGCCCTCTTATAACCTTAGCCTTCACTGGATAAAAGACTGTTGCCTGATTCATTTGTCACTAAAATCCACTTTGCACATCTGAAGGTCACAAATGGGAGGTGATATCCTTCTAAACAAAACAAAGCCAAACTGACAAGCCAGCTTTGCAAAATTTGGCAAGAGCAATCTTCTGTTTTTGGCACTGTAGTCTGATTGTTAAAACAGAGGCGCTCATAGCACCTGCGCATCATTTGGCTTAGCATGATGCCCCAAGTTTTTACTATTAAACAAGGGAACGGTTTAGAGTTATATAACCTGTAGAATACAAATGCAAACACTGCTCCTGAATTCCTGCTTTCCATCTCCTGTGTTTTTAAGCTGCTAATTTGTTATGGGCTTGGATCCAGAATTGCCATGAGCAGAACTCTGTGCATGGAACATTCCAGCTGGGTTGGGGAAGGCATTTTTCACTGATGCTTCTCCTACCCTGAAGCCCCCAGTGTCCCTTGAAAACCTGCTCTGAAGGCTTCATGGGACCTCTGGAGCAGTGCAGAGCAGGAGCGGAGAACCTGTACCAGCCCAAGGGTTACATTACCTTTGTGGGGGCACATCCCAGTTGTGGGTGGGGGCCAAAGGCAAAAGTGGATGTAGCAAGAAACGTAAAATTTTACCTTTCCATATCAGGCTTGTTTCCACAATGTCAGGCTTCAGGGAATCGGCTCCCCCCACCCCGCCAGCAGTAAATAAGCAGAATATAGGGAAAGGAGTCTTCTTACCAGTTAGAACTTTACTGATCACAGTGAAAGAACAAAGAATCCATTTCCTAGGAATGGCGGTGCTCCCAATTAAGGGTTGCACCCACTTCCTTCCTAGTCACCCATGTCACTACTGCGTCTTGTAACCTGATCTCGTAACCATTGTGCTTTCTGTGCTGCAACCTTATCTGCTCTTCTTGACCTTGGGCTGAGTGGATGTATGCTTTCCAGAGACAGTGAGTCTGTTAACTCTCTCTCCCAGTTCTTCTCCTCCTAGCTGTTCCCCACCCAGTTCTTCCCAACTTCTGCATTCTGAACTATGTCCCTCTGCAAACCACTGTTCCAAATCTATACTGTCCTCCTGCTCCTGGGAAGATTCAGGATCCTGATCAGGAGCAGGGAGAGGGGGAGGCTCCCTCCATTCCTCCTCAGTGCAGCCCTCCTCAGCACGGTCCCTGACACACAAACACTTGTATACCCCTCTTTAACTTTCACTCAGGAAAGCAAGGGACACGATCAGAGTTCCAGGACACTTTCCAGCTAGGCAAAAACACTGGAGAAGGATGTGAAACAGGGGCAGTAAGGGCCACGGCGGGGGAAAGTCCCAGAAGCCAGACAGAAAGGTTTGGAGGGACAGTTTGTTAAAATGGAAAGGTGGGACAATTTTATTTCTACAAACAAAGATGTATAGCGGTATTTTGCTACACTGTGAGATTTTTGCCTCATGCAGCCATAAAAACAGCATTTCAGCAAAGCCATTGGGCTAGATTTATTATGCCTAAGGGATTTTATTTTGGGCTGCTGTGGCTGTTTTCATTTGTTTGTTTAAATCTTAGCACCCCCCTCCTTCCTCCTCTCTGTGACTGGTCCCAATTCATCCTTAGAGGGAAGCAAGAAAGAAAGCTACAAAGTATGGCCAGACAGTAAGAGAGAAATAGATTCTCAAAGGTACCCGTTAGAAACAAATGAGCTTTAGAAATACAACTTTCATTCCACAGGGGCAATCCAGATCAGGAAACTTCATAGCTATAGGACATTCCTTAATTAAACCTAGATTGCCCTAGAGGAAAATTGTATTTCCAAAATTGTGTTGGGCTCTAATAAACCCGTCTTGTCCAAGTCTTGTCCTTGCCTTTAATAACTCTTTTTTTTGAGCTTGCAGTTTTTGGGTAAAACTCCTCACAACACACAAATGCATGTAATGGTAGCCAGATAGCAAGGAAAACCACTTGGGGAGGTAAGTGAGGGGGATAGAATAAGTTACTTGATCCTTTCACTGCCCGCTGTTATTCCCCTTCAAAAGCATCCCTTAAGGAGCTTCCCCCCACTCTGCCCCCAAAAGGTGTTCAAATGCATTTGCAAGGACCATTTGGAGGAGGAAACATTGAGGGGAGAAGTTCAGCAACCTCTCCCATCCAAATTTCTCAGATCCCAGTAATTTGGGGAAAGGGTCATAGATCAGAGGGAGAGCATCTGTTTTGCATGCAGAAAGTCCATGCCTTAACCCTGGAGGCCACTGTCAGACCACATGTGTACCATGCATTTAAAACAGTTTCATACCACTTTAAGGTAGAAGAAGTTGACATACTTGGTAATGGGAAGGGTAGGGCAGTTGGATCTATTTATAGGGGATGTGCGTGGGTTAAGGACCAGCTGGGGGGGGGCGGGAAATAAGTGCAAAGGTCTTTATCTCTTTGGGATAGCTTCCAATGTGCATCACTGTTCAGAAAGCTGGATCCCATGGATGGTTCATATCTGATTCTAGCTGATGGAGCAGGTGGGATTTGATGACCACTGAGGTCTTCTAAAACCCTTTGATTTTTGATCATGGTGTTTTGCTCATTGTGCAATGCAGCAAGGTCTCCTTAGTAACTGTTAACTAGTCACATCATTAAAAGTTTATGCTATACTCTACCTAAAGAGTAAGAGCACATCCTTTCTGTCTGACTTGTACTGCTATAAACAAAGTGAAAGAAAAGGCTGTCATTCGACAGGAGGAATAGTTCTGAAGCCTGATATAATTAGGTTCTTCCTCTTAGCTTTCATTGAAAAAATATGTAAACGAAATGCGCAGTAGTCAGTAGAAATAGCACAAAAGTGTAAATTTCCATATCAAAGCTCTACCAGTTGCAGTGTTTTTTTCCTTCCATTTATTCTAACTGGCATCTAGCATCGGATGAATGGCAGGTTCCAAAGCAGAATGTGCTAGATTTTTGTAGCCTTCATTTGCGCCTCGAGGCCCCCAAGCCCTTCCCCATTAAATAAATGAAAACGGACACATAATTTTAGTTTAAGCTTTTGGGCAAAATTTCGGCCACAACTTTATTGATTACAAAACAAATTGAGCGGTATTGGGCCTAGGCATTGGTCAGAGACTATAACTGACTCCTGCCTCTCTGGCTGGCAGTCTGAAAGGGTAAACACCAAATGAGGGAGGAACATCGGTGAAGATCGATTGAAGCTCACCCTGGGGTTCCTGTGGTCCTGGCATGGCCCTAGCCCCTCAAGCGGACTTCGGACGAGATCCAGGACCCCCAGATTCCTTTACTGGAATACCCTATTTCTGGAGGGGCAGGTGATGGCCACACCTCCCCTCCCACACATTTCTATAAACCAATGCCTAACCGCCAAACCTTACAAAGTTGTGACGATTGCTAAGGAGGTAGGCGAAAACCAAGTGGCCAAAGCCAATCTGCCAAATGGAAAAATTCCTACCCAGCCCCTGCTCCAAAGCAGGCGACTCAATCCTAAGCAAGGCCAAAGCAGCAGCACCAAATGGCGGCGGCGGGGGGGGGGGAGGGCAGGTATTCGGCAGCGTGAAGCAAGTGCTCCACCCACATTGTGCTCCCGCATTTATAGGACCCCGGGATCACGCCACCTGCCCCAATTGGCCCAAACAGCCAGGCATGATCCCGATGCCCAACTGACAAGGCTTGGGCCACGCCTAGTAACAACTCACCCCGTGGGGGTGGCTTAAGGGGCCAGAGCGCAACCAGGGCCCTCAATTTAGGAGGATCCCATTTACACCATTCATTCTTACAGAGCTCAAGGGAGCCCAGGTGCAGAACCCTCTTCTTACCACACTCCACAAGTTCTTGGAAATATTAGGTACAGTATGATGATGCATTGGTCATTGGCTAGACTGCAGAGTGGTCCAGCATGTGGCCTCAGCAACATTTGATGTCCCCTACCCACCCCTTGTGCTGCATTTCCAAAGCCAAGTAAGCTGAAATCCCTGCTGCAAAAGTTAACCCTGACCAATGGCTATTCATCGGCAAGGAGTAAAATAAAAGATGATAAAATCTTGCATATGGCAGGGACAGGGAACCTGTGGCTCTCTATTGTTGTTGTACTCCAACTCTCTCTTGCTGGTGTGCAACAACTTCTGGAGGGCCACAGAGCCAAAAATGAGTGTGCACAATACAGTGGTACCTCGGGTTAAGAACTTAATTCATTCTGGAGGCCTGTTCTTAACCTGAAACTGTTCTTAACCTGAGGTACCACTTTAGCTAATGGGGCCTCCTGCTGCACCGCCACCGCGTGATTTCTGTTCTCATCCTGAAGCAAAGTTCTTAACCCGAGTTATTATTTCTGGGTTAGTGGAGTCTGTAACCCGAGGTACCACTGTATGCCTTTAAAGCACATTTGGAGGGCATTCATTCCCTCAAAGAATTCTGGGCACTGTAGTTTACCCCTCATAGAGTTAGAATGCCCAGCCACCCTTAATGAACTACAGGGCCCATAATTCTTTTTTTTGGGGGGGGGGATGAATGTGTTCTAAATGTGCTTTAAAGGTATGTTTTCACAGCCCAAGACCCAAACTAGACACGACAGCGGAGCTGCTCTTGAGCTTCCATTGCTCATGATGAAAAACAACGCTGGTGGAGTCTATCCTTCACCGTACTTCAGGTCTGGAACTTTCACTGGAAATAAGCCAGGGCTAGCTAAAAATTTTTTAGGGCGATGGCACTAAAGGAAAACCGGGATTCAGTGTGTGTCAGGGGGTGGGTTAGGAATGAATGAATAGCATACCTCATTTCCATCTTGTTTGGGCCTTGACCTAATTAAAAGACACATCCTCTTTTCAGGGAAGCCTAGGAGCTGTAGTTCTGTTTGAGTGGCTTGGGACCTCTAGCAGAAAATTCTCCGTGCACTTATCTGTCAGCCAGCAGTGGATCTAACCCCCATGGCAGGTCTCCAGGAATGGATAAGACAAGGAAAAGTTCTTATCAACTGTTTTTTATTAAATATTCACAGAGAGAGGCTTGGAAATGCCACCTTTTGGAATAATGGTGTTGCCTCGAGTGAGACTCCATCCCGTCCCTCTCTCTCTTCATGCGTCATCACTATGGGTGCTGAGATGTGCCCTCTGCCTCTGAGCTCTCTGCTCTCCTACTTTCAATGCTTGCCAGGTTCTGGGAGAGGGGGATCTGGAATGCTTTCTAAAGACACTGTGTCTGTCAGCTGTGCCCCCCCCCCCCGGTGCTTCTTCTTTCTCCTCCTCTCCCATTATTTCCCAGCTTTTCCCCTCTGAGTTGTGGTCTCCCTCAAACCCCTGTTGTAATTCTGAACTGTTTTCTTCTTCTCTGGGAGGGTCAGGCTGTGGAGGCAGTCTTCACCATTCCTCCTCTGCCCAATCCCTGACATCATTCTACCATTTCCAGGTTTCTTTACGGGAAGCCACAGCAATTCAAGTGGCCTAAAACTTAACCATCTTTATAGTTGTGATGGCCTGGGATTTGGACTCGGATGCTGAACCTGAAGGATCCCTGCATAGGATTCCCCGCTTCCAGAACCAGCTGAGCCGGGGATGGGGCATGAGCCTGAAGGGTCCTCACCTGTGCTGGATCTTCAGGTGCAGGCACCAGCTGAGTCTGCTCTGGCTCCTGAGGTGATGGAGGACCCATTGCCTGCAGGTGCTCCACTCTCAGCCCCGTCAGAGGAAGCTGAGGTTGCCTCTGGGTCTGGTAACCCTCCAGCCTTTCCTGAGCTGCAGAAGCTCAGGGCAGAGAGGCGGAGGGAACTATGTTCCCGCAGGAGGAGTGCTTGCCTCCAGGCCAGAAGAGGCGAGTCACCAGAGGATCAGGCCCACCCTATGCCTCAGGGCAGATAAAAGCCCGCCAGCCCCCAGTCCCAAGTTGTGGGAGGAACATTGTTGGTTGCTAGTTCCTGCCTGAACCCTGTCCTGTTTTTCTGCCAGAGCTCCTGACCCGCCTTGGCTCCCTGCTTGCATGCCTGTTCCTGACTACACCCAACTCCCTGCCCTGCACCCAGCTTCAGCTACTACGGACTGCCTCCATGTTGCATCTTGACCACAGACCAGACTTGGACCTTTCCTCTCGGGTAACCTATGGGACCGGCACAACAGTGAAGAGAGATACCCTAGATCAAGGATAGTTCCCTACTGACATTTTGGACTACAGCACTCATCAGCCCCAGGCAGCATGACTAATACCCAGGGATGAGAGTGGTTTGCAATCCCAAAAATATCTGGAGGACCCCAGGTTGGCTACCCTTGCCATAGATGAAAAGAGATTGGCATTTCATTCTTCAAGTGTTTACTCCCGGGGGCTAAATAACAATATTCAACATTGACATAGCACACAAAGAAATACAATAGGAGGGAAAATGCTTTTTATTTTAAAAAAATCTCCATAAGATTCTATTTAAAGAACCGAAAGGAAGATTTATTAGTGCAAAGCCATTTTGCGCCAATGAAATTATATGCAGTGACCATGCTGTTTATCTCAGTTAATGAAATAAAGTTCCATTAGTACTGATTAAGCTGACATTATTGACAAGCATCATTGTGATTGCAGCACATTTTTCATTTTTCATTTGTGAGCTATTAGCGTCGCAAGGTGGAGGGTAGCCTGGGGTTAAGCAGAAGGTGGGAACAGTTCCTGGACATCTCTACTGAAAGAAGCAAGTGAGCTATAGATGGCTGGATAGAAGCCAAATGGTTTCCCTCAGCTAAGCATCTGTCTTCATTACCGGCTACTGCTCTCTCTCCCTCTAAAGTTTTACTGGAGTTGCTTAAGTATATTAACTTGAAACACTCCAGTAAAACCAAAGAGACACTCGGCATGAGATCATGAACTTCTTAATCATTCAAAAGCCTGGAAGATGCCAACGAGGGAAAAGGAGGTCAAGGACAGGCTTCTAAAACTCTTACTATGTCTTCTGGCTTTTCCCCCCACTTTACAAATACCGCTCATCTTCCCTTAGCGCTGAGCTGAAACTGGAGACAAGTTTCGGACACATTTTTGAACCCCCCAGAAATGTGCTGCTAAGGGGTGGACAGCAGATAGCAGTCTAAGGTTCAAGACCGCATTACCTCAAGGACCACCTATTTCCATATGAACCTACCTCGACCCTGAGATCATCTTCTGAGGCCCTCTTTGTGTGCCTCCTCCTCAAGTGGTCCGGAGGGTGGCAACACGAGAACAGGCCTTTTCTGCAGTGGCTCTCCGTCTGTGGAATGCTCTCCCCAGGGAAGTTTGCCTGTCGCCTTCCTTAAACGCCTTTAGGCACCAGGCAAAAATGTTCCTTTTTAACCAAGCCTTTGGTTGATCTCTTTGACATCCTGTATCCTAATGTGGCTGTTTTTTGGGGGAGGGGGTGTTAGTGGGTTGTTGTTTTTATTCTGATTATATAGGTTGTGATCTTTTCTGTTAACTGCCCTGAGACCTCTGGGTATAGGGCAGTATAATAAATAAATAAATAAATAAATAAATAAATAAATAAATAAATAAATAAATAAATAAATAATAAATATAAAGTGTTTCAGGAGCCATGGGACCAGCCACAAGTCAGGACCAAAGTAATGTAGGACTTGATGACCAAGCAAGTGTGGGGGTTAGGGAGCAAGATAACCGAGTCTATGGGAATACAGCATAGCTCAGGAAGACCAAGTTGCTTAAGGGTGTCTCAACTGGAACCCTTTGAGACCATTTGCTTTTATACCATTTCCTGTCCAGAAGGACCCAATGGCCAGTTTGGGTGGGTGGAGTCAGTCCCTCCCTACACTGAGAAGTTCAAAGTTTCACCACATGCAGTTTCACCACAGTTTCTGATGTACACCTCTTTCCCCAGCCATCTTTCCAGCTCCCCTGTAAGAAAAGGTGCAAAATTATTGTCCAAAGGGTGGGTACTGGGGAAAGGGGATTGCCAATGCTGAGGCTATGGGGCTCTCTTGTCTGCTCCAGTCTTATGGTGCTGAGTGTGCTGGGCCTGGGGGTAACCCGTGAAAAACGGTCCAGGACCAGCCCAGAATCCAAAGGTTCCACTAGGAGTCAGTCCAACAAGGCCAAGGCAGGACACGAGGCAGGAGACCAGGCAAGGATCTCAGGCAGGATCTAGCATACAGCAACGTTGCTCCCGCAACCTGGGGCGGGGTCCGACAGCCTTTTATCTTTGTCAGGGTAACGGCCGGTCCTGTTCCCCCGGCGACTCACCTCCCTGTTTCGCTCGAAGGTGAGCACTCCTCCTGTGAGTACTCAGGTTTCTCCTTCTCTCAGACCTCAGTCTCTGCAGCTCGGGAGACGTCAGTGGGTAACTAGACTCAGGGGCCGCCTCAGCCTCCCCTGACCAAACCAGTAGTGGAGCAGCTGTAAGTGATGGCCCAGCTGAAGGCAACATGGTAATCCCCACATCTGGAGCCTGGGCAGGCTCAGGCCCCTGACTCGGCCCAGCAGGTGTTTGTTGCAGGGGAACCTGTGCAGACTGGGACTCTTCAGGATCAGGTCCCAGATTTGGTTCAGATGATGCCTGAGGCAAAGGATCCAGTGCAGACTGAGTCTCCTCTGGTTCCGAGTCCGAGCCCGAGTCCCAGGCCATCACACTGAGTACCTGGGACAGAATGGAGGGGGAATTCTGCGTTCTAAAGCTCATCCCACCACAAGTATCATAGCACATAGATAGAGATGCCATTTTTTTTGTTTTTGTTTTTTTAAAAAATCTAAACCCTAATCCCCCTCACAGAGCTACAGTTCCCAGAGTTCCCTCGCAAAAGGGATTGATTGTTAAGCCAATCTGGAAATTGTAGGTCTGTGAGGGGAATGGGGAAATAGCTCAGCAGAAACCCTCAGAAGAGATGTATTTGTGAAGAAATGGGTTGGAGGATTACATAGCCCCCAATCCCCTAGACGCCCCTGTCTTTCTTTCCAGAAACTTTTTTTCTATCCAAGGTTTCCTGATACTGTAGAGGTGACTGCCACCAGCAGGATTCTGAACCTTAACTGGGTTTGTTCATGACAGGATTGATGACTGGCTTGATTGAAGACTTGTGAATTGTTGTTACCTGGCCTTGCTTAACATTGTCTCCTCAGAACATTATTAATCTTGATCCTGACCAGAACTACAGGTGCACATCTACCATAGAATTCATTGCTTGTCACTTTGTGCTGAGGAGAATCAACGTGGGAGACATTTCGCCCCCTCTGGAGTCACGGTCATGCTGACAAGAAATATTAGAAGTATTGATTTATCCCCTCAGCTATCGCTCCAGTGCAGCATAGCACAGTTACTGTGGACTGTATTCAATCTGAAGTTGTTTGCTTCACTCAGAGGTGCCCCCTCACCAAGTGCTTAGCTGAGCTAAATGTGTCATAAAATCAACACCACTGTTCTGTCCTAGGTAGTAGTCTCAGACAGCAGAGGTTCTAGCCAAAGCTTAAAGGTGAGAGAACTACAACTCCCAGAGTGCACTGGAAGAGGGATTGGTTGTTAAACTGCCCTGGGAATTGTTAATGTCTTAGGGGAAGAGGGATCAAGCCAATGGTCCTTCTAGTCCAGATGCCTGTGGGATGCTCCAACCAGGACCCAAGCACAAAGTACTATTCCCCCCCAGCAACCAGTGACATAATAATACCCTCTCTAGATAATCATAATATCTGCATTCACTTGGATTTATTCTGTTTTCATGACTTTCCCCTAACTGTTAGGTTCTGCATTGTATTTGAGCTTTCACACAACATAAAAGCCACTTCTGCAACTATAGTTTAGTTTAGTGCTAATTTCTATGTTACTTGCTTCCAGGAAAAAAGAAAAAAATATATTCACAAATAATATGGAAATGAGTGCTATGTTCCATGACAGTTCCACTATATTCTGCTAGTTTTGGAAATGGCTTCTACATCTTGTGAAACCTCATGTGGCAGCATCAAGAAAATGGAATTAACTGCCATATGAATGCAGTCTTTGAAAGACTCCCTCAGAATCATCCTAATATTCACTTTTGCTTACTCCTACTGTTGCATCATTAATACTTTTTTTTAGCTTTGTTATTGTAGGTTCCCTTGTGTCAAACAGGGACACGTGTATGAATTGCCTCTCCCTACTATGCCCTAACTCCTCTTGTCAGCAGAAGTTTAGACATATGGAAGTGGAAACGAACCAAATGGTCATATCTTCAGGCCAGATGAGCATGTCACCCATGGGACGGATCTTCAGCCTATGTAAACTGTAGAAGGAGAGTGTACTTTAAAGATTTTTCAATAACAAAAGAGCAATGCATTTAATCACTTAAATGTCGCTGATCTTTGTTTTTACGAAGCAAAGCAGTTGGCATAGTGAAAGATGCACATGGAGAAATTCAGAAGGATGGGTCATTCATCTTTTGATAATTCATGCATCTGTGATCAACCCAAAGTGTTTTGCTCACAACACTGGTTGTTTATTATTTGGACTACATGCTATAAGAACACAAGCCTGGGGTAATGGGCCATTAGGACAACAGAGAATCAAAGGAACACAGGGTGAGATGGCAAATGGGTGGGGTCTCTTCCTACAGATAAAGCCAAGAACTCAGAGCCAAAATCTGAAGCAAAACTACAGGCGGGCAGAGAGCCATGGCTAATGTCTGTTTGAATCCAGGGTTGTGCATATGGGAGAAGCAAGAACTTCTTGGTGTGTTGATGCTCTGAACCTCTTTTCAGGTTGTCTATATGGATAAATAAACCAAATACCATAAATACCCCACAGTCTCCACTGTGCCTTGTTTCCAAAAGGAAACATGAACTCTGGGTAAGCACCTAGAACCCCTGGACTCTTGCACTGCTCAGAGATTGGGAGTGGCGTGCAACAATATATAATCCAACAAAATTAATCATAATTCTGTCTTAAAATGCATTTGTCCCACTGTCCGGTTTCTATTTTGTCATCCTCACAGTGATATTCCAGACGCAAAAAAGAAACTCAGAAAAGTATTAACTTAATGCCATTTCAGTGGCAAGGCACACAATCTCAATCAACATCTGTTTTCCAATTTCCTGTTCCTGGCAGACCAGAGTGACCTCAATAGAAATCTCACTGTGGGGCGGTAAACAAGCAGGAGATCAAGCAATCGCGCAAGCAAAAAGGAAAGAACGAAAATCACCACTGCTTCTGTGTGTGATTGTATTCCGGCTGCTGATATTAGCGGGTTGGTTTGCATGTTAAAAAAATCACGCCCATGTTGTGTGTTCTCTCGCTATGATTCATATGAATGACATTTTGATTTATTTTTATTTGCTTGTAAATGTCTGACTTCACTTATCAACAGATAAAGCCGCAGATGTTTAAGTATAGGGTGAAAAGTTGCTGTCATGGAAGGCTTAGAGGACACACCCATCAGGAACCAAGACAGGAACAAGGATAGAACACAGAAAACACTCCACCCAAATTCAGCTAAGTCCACTGCCACTTATTGATGAAAGTATATAATGACTCTATCCACACAGTCACCACAGCTGTGGAAACTGCTGCTAGATCACTGCTACACAGAGTGTTCCATCAAGTCGGGGCCAGTACTGAAAAGGCCCTGGCCCTAGTTGAGACCAATCTAACCACCTTATGACCTGGGACCTCCAAAATGTTGTCATTGGCTCCCAGTACGTTTCTGAGCACAATTCAAAGTGCTGGTGTTGACCTTTAAAGCCCTAAACGGCCTCGGCCCAGTATACCTGAAGGAGCGTCTCCACCCCCATCGTTCTGCCCGGACGCTGAGGTCCAGCGCCGAGGGCCTTCTGGCGGTTCCCTCATTGCGAGAAGCAAAGCTACAGGGAACCAGGCAGAGGGCCTTCTCGGTAATGGCACCCTCCCTGTGGAATGCCCTCCCACCAGATGTCAAAATGATAAACAACTACCTGACATTCAGAAGACATCTTAAGGCAGCCCTGTTCAGGGAAGCTTTTAATGTATGATATTTTAGTGTTTTTTGGTTTCTATGGAAGCCGCCCAGAGTGGCTGGGGAAACCCAGCCAGATGGGCGGGGTACAAATAATAAATTATTATTATTATTATTATTATTATTATTATTATTATTATTATTATTATTATTTGTGGACCTTAAGGTCCTTTGTGGGGCATACCAGGAGAGGCGGTCCCGTAGGTACGTGGGTCCTAGTATAAGGCAGGTTCCCTCCAGTTTTGGCCTAATCATATCTCTTTCCTAGTTCAAATCTCCTGGCCTTTGTAACCTTTTAAAAGCAGTATCGAAGAGGGCTACAAAAGAAAGGATGAAAGGTGTGTGTGTGGGGGGGTCATTTCAGACAAATACTATTCACATCACATCACCAATGGGGTGCTTCCACTTTGCACACTGGTATTTATTTTTATCACATATGGTAGTAAAACACTGGTATCCCCCCACCATTCCAATGTAGGTATTTTGGTGAAGTGGGATGCTAATCCACAACACTAATTGCTAGTAATATGTCTAGGGGTTTGATGCATTGATGATGATGATGATCATTAAGTTTTCAAGGTAGATTTCAAATGTGAAAATAAGAAGAAAATATTACATACACAAAGACTTTCTCACCTGGACAAGCGGATCTTTATCGCAAGTAGTTACTTGTTAGGGTTTTAGTCTTGTTTCAAATATATTTGCTGCTTTTGTTTTTTAATTGTTTGTAATCATCTTACAAAAAAGGGACGCGGGTGGCGCTGTGGGTAAAAGCCTCAATGCCTAGGACTTGCCAATCAAAAGGTCGGTGGTTCAAATCCCCGCAGCGGGGTGCGCTCCCATCGCTCAGTCCCAGTGCCTGCCAACCTAGCAGTTCGAAAGCACCCTCGGGTGCAAGTAGATAAATAGGGACCGCTTACCAGTGGTAAGGTAAACGGCGTTCCGTGTGCTGCGCTGGCTCACCAGATGCAGCTTGTCACGCTGGCCACGTGACCCAGAAGTGTCTGTGGACAGCGCTGGCTCCCGGCCTCTAGAGTGAGATGAGCGCACAACCCTAGAGTCTGTCAAGACTGGCCCATAAGGGCAGGGGTACCTTTACCTTTTACTAATCATCTTACATGTTAACTACCTTGAGACAGTTGTTTAGAATGTGACTGATAAATCAATCAGGAGGAAGAGGAGAATAATACAAGAATGACACTTATTTCCAAGTAGAATAATAGAATCGTAGAGTTGGAAGGGAGCTCAAGAGTCATCTAGTCTGACCCCTGGCATAGCAGGAATCACAAGTAAATAATTACGGACAGATGACCATCCAACTTCTGTTTATAAACCTCCAATGAAGGAGAGTCCACTACCTCTGGAGGCAGTCCGTTCCAGATTAATTAGTAAATCAGATAGATAAATGTTGATTGAAGTAGTGTAATGTATATGAATACAAGAACACAAAGCTTATTTCTCTCTTATTTATATCACCACAATAAAGTACTTAATCTGCAATAAAAGGTAATTTATTTTATTTATGTCTTCAAATAAGGAATACAGAGTTGTTTGTTCTTGCACCCGTTGTTCCAATACAGAACAAGCAACGCTTTCTTGGGAAGTCCCTTCTTGTGTTTGATATTCACAGGTACTGAATGGCTGAATAGGTTTTAATGCTCCCTTTGATGGCAACTGGTGTGTTTTAGCAAGAAAAGCCTTAGATTGTGCATTACAGAGGCTTTTGGGCGGAGAAGCACACTCTGACTTCCCCAGTTTTGAGCTGTTCTGTCTATCTCAGTAAAGGCTTAATGAAATTGAAGCTCAGAATATTATGAGATACTACGGGAAGGGCACTGGTATCTTAAAGATCAAAATGTAATAACTTTTGGAATTGGTTTTTAATCGGTAAATTGCCACACTTGCCTGGCCTTGAGAGCAGAGCAAGTTACAATATAAGTCTATCTGTGCTCTTATTGGTATTGTCACCTAACAAATTCACGGGAGAAATAAAAGCAGGATTATTATTATTATTACCATCATCCTAGCTGAATGCCAGGCTCTCCGCTTGGACGGGAATAATAATAATTCTGCTTTTATTTCTCCTGTGAGTTAGATGGGCGAAAATACTAATAAAAACACAGCTAGAGACAAGGCACTTCCGACCTGATTATAAAGGCAAAATGATCCAATAGGTGTGCCCAGTCTTGTTACAAGGCCAGCCAACTGGCTTGCTGCAACAGTATATTTTTTTTTTTTTTTTTTAAATATTTTTTATTGCTTTGTTTTCCAGGGTCGAAATACATTGTCAATAACTCAACAAAAGCCGTTTTTTACAGAAAAGAGAGAAAAGAAAACAAATAGAAGCAAAGACAAAACTCCTTCTTCCAAGTCTTTTTTCATTATCCACTGGACTTCCCCACCTCCTCCATCTCTGTATTTTTATAATAAAGGTTATATAGCAAATTGTTACCTTGTTTCGTATATTATTCTACTTTCATCTAGTTATTGATTTTAAAAAAATTTAAACTTTTCTCAATCATAACTCAATCATAATCTTATCCGAATTTCAATAATGAAGCATGTTTTCCTCAAAACTTAGCAAATTCTCAACATTCAAATAATTTATAATGTTTTTGTAAATAGTCCTTAAATTTTCTCCAATCCTCTTCCACTGCGTCTTCTCCTCTGTCTCGAATTCTGCCGGTCATCTCAGCCAGTTCCATATAGTCCATCAGTTGCGTATGCCACTCTTCCAGTGTGGGTAATTCCTGTGCCTTCCAGTGTTTAGCTAGAAGAATTCTTGCTGCTGTAGTTGCATATAAAAAGAAAGTCCTATCCTTCTTTAACACTCTCTGGCCCACAATGCCCAGTAGGAAGGCCTCTGGTTTCTTCTGAAAGGTATATCTGAATACCTTTTTCAGCTCGTTATAAATCATTTCCCAAAAGGCCTTCACCCTCGGGCATGTCCACCAGAGGTGAAAGAACGTTCCCTCAGCCTCTTTGCATTTCCAACATTTATTATCAGACAAATGGTATATCTTTGCCAATTTGACTGGGGTCATGTACCACCTGTATATCATTTTCATGATGTTTTCTTTTAAGGCACTACATGCCGTAAATTTCATACTGGTGGTCCATAACCTTTCCCAGTCTTCAAACATAATGTTGTACCCAATGTCTTGTGCCCATTTTATCATGGCTGATTTAACTAACTCATCTTGAGTATTCCATTTAAGCAACAAATTGTACATTCTTGAAAGCACTTTCATCTTAGGTTCAAGTAGTTCTGACTCTAATTTTGATTTTTCCACCTGGAAGCCAATTTTTTTGTCTTTTTTAAAAATTTCTAGAATTTGGGCGTAATGAAACCAGTCTCGCACCTTCCCTTTAAGTTTTTCAAAACTCTGCAACCTCCAAGTATCATCCACTTTTTCAATTATTTCACAGTATTTTGCCCAGCCACCCCCCATATTAAGAATCTTAATGGCCTTAGCCTCCATCGGTGACAACCACCTCGGAGTCTTGTTTTCGAGTAAGTCCTTGTATTTAGTCCAGACAATAAACAGAGATTTCCTGACAATATGGTTTTTAAATAGCTTATGAGACTTTACCTTGTCATACCACAGATATGCATGCCACCCGAAAGCATTGTTAAACCCTTCCAGATCTAGGACATCGGTGTTTTCTAGCAAAAACCAATCTTTCATCCAGCAGAAGGATGCAGCTTCATAGTATAACCTTAAGTCCGGCAGGGCAAATCCCCCTCTTTCCTTTGCATCTGTTAATATTTTAAATTTTATTCGGGGCTTTTTGCCCTGCCAGACAAACTTCGCTATGTCCCTCTGCCACTTTCCAAAACACTCCACCCTGTCCACGATCTGCAAGGCCTGAAATAAGAACAACATTCTTGGCAATACATTCATCTTAACAGCTGCAATTCTTCCCAACAAGGAAAGTTTCAATCTTGACCAGATTTCTAGGTCCTTTTTAATTTCAGACCAACATTTTTCATAATTATCTTTAAACAAATTCAAATTTTTCCCGGTCAGGTTAACCCCCAGGTATTTCACTTTTTTAACCACGTTTAATTCGGTTTCCTTCTGAAACCCATCTATTTCTAAGGGTGTCAAATTTTTTGCCAAAACCTTGGTTTTTTGTTTGTTTAACTTAAACCCCGCCACCCGACCAAACTCAGAAATTAATTCCAAAGCTCTTTTAGTACTAGGCACTGGCTCCTGTAATGTCAATACCACATCATCCGCAAAGGCCTTCAGTTTATATTGTTTTCTACCGACCTGTATTCCTTCTACCTGCTGGTCCCTTCTGATCAGGTTCAGCAAAACCTCCAGGACCGAGATAAATAGCAAGGGTGATAAGGGGCATCCCTGTCGTGTTCCTTTTTCAATTTTAAACTCTTCTGACACCACATTGTTTACTATCAATTTAGCTTTTTGTTCTGAATAGATCGCTTCAATACCATTTTGAAATGCCCTTCCCACTCCCATCCCTTCTAAATTTCTCTTCATAAATTTCCAAGATATATTATCAAAGGCCTTCTCCGCATCTATAAATATCAAAGCTGCTTTCGTATTCAAATTTGTCTGTAGTAGTTCCAAGACATCCAAAATGTTCCTGGTATTGTCAGACAAATGTCTACCAGGGAGAAAGCCTGCTTGGTCTTTATGAATTACTTCATTTAAGACTTTTTTCAGCCTGTTTGCCAAAATATCAGCAAAAATCTTGTAATCCACGTTTAGGAGTGAGATGGGGCGATAATTCTTCAATTGGGTCTTTTCAGATTCTGATTTTGGTATCAACGTGATGAATGCCTCTTTCCACGATTCTGGTGCTCCCTTCCCTTCCATTATTTGGTTGCATACCTCCAACAATGGTTGAATCAGATGTTCCTTCAGTGTCTTATAATATTTGGAGGTAAGTCCATCTGGGCCCGGAGATTTGCCTAATTGCATGTTCTGAATGGCACTTCCAATTTCTTGTTCTGTTATTTTGTAATTCAGGGTTATTTGTTTATCTTGAGTCAATTTTTGCAGGCCATAGCTTTTTACAAATTTATTTATCTCCTGCTCTTCTTGATGGCCTTGTGTGAACAATTTTTTAAAATATCTCTGGAAGCACTTTCTAATTTCCTCAGGTTTCTGGATACATTCACCTTCAACCTCTAGATTGGTAACAAAGTTCAGTTTCTGTCTCTTTTTCAACTGCCATGACAGTAACTTCCCACATTTGTTTGCCGATTCAAATGATCTTTGTTTCATCTGTTTAATCTTCCATTCTACTTCTTGATTCATCAATTTCGCAAATTGTGTTTGATGGAATTTTATTTCTCTTAAGATTTCTTTTGATTTTGGATTCAATCTCAACCTTTTCTCTCCATCCTTTATCTTCTCCAAGATCTTGTCTTTTTTACCATTCCAGAGTTTTTTCCTAATAGTGTTCTGTTGTATCAGGAACCCTCTCATAACAGCTTTACTTGCGTCCCAGATTGTTTTTTTCTCCACCGAGGTATTCAAATTAATTTCAAAATAGTCTTTCATCGTTTTTTGGGCCTTCTTCACAATCTCCTGATCTCTGAACAAGGAGTCATTCATTCTCCATCTAAAGGATCCAGTTGGTATGAGTCTCAAGTCCATTTTTAAGGCATTATGGTCGGAGCAAGTTTTGGGACAAATCTCTATTTTTTTAGTTTTAGGTGCCAGTCCTCTAGATACCCAAATTTGGTCGATTCGTGTCCAAGATAGGTGGGCCTCAGAAAAGAATGTTCCCTCTTTGCCTAGAGGGTTTTTTGTTCTCCAAATGTCAATCAAGTCCATATTGTCTGTAAGTTCGAAGAAAGTCTTTGGTAGTCTGCCTTCTTTAGTCAGATTTTGGTTTTGTGACTTATCCATATGTGTGGAGACAACTCCATTCATATCTCCCATCAAAATGATGTTGTTATAGTCAATATAGTCCAGCGTTATCTCATGCAGCTTCTTGTAGAATTCCGATTTCCCATCATTAGGTGCGTAGATTCCTACTATCAGGAATTTTTCTCCTTGTAATTGTATTTCAATCGCCAAAATTCTGCCTTGTTCGTCTTTAAATACAAATTTTGGCACTAGGTTCTCTTTTGCATATATCACTACTCCTCTTTTCTTTACTTTATCTGATGAAATAAATTCTTGGCCTAGTCTCTTGTTAATCAATACTCTTCTATGGAGCCTAGTTACATGGGTTTCCTGTAAGCATATAACATCTAGTTGTTCTTTCTTTAATATATGGAAGATCCTCTTCCTTTTTTCAGGGGAATTTGCACCATGAATGTTCCAACTGAGAAGCTGCAGAGACATCCTGGATCTGTTGTCAGTCAGTGGGTTTGTCTCCCTTGTTATCTATGTCTA
This sequence comes from Podarcis muralis, assembly GCF_964188315.1. Classification (NCBI taxonomy): domain Eukaryota; kingdom Metazoa; phylum Chordata; class Lepidosauria; order Squamata; family Lacertidae; genus Podarcis; species Podarcis muralis. The sequence goes on along the minus strand of NC_135665.1, from coordinate 46,570,434 downwards.
GAGGTGGATCTTTTGCGTCAGGCGTGGGGTGTGACCAGTCACTTGCTGTTCCTTTTCGGAGGTCTTCCCCGTAGTCACTTAGGAACTTATCTTGCTCCTCTGTTGATCTGATTCTAACTTTCTTCCCTTTCAAGTTAAAAGATAATCCTTGCGGGAATTCCCACCTGTAGCGGATTGAGTTGTTTCTCAGCAGTCTTGCTAGGTCTTTATATGTAGTTCTTAAGTCCAACAGCTGTTTTGGTATATCTCTGAAGATTTCTGCGGTCTTTCCTTGTACCACCAATGGATTTTTAAAGTGTAGGCCAAGTATGTTATCCTTTTCTTGCTTGTATCTCAAAATGATCAAGCAATCTCTTGGTTTATCCTTCCTGGCCACACTTCCCAATCTAAAGGCGGTAACAATTGTAAAGTCCTTCTCCTTCGCCAGACCCCAGAATTTGGATATTTCTGCGGTCAAGAAGTCAACCAGATCTTCCTTTTCTTGTTCTGGGATATTTCTAATCCTAAGATTGCTCTCCCGGTTTTTCAATTCTGCCATCGACAGATAGGCCTGTTGTTCAGTGATCTGTCTACTCAGTGGTCTTACTTCCCCTCTTAATTCCTCTATCCCTTTTTTATTTTGGTCAGCTTTTGCATTCACTTCCTCGACCAGTCTTCGATTTTCTGTCGCCGTCTTCCCGATATCTCCTATCGCCTGTGTGTTCTGGGCTACTTGGTCTGTCAATTTATTAATTGTAGCTGTCACTTGGTCAAATTTAATCGCTTGATCATCGGCCTTCTTGTTTAATGCAGCCAGTTGCTCCAATATTTCTTTAGAAACAGGGTCAAGCCCTCCTGCAGCCATGTCCTCCAAAGCTGGCTGTTTAGATTTTTCTTCCTGCAAACCTGTCACAGTTGGGACAGATGATCTACGTGTCTGAACCGGCAAAGTTGCTTGCATTAATTCAAGCTGTTTTGCTCTCTTGCCAGCCCTTGTTTTTCCAGCACCACTCATTCCACAGCTGTCAAGGCTTCAAGGTCAAATTATAAATCCCATGGGAAAGGCAATCCAAAAGGAAAGTAAACATCCAACCATAAAAGTTTCAAAACATCCCGCAGTTCTCAGAGGTTGATATTTCCACAATCCAGCAGGGGGAGCTCCCTAAAAGTTCAGGGAAGATGGAATTTTCCACCAGTAAGTTCCCAAATGAAGTAATGTCCAAAATAAAGGGGAGACCCTTTAAATTCACATTGAACAGCAGAGAATAAAAATTTTTGTCAGAATAAGTGCAACAGTTCCTTTCTTATAACTTTCAGAATAGCCCAGTAAAACTTTGTATCTCTGTATACTGTCAACGCAGTCTGACAGTCTGATGTTACTTTGTAATCCAGCAGCCCGAGAGAGCAGGGTCTCGCAACTTTGTAATCCACTAACAATGGGAGGAAATAGCACAGTCTCTATCCACTTATAGCACAGTTATAGCTTATCTTTAACTTTAAAGCTTCAAATCCGAATTTGCAGGGTAAATTCCAACTTCTTTTAACCTCCTGTCAGCGCTTCAATTTTAAAGGGACTTTGCTCAGTACTTTAAACAGAGACGGAAGGCTGACTTCCTTTTTAGCGTCTCCCGTTTTCAGTCAAATTGCAAAGATTTTGTTGTTCCTCTTAAATAGAGTCCCAAATTTCTTACTCACGAGTATGTAGTTTCAAGTTGATTAATCGTAGAAGAAAGGTCAGCGCTCATCAGCAGCAGCCGCGCGGCTTCACTTCCGCGGAAAGAGCGATGGATTCACAGCACCGCTACCCCCTCCACGTTCCGGAGCCCCTTACGGGGTCCCTTCTGCGCTTCTGGGGTCGCTTCTGGTACCCGCCGAATCCCACGGCCACGGGCTCACTCTACCCGTGGTTTTTCTTACTGGGTCGTCGCTGTGCCGCAGCGCACGACCCTTTTCCGCGGAGCCCCCCTTCAGTAGCTGAAGAGGACCGCCATTGCTGTTTCGCGCCGCCTCCGGAAGTGGCTTGCTGCAACAGTATAGAGGTGAGAAGCATCTCATCAACAGTTGTCACTAAAAACTTGTGGCATGGAGACACGCATCTAGGCTGGGCTGGGATTCGTTGACAGCACACCAAACATTATGATGTTTGGCTGTTTTCAGTTCGTTTCTGGTTGATAATTCACTGTTTGTCCCTTGGACTTTCTTTGATTCCTCTCTCCCTGGTTTTAAATGTATGGAGGCATGAGTTTAGGAATGTTCATATGTAACATGGAAAACAGGCACCGTATCTCTTTCTGTACACACACACACATTAGTGTTCAAACGTGTCCACTTGTTGAATTGGGTAACTCAACTACTGTGTACACAGTTGCACAGACTCTAGACTCGCTGAATATTAAACAACATTGCATTCGACAAGTGTACAATCTGTGCACCTGTGTACACATATTTGACCAGGACATTTGTACGTTTATTCACATGTAACGTTCAACAAGTGTACAGATGGTGTACCTGTATACACAATAGTTAAGCTGCACAAAGAAACAAGTGCACGCTTTTCCACACAAACACTTATTCCTATGTGGAGTGTCATGTGCGAACAGATGTACAAGTGTGCAGCTCAACTATTTGTGTATATTACTGCACACAAACCCTGTTAAGAGCATGCTAATTCAGTGTATGAGGTAAATACCTGAAAGGGACTTCGGCCTTCACTTGAAAATCAAATAACGGGACCCTGTTTCAGATGGGCCACTACAGTAACTTTGTAATCCTATGTATGTTAATTCAGATGCAAGTCTGAGTTCATGTTAGAGGATTGCAAACTTTTATGTGCAGTACACCCATCACTATTTCTAGGGGGGGTGGGTCACTTACACATTGCCAAAACAGAGAAAATACATCAGATGTGTATGCATGCTTGCATAAAATTAGCACCTGCTAATTAAAATCTATAGACCTGCTGGCCTGTGCTCAGCCTGCAGTCTGGGTACCAATGGTTGATGGCAACTTCAAGACTGGGTCTGCTGCTCTCCCCTCTTGCGATGCTTTAGCTTTGAACTGGACTTGGACTGGACAGCCCTTCAAACAAACGACTTCTTCACCACCCTAGTTTCTGAAGCTGAATTCTGAGGAGAATTTCTACTCCTAAGGGGTTCTGCTTTTAAATAAACCCTACTTTCTGCCAAGATTGCCACACAACTCTGCTCAGTTTCTTTAGAGATTATTTGTTAATCTGGGCAAAGTCACGTAAGAGCATTACCGAAGTGCCAGAAGTCTTGACCAGGACGATAAGTAGGGCTAAGTTTTACAAGATTACAAACACAAGGGCATTCTAGTAGGTATCACAGAGCTAACAGTGAAAGTAGGAACATATGATTTCAAATTAAATGGCAAGGAGCCCCCATGAACATTCGCAGCACTTGGTTATCAATAAACAGATAACAGATAATGGGTCACTGGCCCATTTGATTATTCCAAGACCACCTAACAGAGCACTTTAGGACAAACTCATTTAGTTGTAGCTTTTGTAGCCCAGCTGGCAAAGGTGCTTAAGTGACAAGCTAAAGCCTTTATCTTACACTTGTCCAGTTAGCAATGATCACTCCCCACATTAAATGGGGGCACCCTTTGCATGGTCGCGCACAGCCCCCTGGACCCTATGCGGCACCATTAGCACAGGCTTGACTTTGCCTTCCCCAGGTCTCCACCTACCTCAGCCAGTTGCCCAGTCCCGCCTGGGGAGGTGTTGCCAAGGTGATCAGGCCAGGTAGGGGGAGGGAACACCTGCTCACACAATAGGGAGAGGATCTTACCTGGGAATCGTCAGTTGGCTCCAGAGCTTCTCCCACCCTACCCACCCTCAGTTAAGACTTCTTTTGCAGGTTAACCTTTTCTCCACAGGTATGTGGATGCTGTTGAAGCAAAACATCACAACTTTGGCGGTATCAGGCCTTGGGCGGAATCCTTTAGTCTATCTTTACGGCGGTGATACCAGGGTTCCCCATTTAACAGGTTGTTTTGAAGGGAGGCTTTGGCCATATGCTTAGAGGTTGTCATTGCTCTCCCCTGCGACGGCGGCGTAACATATGTTCTCCAGAGCCAGCCCATCCCCCTCCCCACTGGATAACCCTGGTGTTACCCAGATCCCCGGTGGGGGACTGGGAGGGATAAACGCCCAATGCCTGAGCCAAGGTCTACCCACATCTGAAATATAATAAAGTTGTGGCCAATTTTAATCCCATAGCATGTTTTCTTGAGTTGTTATTCCACACGGGGGCCACCCAGGGTTTGGGGGACTCCGCCTGTCCAAGCAATGGAATCTTCCATCAGTTTTTAACCCTTGCTGAGTACAAGACACCAAGAATGGGAAAGGGACTCATGGGAAAGGGACTCGGGCGTGATGCAGATGGGCCCTCCAAACCTGCAACAATATTGTTTCCTTTCAAATGATTTGTTTTTAAATTGGAAACCCTACTCAACAAACATCTTAGTTTGTGCTTTTGAGAGGGGAGGAGGAAGCGAGGAGAGGGAGAACAAGGCATACTGCCTTTGCTTCTGAATTAATGCAAAGGGTTTTTTTCCTGTCACTTGCCAAAAATGACAGGAAGGAAGGAGAGGAAAATGCATCAAAGGTACCCAACATGCCAAAAAGAGAGAGGAAAAACTGTGATCCTTTAGCAGGCGCTGTTTTAACTCTGTTTGTGGTAAAAAGCTTTCTGACTCAATCTGCTAGGTCAATGCTTGTTGCCTGAAAGTAGAAGAGAAACAGAACAAAGAAGAGAATAGTTTTTATATGGGGCTGCCTTTGCAGCCTTTTCCAGCTTTGTGGGGGGAAACGTGGCAGATTGCATCCAGGCTGTGCATATGTGTGCATACGCTTCAGACACTACATTCTGCTTAGAATCATAGTATCCCACAGATGGAAGGCCCTGGAAAGATCATCCAAGCCAATGACCCCAACTAATGCAAATATCCTCTACTACTGCATCTCTCCAGTTACAGATAGGTAGCCGTGTTGGTCTGCCATAGTCAAAACAAAAAAAAATTCCTTCCAGTAGCACCTTAAAGACCAACTAAGTTAGTTCTTGGTATGAGCTTTCATGTGCATGCACACTTCTTCAGATACACTGAAACAGAAGTTGCCAGATCCTTCTATTACCAAACTTAAAACCATGGAGAGACCTGGTCTGAACAAAGACATTGGATTCTTATCTCATTATACATGACAAAGCCATTTTTCACCTTCTCACCCCTTGCTTTTTCCTGTAAGACCTATTGCAGTCGTTAAGAGTCGTCAACAGGCTCATCACAGCTATCTGCCAATCACCCATTCCCACCACCCTTCTGAGTAATACCCCTCCCCACCTTCTCACTATATAGAAGGATCTGGCAACTTCTGTTTCAGTTTCAAAAGCATCAATTCTTTGGCGATCAGCTTTCTTTATGGTCTAGCTCTCACTTCCATACATCACTACTGGGAAAACCATAGCTTTACTATACGGACCTTTGTTGGCAAGGTGATGTCTCTGCTTTTTAAGATGCTGTCTAGGTTTGTTATCGCTTTTCTCCCAAGATGCAGGCGTCTTTTAATTTCGTGGCTGCTGTCACCATCTGCAGTGATCAAGGAGCCCAAGAAAGTAAAATCTCTCACTGCCTCCATTTCTTCCCCTTCTATTTGCCAGGAGATAATGGGCCCAGTGGCCATGATCTTTGTTTTTTTGATGTTGAGCTTCAGACCATATTTTGCACTCTCCTCTTTCACCCTCATTAAAAGGTTCTTCATTAAATGACACCTCATTAAAAGGTGCCATCAATAGGCCCATTCAAAATCCATTTTCTTGAAATTTGAACCTAGTAGTTCTGGGTCTACACAACGGAGCAGCCTTCCCCAACCTGGTGCCCTCTGGATGTTTCGGAGAACAACTCTATAGTAATTGGGAATGGTAGTTAAATGTTGTCTCCAACTATGGGTTGGAGCTAAGACTGCGAAATCTTCCCAAGAGTCAAACGTAGAGAGGGACACGTGGGCAGTGATTTTTACCAGACAACAGTGGAAAGCCAAGATGGCTGTGGTAGACAGAGACTACCGGAGAGCGTGAAAAGTTTTGTGGAACTTGAAGTTACTTGCGAACAGTGTTCATGGCCTACATTCTGCGAAAATGAAGGCTACCATCGTGACGTTCTACCTGTGCTGGTGCTTATGAAGAGCATCAGTGGCGATGCTGTTCCACTTAGAACCTTGAACTGGTGCACTTGCAATTTCCCACCTGTGACTCGCTTAATGCACCAGCTCATTTTTCATTCTCCAGAGGTGAAGGGCCAGAGGCAGGGCTCCACTTCACATAATTGGGAGGCCTTGTCGAAGGAGCACGAGGCACCACAAGAGTTGGTTTTCCAAGTGAGACTTATATTGACAGTATAAAACGTCGAGCTTATTTGGGCAAAAATATCTCAGCAGTACTGACAGTGGTGGCTTTTGCTTCACTCTTTTCCAAGAAGATGGAGAGAGAGAGAAAGAAATAGAAAGAAGGAGAGAGAGGTGATTATCATTAAATGTCCTGCAATACAAAGGAACCCTGGCTGGTTGCTGTGTAACTTAAAAATGAGGTACTGAAAAATACCCACTTTGCGAAAATGGTAAACACCCTACATGCTAGGGATTCAAGGCCTGAGGTGAGGGAGATATTTATGGCCTTCCATGAAAAGAATATAAAAGATGTGTCATTAAGGGAATTTATCCCACCTCTGTGCCCAGTCTGAGGGCCCCCCCCCCAGCTTCCTGCTATTGAATGCATATTTATCTGCTTCTTAAAGTTTCTCTCTCGCAAGGTGCAGTCATTTTTACTTATAGAGATTTCCATTCTCTGAATGCTGACCCTTATGCTAGCCAAAAGAGAACCACATGGAGAGAGAAGAGGGTGGCCTTTGAGGCTCAGAGGTTCTTTGCAGTTTGCAGAAGTAGAAAAGAACTCTGGTCTCCCACTGTTTTCCAACACCTGCTCCTTGAGCATGCCAAGAGGGAGGTCTGTGGTGGTAGAGTATTTGTCTTATATGCATATATTTCCCAGGTTCAATCCCCAGCATCTCCAGAAAGGGCTGGAAGAGAACCCTGTTTGAAACCATGAAGAGCTGCTGCCAGTCAATGCAGGCAGCACTGATGGTCTGACATGGTAAACTTCCTATGTTCCAAAGCAGCTTCCCCATCACTTCCCTTTAAGCAGACAGAGCAGGCACACAAATCACCTGGTCTCTTCCCATACCCTCCAACATTTCTCCAGTGAAAATAGGGGTGCCCTATTGCATCATCATCATCATCATCATCATCACCCCCACCCATATGACTAGGTTGCTCCAGCCACTCTGGGCAGCTTCCAACACATATAAAACCATAACAAAACATTAAACATTAAAAAAAATCCAAAAACCTTCCCTATACAGTGCTACCTCGGGTTAAGTACTTAATTCGTTCCGGAGGTCCGTTCTTAACCTGAAACTGTTCTTAACCTGAAGCACCACTTTAGCTAATGGGGCCTCCCGCCGCCACCACACGATTTCTGTTCTCATCCTGAAGCAAAGTTCTTAAGCCGAGGTACTATTTCTGGGTTAGTGGAGTCTGTAACCTGAAGTGTATGTAACCTGAAGTGTATGTAACCCGAGGTACCATTGTACAGGGCTGCCTTCAGGTGTCTTCTAAAGGTTGTATAGTTACTTATCTGCTTGGCTTGGGGGTCGCATAACTCCATACCCTCCAAGATTTCTCCAATGAAAACCAGGACATCCTAAGGAAAAGCTTCTGTGAATCTGGGATTGTCCCTAGAAAATAGGGATAATAGGGAGGTCTGTCTTCCTCACTACGGTGAGATGTAGAATTAAATTTCTATTTAAATTATAGTCATTATTTCCAGATTGGTGTCTGTAGATCTACACATGTGCACATTTTATATATACCCATATGCACATTTTATGCAAATGTTGTGTGTGTATACGATGCAAATCTTCTCTTGGCAATACATAAATAGCCATCCGAGTTGCTTTGAGGACAGAACAGGAGGACTCCCTTCACACAGCCGCAAGCTCCTTGGAAAAATACAAATGTCAAATCCAATAAATAGATTTGTGTAAAGGGCATACCTCTCATAGGTGGAACTGAAAGTACATTTCAGTCTAATAATTCTGAAAAGCAGCCTACAACATTACTACATTTGAGCCCAAAGGGAATTTTTTAGTTCAAGTGTAATCTTCTGAAAAATAGGATGGATAATGAAACTGCACAGTATTACAAATGACACTGCTTCCTATGTTTGTTATGTTCCCCCAAGGCTGCCTCTGTTTGAACAAATGGGATCTTAGGAGTTTATATGGGGATGGGGAGAGTTTGTATTGAGAAGCGGAAAAAGTTCAGATAATAGACCTTCAAATCTCAATTGAGTTTGTTCCAGGTATTATTTTTTTAAAACAATAGAATTATAAAATGTTTTCTGTGGGAGAAAGGGCAGTTCATTAAAACATTCTCATTCACCTGAAGAAGCTTTTTCACCCATCCCAAAACTAAAATGGAATATCCCACTCCAGGAATTATTTAATCAAGTGAGGTTCATTTCACGCAAACCTATTAAGTTAGAAAAGTTTCTTGCATGTGAAGCAATGGGGTGGAATTACAGTTGCTAATTCTCACTGACAGGCTCATTCAGCAATGGGAAAAGGCAAGCTACAATAGAGCAATGATGAGTTTCAAAGAGAAATATGAGGCAACTAATTACTTTTTAAACCGTGGTGAGTTGATAGGACTACTTCAGAGAGAGGTCTCTTTTGTTCCTTTTGTTTCAATAGCAGTGGAATGCAAAACCACAATTGGAGGTATCTGTGAGTACACTTTTTGAATGAAATATATTCAGATATCCACGTAGTCATCTTCATGTCCTTTGTAGAGAAATATATATTTAAAGTTACGCAGCAAGATGAATCAAGGGGCTTAGTTTTCATCCTCCAAACAGCAGCTTAGCCAAATAACCACATGGCGGCGACAGCAACAACAATCATTTTTCATTGCAGAAGGAATAAATCCCATTGACACCAACGGGGCTCAGTTCTGAGATGCAACATCCATCTGATAGGAAAGTGTGACAGCCCTGCCCAGTTGTCTTAGCAAGGATGTTCCCTTCACTTGACATGCTAATTTAGGCTGACAAAGCTTGCCAATTTGTTCATTACCCATCAGAGTTTGCCAGCAAGATCATTTCCATTATTCAAGTGGCAAGGCATTATAAAGGCTGGCTTTCACCCAAGCCTAAGCCATCAGTTACAACGAAGTATTGGAAACAAGAGCTTGCATATATATATATATATATATATATATATATATATATATATATATATGCAGGTTTTGGTGTCCTCGGGTATATATATATATAACTATATATATATATATATAGTTGTGTGTGTGTGTATTTAAGACACATTATATGATTTGTTTGCGAATGAGGTGGTGTAATTAACAAAGAAAAAGCCTTTGGTAATGTTGCCCATTATCTGTGATTCAATCTTAAATCATACAAATTCTAGAATTTTCATTGTAATCTATAAGAGCCCATTGATATTTTTTTTTGTTATATTATATTGTTACTGTAATTTATTTTGTGAGTGCATGTGTATTGCAGCAAAAGCCAGGGGACATGAAGTGGATGGGGCTGAACTGGTCCAGGATCCATTGGATCCCAACCCAGTCTCATTGCAGTTGGATGACAACATTGGTTCCAATTCAGGGCCTATTACTGTGCCAACTATTAGACAGGGGGAGGCTGATATGGCGTGGGGATGACCTAGGCTCACCCATTGAGCCTCATGGCTAAGCAGACAATCCGATTTGTCTATTCCTTTTCTAAGTCCAACACACCACGTAGCAGCATGACTATGTAACTTGCACATCTTTATTGTGCTACAGCATTATGCCTGCCATCCTTTCTTCTTTCTTCGGTTGTTGCATTACAATTAAACTGAGGAAAAGTATATTCCAGGCCTAGCGCCAGCTGCACAACATCCTGCCGGGTCCTAACAGGGCCCATCCTGCCTCGGGTCTCACTAAACAATTCTTCCTCCCAGATTTCTTTCATATGTTCTGAACATCTGGGTCTGAACGCTACCATTCTAATTTCTGAAAAATGCATTGAAGATAGTTAGGTGCATGGTGAGAAATGTAAACGACAGGGTCCCCTGGAGGGTACCATTTTAGTTCCCCACAATGCCCACGGCACAAAATTGCTCCAGTGCATTGTGGGAAACTTAAATAATGGCTCCCAGGCATCCTAGTACCTATTGGAACATAACTTCCCACTGGCATTGCATTGGCCATGGGTTCTCTGAAATCTGAAGACTCTCTTCCGATTGATTATGTTCTAGTCTTTAAAAAAGGTAAAGGTAAAGGAACCCCTGACCATTAGGTCCAGTAGTGACCGACTCTGGGGTTGCGGCGCTCATCTCGCTTTATTGGCCGAGGGAGCCTGCATACAGCTTCCGAGTCATGTGGCCAGCATGACTAAGCCGCTTCTGGCGAACCAGAGCAGCGCACAGAAACACCGTTTACCTTCCCGCCGGAGTGGTACCTATTTATCTACTGGCACTTTGATGTGCTTTCGAACTGCTAGGTTGGCAAGAGCAGGGACCGAGCAACGGGAGCTCACCCCGCCGCGGGGATTTGAACCGCCAACCTTATGATCAGCAAGTCCTAGGCTCTGTGGTTTAACCCACAGCGCCACCCGCGTCCCATAGTAGTCTTTACTAAGTACTTAATTCAGCCATCATATCCTCTCTCATACAAAAATATGGGGAAGTTAGGAAAGAGAATCTCCCATTTGAAGAAAGGCATAATTGCAAGATTCTATGACCTTTGGCTAAACTTGGATTGGAACCAGGATACATATATGAGAAAATGAGTGTGAGATTTGGATCATATAATAACCAGGAAACAATGGCACTGGATTTGGGACTACTTCCATTCTAATATAATTTCAACAGACCTAAATGAGCACTATGTTAAAATCCTCTATCAATGGCATTTAACTCCTTATAAACTGAATTTAATATATAAATCAGGATTGGATAAATGTTGGAGATGGGGATTAAATAAAGCAGATTATATACATATCTTTTGGAGTTGTTTTCAAATAGAAATATTCAGGAAATCCATTCAGACTCATATCTCTGATATGCTAGGGTATCATATGTGCTTGGAACCTAAAATATTTCTGCTTGGTTATCTAAAAGATGTTATTCTGGAACATGAGCAATAGTGTTCAACTTTATAACTGCTGCAAAGATTGTAACAGCTAAAAATTAGGGTGGGGTGGAGCATATCTCCTATTATATCTGAATGGATTGAGAAAATTTGCTTCACAAAAAATGACTAACCTATTATTAAAAGAATACATATAAACCAGCCTAACAGGTTTATGGAAAAATTGACATTTTTGTAATCTTTTGGAACAACAAGTTCAGTGAGGCTGCCCAGCCTTATGCTGCTTTCAGCCTGCGGTAACAGGATTTCTTTATGCTCTTTATCTTTAGTAACAAAAATTTCTTTAAAAAAACAAAACAAAGTAATTCCACCTAAGTGAGCTAGACTTCAGATCACCCAATGAGCAATATTAGATAGGTTACTGTGGGGGGAAAATGTACTAATTTTTTTATTATAGTGAAATGCACAGCGGATTCTTTTGCTCAAGGAATGTTTTGAAGTGGGTGGAAAGGCATAATTATTGAAAGGAAAACTAAATAACAAACCATGGATTAAATGATGACCAACTTCTAGATGCAATATGAAGGCATACAATTAAAATGCTATTTATGGTAGCATTTGAACAATGACTAGACAAGCCAGGCATCAGGGAGGGCTAATCCTATTAACTCTAATCACCACTGTTTCCTTGTATACAATGTGTTGGCAGAGCAATATGATTCAAATAACATTATATCATTACATGTGTATCCTAGTACAATATGCAAGGGTCAAAAATTACGCCTTAAGAAATGCATTCGTAAGCAAATCCTTTGTGCTGGGAATGATGCCCTTGTAGAATGGGAGGATGAAATAGGGCCATAGCTCAGTGGTAGAGATCCTGTGCGGTGTCCAAAAAGGTCCCAGGTTCAATCCATGGCATCTTCAGGTAGGGGTAGAAGAGACCCCCGTTTGAAACCCTGGAGAGCCTCTGCCAATCATGGTAGACAATAACTGTGCTAGATGGCCCAATGGACTGGCTCAAGGCAGCTGTTTCGGTTCCTAGATATTGCCAAACCCGTGATCAATTGCTGCAAAAATGGATTCATAAATTCATTGACATTTCTGTTTATTGCACATAAGGGATTAATGGTACCAGTGTGGTCTAAACCACTGAGCCAAGGGTTTGCTGATCGGAAGGTTGGCGGTTCGAATCCCCGCAACGCGGTGAGCTCCTGTTGTTCAGTCCCTACTCCTGCCAACCTAGCAGTTCGAAAGCACATCAAAGTGATGGTAGATAAATAAGTACCACTCCGGCGGGAAGGTAAACGCTGTTTCCATGTGCTGCTCTGGTTCACCAGAAGCGGCTTAGTCATGCTGGCCACATGACCCGGATGTTGGTGTAAAGCAGAGTTCCGTGCCCAGCGGAAGGATGAGGAGTACGTACTACATACTCTATATTGCTTTATTTACAGTTCAAAGCAGTTATATTACAGAAAGACATCTTGCCTCTGCCGGAGCAGAAAATGCATCCTCTCTCCTCGACAGCTTGGAGAGAATCACCCAGTGAAAAACAGGAAACCAGTGTACGTCACATCCAGTCTCCCTTTCCCGTGAGAAACTCCAACAGTACAGACTGTGGAATGTAAACACCTGTCTCGTGACAAGCCCTTTCGCTGCACAGTGAAGGAAAGCAGAAACCAACATCCTCCCCCTTTCTGTGAACATCACTGGGCAGCGTGTTCGTACAATATCAGCACAAACCCAACTTCTGCACATAGGTACAGTGTTGATCCCTTGATACAACCTTGGACAATACATCAGCAGGAATTTCATTACCTGGCATATAGGACACCGTTACGAGTCCCTTCTGAATACATTTCCTAGCATGCTGCAACTTTAATTGCAAGTGCTTCGTGCTTTGCTTACAACCTTCAGACTTCAGCAAAGCTAAACATGCTTTGTTGTCCTGGTAAACCTGGATTGGACATTTGACAGGAATTTTCATATCTTTGCACAATTGTAACAACCATTCACAATCCTTAAGTGAATAAGACAGTGCATTCAGTTCAGCTTCACAAGTACTTAAGCTAACTGTTGTTTGCTTCTTGCATGACCAATCAAACAGACCTTGATTGTACATGTAGCAAACTCCAGACGTACTTTTCCTGTCTGTAGTGTCACTTCCAAAACTTGCATCTGCAAATATTTCAAGACCACCAGACTTCTGATTGTTAAATCTCAGTCTGTAATGCATAGTGCCTTTCAAATACCGCGCTATGCGTTTCAGAGCTTTCCAATCCTTGACACTAGGATTGTTGACTTGTCTGCTTAGCAAATTACAGCTAACAGCAATGTCTGGTCTTGAACATCTGGCAATGAAGTTTAGCTTGCCTAGCACACTTCTGTACAGTGTAGTGTCAGAAAATGCTTCTTCAGTGTCATCTACCTGATAACCTGTTGTCATCGGTGTGTCTACAGGGTTAGCATCCATCAGGTTTAGTTTGCTTAACACATCAGCAATTTTCCGTGACTGGTGTACTAGAATGTTACCATCTTGATCTCTCTCTATTTCCAGAGATAGGTAGTTGCTTACCTCACCAAGATCTTTCATGTCAAAGTGCTCTTTCAGTTGAGCTAGGGCGTTATTGTACATTGCGACATCTTTCCAAAAGAATAATAAATCATCAACATAAAACAAACAGTACAGTTTCTTTTGCCCCTCCTCTTTGACAAATACACATGGATCAGCTTTCCCTTGCTTAAAACCTAGAGAAAACAATACTTCAGTGAGTTTTGTGTGCCAACACCGTGCACTTTGTTTGAGACCATAAAGGGATTTCTTCAGAGCACAAACAAATCCCTGTTTTACCTGTACGCCATCAGGTGGAAGCATATAAAGTGATTCATCCAGAGATCCGTACAGAAAAGCTGTATTAATATCATGGTGACTAATGTGTAGATTTTCCTCTGCAGCTAGCTTGAGCATAAGCCTAATGCTTTCATACCTCACTGTGGGTGAGTAGGTCTCGTGATAGTCTTCACCTGGTACCTGTGCAAAACCTCTGGCTACCAATCTGGCTTTGTGTCTGACTATCTTGCCATTTTGATCTGTCTTCGCTTTGAAGACCCATTTGCTTCCAAGCAGTTTCATTCCTGGAACTACTGGAACTAGCTCCCATGTTTTGTTCCTTTCCAAGGAATCAAGCTCAGCCTTCATGGCATTTAACCATGGCTCAGCTTCCTTTGAATCCAAATCCTGGATTTCTTGGAAACTTGAAGGTTCAAATACCTTCTTGGAGCTTTTAACAGCTGTTACTGCTATCGTAGCAAACTCATCAGCAAATCTCTTTGGAGGTTTGCCTTTCGTGGCTCTCTGTGACCTACGAATTAGCCTTAAGTCTTCAACACTCTCCTCTTCCTTCTTAGGAGAAAAACGACCTATTGTGAACAATGGTTCCTCCAATTCTTGATCAGAGCTTTCAGAGGGTCGCATAGAGGCTTTCGCACTCTTGAAATCCTCTGAATCACCTGATTCAGTTTCAGATTCAGACTCAGAACCTTCATCAGTGGGTGTGGGTTGTTGTGGTTGCTTTTGACTATCCTCAGTCTCATCACCGTCATCAGGATAACATTGGAAAATTCCCACATTCTCCCCCCACTTTGCATTGTACTCAACACTTCTCGTGAGCTTAATTGTCTTAGAGTCAGTCATCATTATTCTGTAAGAACCTTTCTGATAACCTAGAAAGATACCATGCAATCCACGCTTGTCTAACTTGGAATTTTGTGGTGAATGAACCCACATGTCAGAACCAAATATTTTCATGTGTTTGATGTAAGGCTTCTTGCCAAACATCTTCTCATAGGGGGTACAACCAATCGCTGAAGATAACCTGCGATTGTAACTGTAAACAAAACACGAGAGAGATTCGGCCCAATAACTCTCTGGAAGATTGGCATCATGCAGCAAGGTTTTTAACCCTTGAAGCAATGTCTGATTTGCCCGTTCCGCAAGTCCATTCTGCCATGGCGAGCGAGGACTAGACAAATCGTGTTGAATTCCTTTCTCAGTCAGAAAAGCTTCAAACTGCTGAGAAGTGAATTCTCCCCCACGATCAGTGAAAAGAGTCTTTATCTTCTTACCATGCACATTTTCCAACCAAGCACAGAATTCCTTGAACCTAGGAAAAGCCTCTGATTTCTGCTTGAGATTGTACACAAAAATATATCTGGAAAATGCATCAATGAGAACCATGAAGTACCTATTTCCACCCAAAGAGGGCGCTAGTGGTCCAACCAAATCAGCATGAACAACCTGGTATGGTTCCGTAGCTTGCCTACTAGACACCTTACCTTTCGCAGCCATTTTCACCTTGTTTGCTGCGCATGCTTTGCACTTCATGTGGTACCTGCAGGGTTTAATAGTCATACCTTCAACCAAGGCAGGCATTTTAGATACTGCCTCAAAATGCAAATGACCAAATTTTCGATGAAAATCATGAATACATTCTGCATGCAAACTTTTGTTAGAACCTGCAATGCAACAAGTGTCATCCTGCACAACATCATCATAATACAAAACAAACAAACGATCAACATATTCAGCATGCAATTCATAGTCATTTTTCTTTGTGATGATGCACTTCTTGTTCTTGAAGGACACGTCAATGTTCCGCTCAATTAGCTGTCCTACGCTGAGCAAATTATGTTTGGAATCTGGCACGTAAAGGACATTCTGTATCGATAAGTCCAAACTGTGAAGAACAACAGTTCCGTAGCCTTTACTGGGAATAGTGTGGTCATCCGCCTGGTGAATCGCACCTTCCTGCGGTGTAAAAGACACAAACAGTCTTTTATCATTGCACATGTGGTGGGTCGCCGCCGAATCAACAACGAAGAAAGATCTAGACGTCTTCTGGACCTCTGCAACCTTTGGAGTGAAGCGTGAAACCATAGCCTTGTGCTGCGTTGTCCTAGACACCGGACCTTTGCCTTTGCCTCGGCCTTTTCCGCGCGATGAGTTTTCGCTGCGCTGCTCTGTCTTGGCCCTGGGATATCTGCATTCCCTCTTCATATGGCCTAGACGTCCACACAAGTAGCATTTCACTGCCTTCAAAGCTTTGGCGCCATCTGGTGGTTCCACTGCACTATGGGATGACGTCTGTGAAGACTCCCCCTTGCCCATGCAGCTAGCACCCCGGCGATCTGCTTCATTTAAAACCACGGCAGTAACAAAGTCCACTGTCAGCTGAGCTGTTGGCTGCACAGCAATCTGGGTTGCAACAGACTCCCAACCTGAACCCAAAGATTGTAGTATCATGAAAGAATACACAGCCTCTGGAAAGTTGAGTCCTCTCTGTTGCAGCTCATGTCTCAGATTTTGCATCTCCATCAGATGTAAACGCACATCTCCACCTTCAGCAAGAGCCATATTATGCAGCTTGTTGAAGTAAAACATAGTAGATCCAGCTTCTGTCCTTAAGTGAGCCTCTCTCAAAGAATCCCAAATTTCTCTGGCTGAGGTCTTATCACGCAATAGACAGAGCTCTTCTGGGGATACTATCAATGTAAGCGTTCCCCGTGCTTTGGAATCCTTAGCTTTCCATGCATCTGTAACTGGAGCTGGGGGGGTTTCTGTAATCACCTCAAACAAACCCTCTTTCCGCAGAATTGCCTCTGCATACAGAACCCAGTCCGCATAATTTTTCTTGTTGAGCTTAGGAATCCCACAAGCATCCTGAAGGGCCACCATGACTCTGGCATTAGCCTTCAGCGTTATATATGCTGCTTTAAATCTTGCTGCGTCACTGCTGCAGCTGCCTTATTCCAAAGGCGCACTTAAAAGTTACTTTCGATTTCCCCAGCATAGTAACTTGAGCCTGGGAGCCTTTTGCGTATTCCCGGCAAAACGGCTTTAAAAGTTCAAAGTCCAGCCATAAAGCCATTAACTAGAAGCTGGCAGGCTGCCCGGAGCAGTAGTACATACCTCATCAATCATGTTTACGCGCAGAGCAGATTCCGATCCGATCTGTCCCTCTGCATTCCGATCCTTTGCCGGCACTCCGATTCGACTTCTGGAGCCCATAACCACGTGTTGGTGTAAAGCAGAGTTCCGTGCCCAGCGGAAGGATGAGGAGTACGTACTACATACTCTATATTGCTTTATTTACAGTTCAAAGCAGTTATATTACAGAAAGACATCTTGCCTCTGCCGGAGCAGAAAATGCATCCTCTCTCCTCGACAGCTTGGAGAGAATCACCCAGTGAAAAACAGGAAACCAGTGTACGTCACATCCAGTCTCCCTTTCCCGTGAGAAACTCCAACAGTACAGACTGTGGAATGTAAACACCTGTCTCGTGACAAGCCCTTTCGCTGCACAGTGAAGGAAAGCAGAAACCAACACCGGAAGCTGCCTGAGGACAAACGCCAGCTCCCTCAGCCTATAGAGCAAGATGAGCGCACAACCCCAGAGTCGTCCGCGACTGGACCTAATGGTCAGGGGTACCTTTACCTTTACAAGAACAACAACAACAACTTATTTATACCCCACTCATCTGGCTGGGTTTCCCCAGCCACTCTGGGCGGCTTCCAACAAAAGATTAAAAATACATTAAAACATCAGTCGTTAAAAACTTCCCTAAACAGGGCTGCCTTCAGATGTCTTCTAAACGTCAGATCGCTTTTGATTTCTTTGACATCTGATGGAAGGGTGTTCCACAGGTCAGGTGCCACCACCGAGAAGGCCCTCTGCCTGGTTCCCTGTAACTTCACTTCTTGCAGTGAGGGAAAGGCAGTAGCTGATCTCTCTCCTTTCTCGCCTGATAGAGCCAGACAAGAACCTGGATCTCCTGAAGTTTCTCACCCTTTTTGAAACCTTGAAAAAATGTGGTATACATGGTACATTTCCCTCTGAAAGTTGGCCTAAATTGGCATATATAAACATGTAGAATTTATGCAAATCTGAGGACATGACTGAAGTCTTTCAAGGACCTCACAGTACCATCTACCTCCTACCAGATCCTTTTAACTGAACTTGCCATTGGACCTGGGACCTTCTGCATATAAAAGCATGTGCTCTACCACTATGCAATGGTTTTCTTTCTTGTGGAGCTGTGGAAACCTAGTAGTGCAAGTCAGCTGATGTTCAGATGTTGAGAGTGCACCTCTTCCTAAGGTGATATTTCATTTGGCGAGGTCTGCCTTTCCCTCCTCCCTCCCTTATAAGGGCAGCGTCGATCATAAGCTCTCTTCACTTGTTACTCCCATGAAGAATGTAAGCATTGTGACAGAGGATGTGGGGCCATGTGTTTAGCCCCACCCCAAAGCTCCTCGGCTCCTCCCTTTCCTACTGCAACTGGGAGGAGCTTCACAGCTTTAGGGCAGACCAAAGTGAGCAACATCTTGAGAGGGCCTTAAGCAGTTAGGCAGAAGCAGCTCACCAGCTTCTGGTCTCCATCCCAGGAAGCAACTGTGACCCACCAGCCAGGAAATAAACCTCGCAGATCCACCTCACCAGCAAGTGACTCCTGTGATTAGGATTAAAGAAAGAGGCATTGCTGGAGTTGTACCAAATGTTCGTCATGCTCAAAGTAGACCCATTGATATTGATAGGGCATGCCGCATGACCAAGCGAGGCCCATTAATTTTGGTGGGTCTTATCTGAGTAAAATGCTTCAATGGATCTCTGTTCTCACTGCAAGAGATGGCGGCTGTTGCAAAACAGAGGTGGAGGAAGGCGTGCATTTCACAGAATGAATATTTTATCGAGAGATCTATTTTGAACAAAATTTGCCTAGACAGCTGAATCATACACATCATTTCCCCGCTTCCTTACTGCTGACATTCTCGCAGCATCCACAGTTTAGATGAGCTTCTTTTAGGAGGGCGGGTGATTAAAAACAGCTATGCATTTCTGTAAAGAAATACTAAAAGAAAAAAAAGGGATTTAAACAAACAACAGGAACATAGGAATCTGCCTTACACTGAGTCAGGCGATTCATCCATCTAGCTCAGTGCTGTATCATTTACACTGACTGACATTGTCTCTCTGCATTTGAGGCAGGAATCTTTCACTTCCCTACCTGGAGATGCCGGGGCTTGAACAGGGAACCTTTATCATGCAAAGCAGATGCTCTCTGTTAATGAGCTACCACCTTTCCCCAGGAATTCGGCCCAAACTATTCTAAGGAGTGGGATCTGTAGGCTTTGCTCCTTTTTGTGCAGGACTGAAGCTGTTCCCAGGGTCCTGCATGCTGTTCACCTCCCTGTGGGGGCGCTTCAGAAATTCGCACAGTATGAAACTCTACCTCTTTTGTGTCTGGTAGCAACTGTTTGCAGCCATTGTTCCTCACTGACAGGGACGCGGACTTATAAAAAATATTGGGGGGGCCCGGGAAAGCTCATGAATAATAAATAAGCTCATGAATATGCAAATAAAGTGGCGCCGCCTCCTCGTGAGCGAATAGGGGAGAGCGTGCTGCGCCTATTAATCAGCTCCAAAGGAAATTGGGTGGAGCTTTTGCTCGGGAGGGAGGGCAGGAGGCATGCAGCCCGCCCCTCCCTGTGCATTTTGGGCTGGGGGAGGGGCGGCGATGGCGCTCTGCTGGAGGGGCGCCGGAGATTATTGGGGGGGCGGAGCCCCCCAAACGAATTTTTGAGGGGGCTCGGGCCCCCTCAAGCCCCATGGAGTCGGCGCCTATGCTCACTGATGCTGCAGCAGTAGGTCTCCCTTCCCTTCTGTTTCTATATTCCAAATGATCCCAGCCAATCAGACATCACATACTGGATGTGATGCTGTGACATAGCTATGCAGCCCCTAGCCAGCTAAGATCACCCAGGTCAAATTAACCTAGTGTGAGAGAGAAACCTGTGCTGATTACTTCAGTGATCCTAGGGGAGGGGGGGTGGCACAAAACCTCTAAGAATCAAATCCCCTTCACAACAACCCTCTGATTTTATCAGCCTTTTCACAATGATGCCTGGAAAATTGGCAAAAGTGTGGCCGTATTTCAGTTCTGGAAAATATTTCCATGGATGGCCACCCTCTCCCCACCATCGCTTAAAAGAAAATCAGCTCAGGGCTGCTTTTGACCCAAATATGAGTCTCATTCTGGACTAGAGATTCAGAAAGCATGAGGCTGCTACTTTCTCTTCCCAACAGAAGGCTGAGCCAATATGATCGATCAGTGCGCACTCAAGTGATCTCACCACTGTGAGTCATCAGTTAGACCGATTGATTTCTAATGATATAAAAGCTGAAGAAGCTAAGAGGGCAAAGGTCAGGGATGGTTATTCGGCAAAGCTGCTGCCCACGAGACTCTGCAAGGCAAAGCAATGTCAGTGCCCTCAGCTACAACGGCAGTAACTAATAAGGGTCAGTGGAGATCAGAGCTTAAGATCAGAATGTTCCCATCCCAGATGGTATAGGAAGGCAGATCCAAAAATAAGCATTAAAGGCATGATTCAGTTCGGCTTTCCTGTTAAATGACACAAATCCAAGAGAGACTTTCTAACTTGTATGTGTAAGTCTGATTATATATTCAACTTTCCCAGCAGCATGACTGATCATTTTCGTAACAACTACAGTGGTACCTCGGGTTAAGTACTTAATTCATTCCGGAGGTCCATTCTTAACCTGAAACTGTTCTTAACCTGAGGTACCACTTTAGTTAATGGGAGCTCCTGCTGCCACCGCACCACCAGAACACGATTTCTGTTCTCATCCTGAAGCAAAGTTCTTAACCCAAGGTACTATTTCTGGGTTAGCGGAGTCTGTAACCTGAAGCGTATGTAACCCGAGGTACCACTGTAATTGTAATTTACAATGAAGATGCACAGGACTGTACTGTACTATGGTGATTTCGTTTTTTGGTTTCTATTTAAAAAAACACGATGTTTGTATGAATCCACTTTAGCGATGCTACAGTCTCATCATATGCATGTTTAATTAGAAGCAAGTCGCATTGACTCCAGAGAACATGAGATTGTAGACATATTTGCAGAATCAGAAAGAAACCTTGACTGAAATTTAGCTAACCTGGGCTCTGTTCCATAGGACAGAGTTGGTTTGTACTGCCTGGTTTGCATACAGAGAGAAATGAAAGCCTCAAACAGCATCAAAGTGTATTTGACTAGAGCTCCCATAATCTCTGACAGTTTGTCTCTGAATAACAGCTACTGGAAATTTCAAGTGGAGATTCTCATGTCCTCCTTGCAGTCTTCCCATTTGCCACTGTGAGAACAGGATGTTGGATGAGACAGGCCACCAGCTTGATCCAGCAAGCTCTTCTTATGTTCTGCCAGGGACTGCCTGGATAATGAGGAGTGATGGGAGGCACCAGCTTGGGAACCCCAAGGGACACCTCAGAGGTGGAAAGCCAGGAGCCAGGAGACTGGTGGAGGGACACTGAGGAGAGAGCAGAGGGAGTTGCTGGATGCTAAAGAGGCAACGGGCTTTAGTGAGCAAGGAGAGCCTGTAACAGAGAATAGTTCAGACTCAGAGGCTGAAGCAGAGTAGGAGGAGGGGGAAAGAGGCTGCAGAAGAATCCCAGAAGTCTTTTTCTCCTGCTGCAACATGCTCCCCTCCCCCATTATCTCCAAGGGCATGCAGGATGATGCATAGATTGGAACAGAGATTACAGGTGCCCAGATGCAGTTTGAAACTGTTTGGGAAACATCCAGCAGAGGAGGAGACTTAGAGAAGAAGAAGAAGAGTTTGGATTTGATATCCCGCTTTATCACTACCCAAAGGAGTCTCAAAGTGGCTAACATTCTCCTTTCCCTTCCTCCCCCACAACAAACACTGTGAGGTGAATGAGGCTGAGAGACTTCGAAGAAGTGTGACTAGCCCAAGGTCACCCAGCAGCTGCATGTGGAGGAGCGGGGAAGCAAACCCAGTTCACCAGATTACGAGTCCACCGCTCTTAGCCACTACACCACACTGTGGTTGAAGTCTGGGACAGTCAGTCCTGGCAACTGCTCTATAGGGGCAAGACTTGCTGGGAGGTGTTGCTGAGATGTATGCAGGTTTTTTTTTTTAATAAAGAGTTAGCTTCTCTGACAAACTCTGCTTCTTGCTTGCAACATAGGAAATTGCCTTGTAATGAGTTGGGATATTGGTCCATCTAGCTCATTATTGTTTGCACTGACTGGCAACGGCTCTTCAGGGTTTCAGACAGAGGTTCTTCCCAGGTCTACCTGGTGAGGCCAGGGATTAAACTTGAGAGCTGTTGGATGCAATGCAGATGCGCTGCCACCAAACCATAGGCTTTTTCATGACACTTGCCATGCTGGCTGGACTTGAAAGCTGTTGAAGCCTCAAAATATCAGAAGGGCCTCCTGACCACAAGAGAATTATATCAAAGCTCCATCACAACCATGGTTGTGAAGATTTCCCTGCAAATGTATCCACCGATAGGGGGAGCCCTATGATATACATCAATTAAGAGCACCCCCAGGGTCACCAATGGGGTCGTGGCGTGGCCCTAGCCCACACCCAGGCTTCTGACAGGAACCACACCCCAGATCCCATATATATATATATATATATATATATATATATATATATATATATGCCTGTGACTTTACATTGCATGCAAAATCCCACTTCTCTCTTCTCTGATAGCATGACATGGATGAATAAATGTCTTGGAAGACAATTCTGTTGCGTTTATCCCAGCAAGCAAACATGGTAACACTTCTGTGAATTAAATCAATGCATTTCACAAATGTTTTATTCATCAGCCCTATCACGATAAGGAAATGCGACACTTTGTCATATTCTGATCTGAAAGGCCAGTTACCAAAACTGAAATGCAAAACGTATACAGAAATAAACCAAATGGATCCCCACCCCCACCCCCAGGCTCTGTATTAGGATGCAGAAATGCCTCATTTGCCTGTGCTAGACCAGAAACAAAACTGAGGTTAAATTCCAAACAAACAAACAAGCAAATATGATCACAGAGCAGATCCCAACCAATTAGTCTATGGTCCAGCCCTCTGCGACTTAGAGAGATCCTCCTATTCATTTCAGAGCTGCAGAGCACTTATCATACAAACTGGCTCATTGCTTCCTATAACCCACAGATATGCTTTCCCTAGGTGGATTGCCTAAGCTATCATATCAGAAAAATCTTTCTTTTGCTGCTGCTGCTGCTGCTTCAGCCCATGTGAAATATTCATAACGTGCATCCTCTTATCTTGAAAGGGTATGTCAGGCTATCAGGGAAACTGACTGTTTAAAAAAAGGGGAGGGGGAGCCCAAGCCACAAAAATGAATGAAAAGAAAGAAAACCCAATTTAAGTTTTACTGGAGATATTTGAAAATTGGCCATCTTCCTCAGGGCGGATCCAGACGTTCCGTGGAGCACAGGGCAAGGATGTTGCAGGATTGTTCCCACATTTAACTGGGATGGAGATAGATGAATTCTCACCATGTTTTATTTCCACCATGCACAATTGTTCTCTTTTCAGCCATGGATTCTGTGAGTTGTGTATGGGGAGCTGGTGGCCTTCCAAACATTGTTGGGCTCTTAACTCCCATCATCACCAGCCAGCATAGCCATTGGTCGGGGTGATGGGAGTTGTAGTCCAGCAATCCTTGTGTGATTTGGTACATATATGCAATGGAATGATGCTATGTGGCATCAGATGGCAATTATGGACTTAGCTTTAAGTAAGAGGTGCGCTGAGAGGCTGCATGCTTATACGCACTGTTAGGAGCCAGGCAGCCATGAATCACACAGAGTGAGTGAAGTTAACTCTGTATTAGAAGAAACAGGATCTGCTCAGGAGTGCTGGGCCTATTGAGCACAGCAACTCTTCTTCGATAGTCTCTGCAACTGCCTGATAGGGGCAAGACCTAAGGGTCCCTGCTTTCTCACAGCTGCATAAGTCTCCAGGGTTTTTCCCAAGCAATCTGAGACTGCACTGGCATGCCTGCCTTTGTTTCTCCCACTTCATGCCTCTCCTGGTCCTGGGAGACTCAGGAGGAGGGGAACTTGTCACAGCAGGAGGGGGAGACCCCATGCTTCTTCATCAGACTGATTCATCTCTGCCCACTGGCAGCTTCAGATTCAGCTTCTTATTCTGATACTGGATTCCCTGCTCACTAAACCCTGCTACCTCTTCAACTTCCAACACATCCTCCTCCCAGTCTGCTCCCTCTTCTCCCTTTGACCACTCCTTGTCGTCCCACCACCAATCCCCAGCCTTCTTCCCATGGTGGTTTCCCAGCTCGTGCCTCCCATAATTCCTCTGTGTCCAACCAGACCTTGACACACACTTACCTGCAAGTCCCATTGTATTGCTGTATATAGTAAGTATTGCTGTATAAAGACAACACATAAGATGCTGACTCATCAGTTCCACCTTCACCAGTGTAAAATGTCTATAAATCACTTAGACATCTCTGTTGGCATACTAATTAATTCATTAACACCTCTTCCATTGAAACCAGCGGTCATTAAAATCTGAACATATTTTTGGTGTTAAAACTTGACCATCATGACTATCCTTTTTAAAATAATGCACTATACCAGTTTTAGATGTTGTTTCCATCAGATAGCTACAAAAACATGTTGGTAGCACATGTTGCTTCAAAAATATTTTGTTTTGCTGTGTAATGGGCTATCATTTTAGTTTTCCACTGAAACAGAGCCTACAGCTGTTGTGTGGGATGTGATTAACTGATGACTGAATACACAGGCGTCTAGAGGAACATGCTTCGGTGTGTATCAGAACTTCCCTGCAAGGGTGTATGAATGCACAAACATTAGAGGCAACAGGGAACAATCTACCAATCTGCTGCTGGTGAACCTTGCCTTGCAAAAATGTGCTTGGCAAAAATATGACCCTTTGTTTACAAAGATTAGGAAAAATCCACACTAAACTACTGATTAATTTTAATGAGAACTTTAAAAATAAGTTGCAAATTGATATGGAAACACAGAGAACTAAATTTAAAAATGGAAAAATTAGCAACAGAGAGAAGCCAAAACTGGCAGATTTGCTTATTCCTATGCTGTGGCCAGTGGAAGTCTAGCTAGGATCAAGCTAATTTTAAATTTAAAATGTTTCTCTTTTTTCTGCCCTTCCCCCCTACTCTTTTTTGGGGGGAAATGTGTTAAAGAGCTGAAGTACCAATTATTCTACAACCAACCTTTCTTGATACAAGCAGAAGAGTTAAGTAATCCAGGAATGGGATATACCTTTATTTTTTCTATTTTTAAGCAAGCGGTTTCTTCACTGACTACATATATCACATCCAGGTACCCTGAAATGTCACAAAGTGTTAGACGGGCAAACCAGGAAAGGTTCTTGATAGGAATTCACTCAGCAAGTGAAGTGACACAAAACTAAGGGGGGAAATTTAGCCATGTCCCACATTAAAGAGACACAGCATCATTTTAAACAATGCCAACCACCTACGCAAGTTAATAAAGAAAGCATCACCCAACTAAAAATAGCCTACTGTAGTTTGTACAATACCAGGAGGTTGCCTGGCAGCTATATCTAGGCTTACGGGAGACAGATGATACAACTCAAGAGTAGATGGGTATGACACTAAAAGCAGCTGAATGGAAGTTTCTGTTTTGAGCACAGACAAAGAAACCAACATGGTAAGAACATCTAATGTGTCCGTCCATTTCTTCATCACTCATCATCATGAAGGCATAAGTAATACTTGGAACTGAGAAGGTTTGCTTTTTAATTTATGGTATTAAAAAAAAATCCCAACATTATTCCAAATGGAACATATGGCAGGTATTTTGCGATCCTTAAAACACATTTTTTGAATGTAAGAGAAAGTGGAATAAAAATGTAGCAGGTGTTCCATGTTTCACAAGAGTTTCCCTCTATGGTTAAGGCAGTGCTATGTTAGAAAAAGGGACGCGGGTGGTGCTGTGGTTTAAACAACTGAGCCTCTTGGGCTCACTGATCAGAAGGTTGGCAGTTCAAATCCCCGCAATGGGGTGAGCTCCCGTTGCTCTGTCCCAACTTCTGCCAACCTAGCAGTTCGAAAGCATACCAGTGCAAGTAGATAAATAGGTACTGCAGCAGTGGGAAGGTAAATGGTGTTTCCTTGCACTCTGGTTTCCATCATGGTGTCCTGTTGCTTCAGAAGTGGTTTAGTCATGCTAGCCACATGATCTGGAAAGCTGTCTGTGGACAAATGCCGGCTCCCTTGGCCTGAAAGCGAGATGAGCGCCACAACCCCATAGTCGCTTTTGACTGGACTTAACCGTCCAGGGGTCCTTTACCTTTATATTAGAAACAACAACATATCCGAAATGTCTAAGTGAATAAAATAGTCCCCACTGCTTTCAGGAACATAGAAAACTGTCTTATACTGAGTCAGACCATTGTTTCATCTAGCTCAGTATTGTCTCTACTGATTGACACTAACTCTGTTGGGTTTCAAGCAAGATATGTTGGCATCTCTCTCCCATCCTGGGACCCAGTTGGCTGAGCTGGTGTAAGTTCTGAAAAGGGGACATTCTAGGGGCATAGGGGTGGGCAGACGTGGCATAAGGTAAGCCGGAAAAAGGACGATGTAACTCAACACCATCTTAAAGGCGTGTTTTCCCTCTGACAGACTTAGGTCATCTCAGCCAGCTGCAGATCCACTGCTGAGCAGAGTCTGGATATGGTGTAACTTTACACTGGCTGAGCTCACACTGGCCTCCTTTAAGACAGCTTCTTGTGTAAAGGATTACTCCCGTAGAATATCTGGAAGAAAATTTAAGCAGTCATATCCCCACACAGCAGAGATTGTGAAGGTTGCGAGGAGCAGTATCATTCGGCTATCAAAAGCCTGGGTGTACAAAGATGTTTTCAAATTCCTCACAAATATTAGTGATGATGGGAAGGGACACACTTCACCAGGGAGGGTATTTTATGAATGGGAAGCCACCACCAAGAAGGCCCTTTCATGGGTCAGTGTCAACTGGGCAACACCCAGTAACGGCATTACCAACGACTGTAGGTCTGCAGGACTGTAATTTTTACTCAAAGTATACATTCGTAGATGTGTTTTGTCTCAAAATATGCATTTTAAGACACTTTCTGATATTTTTTCAGCCAAGAGCTGCATCTCAAAATTCAGAACAGTGCAAAAGTCAAATGATAACTATGTTCTGTCCACCCATTATTCTGGGAAGCACAACTCTGTTTGGTTCAAAAAGATCCAATTCCTCAGTCATCCCAGATGCTTGGAGCGCAGACAAAACAAATTGTATTTTCTCAGAAAACTGCATCCACTGGCAAGTCATTTCTGAGCTACTTGAAATGTGCATTATACATGAATGTAAATTATATATAAGTGTTTCCTTCAAGACGTCCTGCATTTGCATGAGTAATTACTTCTTTACTGTTGTCCCTGGGCATGTGCCACTGGGGGGAAAGGTTCTCGTGATCATTTAAAGTCACAGGGAAATAGAATTACTGTTGGCATAGTGTTTATTTGTACCTCTGAGTGATCTAAATGGTCATCAGAAGGAATAGGGGGGGGGGGGAGGTTGCATGAATATTTTCACATCAGATGTTGGCCATGCCTTAAGATACTACAGAGAGAAAGAACATTCACTCTTCAGGTTCCAAAAATGGCAGATTCTAGTATCCCAAAGAACTTGTGCATAAGACAATATCCCACCCCACCCTCCGCAATTCTTAACTGCTTTACATATCAGAAACCAAGAGAATAAATAAAATGGTGGCAATCTGGCCAAAGCCAAGCACCCTTACAGCATGTTGATTTCCATTTAAACATGTGTTTTAATCTCTCCCGTTGAAATTAATGGAACTTTCCAGGGTTTAATTTTGGCTGAATTGTGACGAACAACCACAACGATGAGGCTCTAGAGATAACTCAAATTGCTAGGACTGTATTAACTGCCCAAGCACCAAGAAACTGTTTTACATCCTGATTCCTGGATGTACTTACATTTATTTCAATGTGAATTGTTTTAAAGTCTCAGGTGCACAGACTTAGGCTGCAATCCTAAACACACTTAGTAGTTAATAAGTCCCACTGAGCACACTTACTTAGTAAGAATGTTTATTATTTCAACACTCAGTCTTCAATACTTGGTACTGCCAATACACATCGGCTGAATGTTGTACTAATCAATGGTTTGGTTCTGCCAAGGGATTGTTATTGACATAGCTATACATTCAGAATGTTTGCTGTCATGTTCCAGATGGACAGCTGATCAGCAGAAAAACTCAGCCTATAGCTATGTAACAGAACATCCAATTAAAGAGAAGTTAGATAAGAAGGTTGACTGTTTCCTGATCTTGTAGCTTAATTACTGTATTTAGAAATAGGTCAGGTCACATAGTTTCTTTTGGCACACCCCATGTTTGCAAAACTTGGTAAGAAGATTAGAGAAAGATTTGGTCTCTTAAATTTGACTTTATGTCCCACAATGAGGATGCTTCACAGTGCTGGTGTTACTGCATTAGAACCCACATTTCAAGGTTCCTGCATCATTTCCAATGCCTGTATCACTACCTAAATAAAGACTACTTCTCTTTTTCCATCTTGTTCTAGAAAAACATTGCTGTCAAAATGTTGAAAAACCCTTCAATCAATTATGATGGGGCTTTCTAGAGCATGTTAGGTGCTATTACCAGGAGGGAGGTGCTTTGTTGTTGTTGTTGTTTAGTCGTTTAGTCGTGTCCGACTCTTCGTGACCCCATAGACCAGAGCACGCCAGGCACTCCTGTCTTCCACTGCCTCCCGCAGTTTGGTCAAACTCATGTTGGTAGCTTCGAGAACACTATCCAACCATCTTGTCCTCTGTTGTCCCCTTCTCCTTGTGCCCTCCATCTTTCCCAACATCAGGGTCTTTTCCAGGGAATCTTCTCTTCTCATGAGGTGGCCA
This sequence comes from Podarcis muralis, assembly GCF_964188315.1. NCBI lineage: Eukaryota > Metazoa > Chordata > Lepidosauria > Squamata > Lacertidae > Podarcis > Podarcis muralis. Next base: position 46,541,354 of record NC_135665.1, on the reverse strand, counting down.
AAGTATTGGAGCCTCAGCTTCACAATCTGTCCTTCCAGTGAGCACTCAGGGCTGATTTCCTTAAGAATGGATAGGTTTGATCTTCTTGCAGTCCATGGGACTCTCAAGAGGGAGGTGCTACAAGATTCTTTTACTGTACAATATGTCTGGGCAGAACATAGACTCATGATCTGCTGATGGTCCATTAAGCAATTTCTGATGGTTCAATCTCTGCCTGTTGATTCCTGGGATTCTTGCAAAGACTTCTGGCCTAGGTAGACCTTGATCTGACCAAGAAAAGAACTTGTGTTCTTTAAACAAGTGGGCAAAGCCTAAATCACTTATTAGTTATATCTTAGCCGTTAAGTGATTCTGACTATGAAAAACTGCATTGTAAATGTAAAACACATTGATGGACATTGACGGTTCTGCTAATGGGGGTGAGATTCAACTAACTGGTCCCACTGGTGAAAGCCTGTGCAAGGAAATTTCCTAGCACAATAGGGTCACCTCTCTATTCCCCACAACCTTTGGAATTCAGTCAGGGAGTTGGTAGAACCCCCAAAACAGCACACAGGGCGAGGGTGTTTCAAATGACCTAAAACCACACATTTATAAGGAGTTAAGATGAAATAAATGTAGATTTTTAAAGAAAAAGATATGCAATGCAAAAGTTACAGAAATCCAGCTAATTAAAAAAAAAAATAGAGTGTTAAGAGAAAGATGTGCAATGAAGAGTGTATAGAAACACAATAAATTCTTTTGGAGCAAAATAAGAAAATAAAGTACAGCCGTACCATGGTTCTCGAACGCCTTGGTACTCATCCGTTTTGGCTCCCAAATGCCACAAGTGAGTGTTCCGGTTTTTGAACGTTTTTTGGAAGCCGAACATCCGACGTGGCTACTGCAGCTTCTGACTGAGTCAATCGGAAGCTGCGCCTTGGTTGTCAAACTTTTTTGGAAGTTGAACAGACTTCTGGAACGGATTTTGTTTGACAACCAAGGTACCATTGTAGGTTCAAATGCCATCCATTTAAGCAGTCCCTCATTTCACCAAACTCTTAGAAGAATCTTACTCTTGAGTAGTAACTCCTTCCTCTTTGTTTGCCTCTCCCAGGTATTCAAAGCTTTTTCTTTATCACACTGAGATATACCTTGATCTAAAGGACCTCCAAGCTGGCAAACTGCAGATATAGGCTACCTTGCTCTGCCCAACAGGCTACAGGAAGTCATGGAGTCCTTCAGAAACTTCTCATCTGCAATGAAATTCCCTCTTCCCAACTGAGCTTTTGGGGTAATGCCATGCTTCACAAGTTAGCCCTATAATCCCAAAACAGACAAGACAGATATGCATTCTCAAATAACATGCAATAGTCCCTACAGGAAAAGTCCATGCAAAGAATCCAGGTCAGCAAATTCCAGTTCCTTCACACATACGAAGATTGGCATGATCATTTAACAGCAACAAGGATGTAGACTAATACAGAGAGAAGGAGTTCTTTAGGGATGCATGTCTCAAGTTGTGAAGGTCAAACAATTATGCACCGAGATAACATGAAAAGTTTTACATAGATATAGATATAGATGGTTTTCTTTTTAAAAAAAATGTAGTGGGTAAATACCAAATTAAATGAAGGAATAAATATGATGATCAAAAAAATATTGTCAATGAACGTAGTTCCTGTGGCCCACTGATATCCTTGCTATTCCTTTTCAATTTATGTAAAAGAAAATGAGACAGGAATTTGGCCCACATGGAGACAGAGAGTGTCAGTCAATGGAGAGGTAATGTATTATCTTGCTCCATTATTTCCTGAGTATGAAAGTGAAAGTGATTAGTATGCTGTCTGGGTAGATGGCCAGGTTGCTAAGGGCACTTTGTGGGTCAGAATATGGGTTGGCCTTCCTTATTCTCTGGGATCTGTGGCAAAAAGGTTCATCTTGTAATAGGAAAGCAAGACCAGGGGGCTGTGCAGCTCTTGATAAATGTTCCCCGGTCATTTATAGTCCCAAGGGATCCTTTGACTTAGATCTTCTTAACAATGTGAAGACGAGCCATTTGTTCTCCTAAGTGATAACGGTTATTTCCAGCCTGAAAGTGGACTTTATAAGGTTAACTAAATGTTGGCACTGGACAAGAAGGTGCCGCCAACCTTTGAAGTACACCCAGAGCGATCTGGAAATTATATTTGTGCAGTTGGCCTAGAAATGGTTTTAAAAATAAATGGAGTGCCCCACCCCATGGATGAAAGATAAGTGAACAAAATTTCTGCTTTTGCAGTCCTTCTTTGAAGCGTTTATGTTTCTGCCCTTATTTGGGGGCCTGCTGTAATCACCTGGAATCATGGTGCTTGTAGCTCCAGATGGAAAAGGCACTCAGACTGTCATTTACTACGTGGGAAGTGGCCCATCTTGCTTCCCTTGTGTTTTGCTGGAACCCACAGCTATCTGCTATTCCCTTCTGCAAGGTGAGACACGCCCCCCTGTTTGTTTCTTTTATTTGGGCTGGTGAAAGGGTTAACATACAGTGTACGACAGGGTTGGTTGTAAGCAAAATTGAGATGGCAGCCAATTTGAAGTTGGACTCCCAGGGTTATCCAGTTGACCATTGTGGGAAACTTGATGCTGGGCTAGCGTCACAGCTTCCGGGAATCCAATCCCTTCCATGGTGGCAGCCAAGAAGTAGAAAAACAAGAAGAGTTCTTACCAGTCTTTCATTCAATATTCAGAGAGAGAGGGAGGGAGGGAGGGAGGGAGAGAGAGAGAGAGAGAGAGAGAGAGAGAGAGAGAGAAATACTGTCTCTCTTAGACAGCGTTGCTCCAAGTAAAGTCCCACCCCCTCCTTCTCTTCTATTCTACGTCATCCCTGTGCCGGCTAATCTGTGCTTTCTGCCTCTGAGCTTTTTGTTCTACTATTCTCAATACACGCCGTGTCCTGGGAGGGGGGGGCTCATGAATGCTGTCTAAAGACACTGAGTCTGTTAGCTGTCTCTCCCCGGTGCTTCTTCCTGCTGCTCTTCCAATATTTCCCAGCTTCTCCCCTCTGCAGCCTCTGAACTATGACCTTCTGCAAACCAATGTTCTAAATCTATACTGTCTCCCTCTTCTCTGGGAAGTGCAGGAGGGTGACCAGTCCCTGACAGCTAGGTAGGACTTTGGTCTGCTTCAGTACAACTCTTCATATGCTCTTACAATTCCTGATTTAAAAGTATTAATCACATTATCTCTTACGCTGTCTGTCTACAATGTGGCCATCTCCTCACCCTAAAGTAGAACCAATGTCTTATTCAGCAGCAAGTCATTCTGGATCTGACTGTGCTTCACTATTTGCTACTAAATTCTGACCTAGGCCATTGTCTAGTGAACACATCTGAGGCATAAATTAAGAATTCATATTTCAAAAACCTGTTCAACGCATTTGTCTGTAGTAGATTCATATCTCCTTGAGGGAGCACAACTAGGAGTCAACACAGACCAGTTATCTAGTATGCTGGACACATTAGTGCTCGGTTTTGTCATACATCTAAAACTTTTATAACAAGAAGACAGAAATGTCCTGCTACTTTCAATTTCATCACTCTGTTCCTCCAATGTCTTTGTTTAGAATAATGATGGCCCTAAAGGCATCCATATAATTAATTCTCATACATGAAATTTCCCTAATGTGATTATCTCTTCCTGCAGTAATGAGGTTTCTACTCTGGCAGATTTGCATGTCGTCCTGCTCTACTTCTTACTTTTGCTGTGCTTCAAAGCGAATAAGAACACCAATTTAGTCAGAAGCACCAAATGCTCCTTTGCCCCTAAACCATTCTGGGTTAAAAGCTATCGCTCAAATAGATAATTTACCTTAAATGCTGAGGAGGGGAGGGAAATCACATCTGTAGCAAACTGAGTAACAGAGCTCTTGATGCAGAGCTAAAATACTTTTTCAGTGCTAATTGCTGGACAGAGGAGGAGAGCGAAACTCTGAATGTGTGTGCTGCATGTGTGTTTATACATGTGTGTATGCACACATGTGTGCACGCGCATGTGTGTATTTGTGTGGCATGTACATGTATGTATGCATGGGTATCAGTATTTGTGGTGGGTGGGTGTTATATGTGAGTAGCATTCAGACAAAAAAAGGTCCCCCAATCTGTGCAGCATTAATATTTTTGCCTGGTTTTTAGAGCACCCCTTGTTGAATGAAAATGTGCAGGATGTACTTCCCAGAAATAAGTAAATAAAAATTTAAAAGGAATAATCGTCTGGTTCAGTGCCTGCTGTTTTTTGTTGGCATCGGTCTCCTAGTTTAATTAAACCATAAAACCTAGAGATACAGTGAAATTCACAGATGTGCACTCATCACTTGAGGACTGAAACACCAAGGAACTGGTACCTACATTTCAGTTCTCTTCTTCAGATAATTTGGAGAGCAGCATTTAATATTCTTCCCACAAGAACCTTGCGAGGCATGTGACACTCGCCTTGCCCTTCGCAACTCTACATCTTGCCTGCCATATTAAAGACTTAATATTTATTTTAAAAATTGATTGGGATTGTAAGCAACTAAGTCCTGCTCAGAGTCGATCCGATGAAATGCATGAACCTACATTAGCCATGTCTATTAATTTCAATGGGTTTACTCTGAGTAGGAATGACATTGGCCACAACCCTTGGCATGTCTATATAAAGGCATGATCTTAACTCTTCCTGAAAACGTCTTTAAAGATAAATGATATTTTCCCATTTTTGCATCCAGGCAAAAGGCCTCCTATGGCCTTTTTACCTCTGTTGGTCATAATGAGGAGAAAATATGGGTTGGTAATGCAATGGTGTTAAGTGGCTCGGGGAATTTTGAGGTCTTTGAGGGGCTAGCTGGTTTTGATGGGCAAGTTCCCTTTGCTTCATTACCTACCTGGTCCCACTAAACACCATTTCTTCCCTATGCCAAACCCCCTCCCCCTCTACCACTGTTCTCTCCCCCCCCCCTTTTCTTAGTATAAGATGGGGGGACCTGGCCCTTGGGGCCTCATCCTCCCACCTCCAGCAGAGGGGGAAATATACTGATTGGCAGTAGCTATTTTGATGGTGGTGGGGATGAATGTGGGTAAAACAGGAAAAGTGAGAATGCTGAAAGAACAATAGATGGTATATATTGCACAGAGGCAGGTACCTTGGGAATCACTGCTGTCAATCATCAGTGCTGATTAAACCACTGATGAGACAGTTCTAAGTACCATTCAAAACAAAGTTAGCTGCTTTTTCTCAACCCCATTCTCAAGCACATTTTCTTTACATCCACAGCCATATTATATGGTGTTCAATGAAACCAGGCCAACAAAGTGAGCGTGATCCCAGTAGCATCTTGAAACATTTCGGTTAATTAACATGATTCCAAAGTAGCAACTGGAATAATAAATGTCAGTTTTCAGACCATTATCATAATTAAAATCAGCTTGGTATTATGATGTCCTCACTAACAATAACAGTTTTTTTAAAAAAACATTACACTGGTTGATTCTCATTAGCATCTTTATTAGAAGCACCCTGTTTAGAATTAGTGAAATAATTGATTCCAACTAACAATAAGAATGTGTAATATATACATTAGCGCCATGCCGAAAATTTCTACTGCATTTTCCCCTCTGACTGCTTCCCAATTAATGAGAAAAGACATCGCATTTTCAGCAATTATCAGTGGGGGTGGAGCATTACAGTGCTAAGTTTACCTTACTTTTGTGTTGGCCAATGTATAGGAACATAGGGAGCTGCTTTAGACCAAGTCAGACCACAGGTACATCTGGCACAGTATTGTCTACACTGACGGTCAGTAGCTGTCTGGAGTTTCAAGCAGGAGTCTCTTCTGACGCACAGCGTAAATTTATAACACAGAAACTTCTTCAGCAAAAGAATAAAAGCTTTACTGAGTTAAAATAAACTTGTTTGCAAATAACAGCATAGGGAACAGAAGATTAAACTAGCTTCAGAGCATACACAGAGTTTCCACTGAGCGCAGGCTTCACAGAGCAAAGGCTCCACCACACAGACCGTGAGAGAGACACAGTCTGAGTCTGCCTGCAAGCAGATACAATAGAGTCATACCTCATGTAACATCCGCTTCATGTTACATTCTTTCAAGTTATGTCCCACGGCGACCCGGAAGTACCGGAAAGGGTTACTTCCAGGTTTCACTGCTCACGCAAAAAAAATGACAATGCGCGCATGCACAGAAGTGGCAAATCGCAACCCGCGTGTGCGCAGACGTGCTGCTGCAGGTTGCGCTCTTTTCATGTTGCGAACGGGCCTCTGGAACAGATCCCGTTCGCAACCAGAGGTACCACTGTATAGTGGTACCTCAGATTACAGATGTTTCAGGTGACAGACACTTCAGGTGACAGACTCCACTAACCCAGAAATAGTACCTCAGGTTAAGAACTTTGCTTCAGGATGAGAACAGAAATCATGCTCTGGCGGTGCGGCGGCAGCAGGAGGCCCCATTAGCTAAAGTGGTCTTCAGGTTAAGAAGAGACCTCCGGAATGAATTAAGTTCTTAACCTGAGGCACCACTGTACTTATAGAGAGAATGAGTCATCCTCAAGATGAGTCTCAGTGATGCAGCATGCTAAATGATTCTGCAGCTTTTCACAACATTAAACCTGGGACCTTCTGCATGCAAAGGCAAATCCTCTGCCACTGAGCTATGACCTTTCCCCATGTGTGTTTTTATCTTTGCTTTCATTCCACGAAGAATGCAGCCTTCCTGGGTGCCCATGGTTCTTCTGCAGTGGAATCCTTTGAGTCAGAGCTACATCCACAGGCCACAGGGTTGGGGAACTCACGCCACAGGTTCACCTGAGAACAGTTCTGGGGCTGACCCTGCATGCTCTCCCCTTTTGCTTCAGAGCCCCACATCCCCTGCCGATGAAGAGTCCAACTCCAGGGTCATGACACCCGCTCACTTTTGCCCCATGAACAGTAGCTTTTTCTGTTTTTTTTTATAATTTTTTTTTATTAAGTTTCGTTTAATGCATACACATAACAAAAGTAAATAGATGTAGAAAAAAAAAAAGAAAAAAAAGAGAAAAAAAAGTAGAGAAAAAACAAGACAACATACAATTCGACTTCCATCCCTCTTGATTCCGGATTCCTAATTTTTCCAAGATTCTATTTTTACAGCTGTTGTTGTTTAGTAACTTGAAACATCGAAAGTTTTATAATAAACCAACTATAGTTGGTATGTTTTCATAATTTCTTTCTATATATGCCATAAATTTAGCCCAATCATCCCTTAACTTTGTATTCTTTTGGTTTCTGATTTTCTGCGTCATATTTGCCAATTCAAAGAAGTCATATAGCTTATTTTGCCATTCCATCATCGTTGGGGTGCTCGTGCTTTTCCATTTTTGAGCAATTAGCAGTCTGGCCGCTGCTGTTGAGTACTGGAACAAAATTACATCTTCTTTCTTAATCTCCTCTCCTATGATGCCTAATAAAAAGGCCTCTGGTCTTTTTGGAAATGTGTATTTTAATATTTTTTTTAACTCGTTGTATATGGTATCCCAGAATTTTTTAATATCCTCGCAGGCCCACCACATATGCATGAAATTACCCTCCTTTACTTTACACCTCCAGCAGACCCCGCTACCAATCTTGTATATCCTGTTCAGTTTTTCTGGTGTTAGATACCATCTGTGAATCATCTTTTCTATGTTTTCCCTGATTGCGGCACACGCCGTAAATTTTATTCCCTTCTCCCACAGTTTTAACCACTGCTCATAGGCTATGTTATGTCCTAGATCTATCGCCCATTTAACCATGACTTCTTTGATCTCCTCGTCCTTTGTGTCCCACTCCAATAGTATATTGTACATTTTAGATAATAATTTAGAGTTACCTTCAATTATTTCAATCTGAAATTTCGATTTTTTTTTCATTCATTCCAATTTTTTTATCTTCCGCCCATATGGCATTGATTTGATAGTACTGTAGCCAAACTGTCAGTTTTCCCTCCAGCTCCTCGTATGGTCTTAATTTCCACGTGTCTTCCGATCTTACCAATAGGTCCTCATATGTTAAATTCTTTACTCCCGTATTTGTATTTTTAGTTGTTATAATATTAAAAGGGGACAGCCACCAGGGGGTTCGCCATTCCAGTAGTTTTTTGTTCCTTTCCCAGGCTTCATACAGGGGGCCTCTAATGATGTGACTCGAAAATCCCCTATGCACTTTCCCTTTGCTCCGCCATAGATAGGCATGCCAGCCATATCTATTATCCGCCCCTTCCAGGTCCAGTAGGTCACTATTTTCTAGAGTGATCCACTCTTTAACCCAGCATAAACATGCGGCCTCATGATACAACTTTAAATTTGGAACAGCGAAACCCCCTCTTTCCTTTCGGTCCGTAAGAATTTTAAATCTAATCCTTGGTCTTCTCCCCTGCCAGATGAATCTGGAGAGAGTCCGTTGCCAATCTTTAAACAATTTAGACCCCCTAATTATTGGAATGTTTTGGAAAAGGAACAACATCTTAGGAAGTACGACCATCTTTATCGCCTCCATCCTACCCAACCACGATAAATTGACTCTATTCCGAACATCAAAATCTCTTTTGATCTCTTTCCAAACTACCGAGTAGTTGTCTTCAATTAAGTTTATATTTTTTGATGTGAGCCAGATTCCTAAATATTTTATTTTTTTTGCGATTTTTATTCCATATTTTCTTTCTAGTTCTTCTTTTTCTTCACTTTTCAAATTTTTTGTCAGCATTTTTGTCTTCAGTTTGTTTAGTTTAAAGCCGGATAGCTTGCCGTATTCTTCCAGGATCTCTAATGCTTTGCCAATACTCTCTCGAGGTTCTTCCAAGGATAATATCAGGTCGTCTGCGTAGGCCTTTAGTTTAAATTCCTTCAATCCTATTCTAATTCCTCGTATCTCAGACGAGGTTCTAATTTTATTCGCCAATATTTCTAAAACCATAATGAATAGAAGCGGGGAGAGAGGGCAACCCTGTCTTGTTCCCTTTTCTATCTTGAATTGGTTTGTCAGGTTATTATTTATTACCAGTTTGGCCGATTGAGTTGAATATATAGCTTGTATTCCTTTCAGGAAATCGCCCTCTATCCCCGCCTTCTCCAAACATTTTATCATAAACATCCATGATACGTTATCGAACGCCTTTTCAGCGTCCACAAACATCAATGCTGCCGGTACATTGTTATTGACCTCCAGGTACTCAATTATATTTATGACATGTCTAACATTGTCTTTCAGAAACCTGTTCGGCAAAAACCCGGCCTGGTCCTTATGGATTAAATCCGTTAGATGTTGTTTCAACCTGTTTGCCATTATGTCAGCAAATATTTTATAATCATTATTTAGTAGAGATATTGGCCTATAATTTTTGATGTTTAATTTGTCGGTGTCCGATTTTGGAATTAAAGTTATGAAAGCCTCCCGCCATGACTCCGGTATTTTTCCATCCTTTAAAATATTATTCATAACCTCACAGAGGGCTGGCGCAAGTTGGTTTCCTAGGACTTTATAGTATTTTGCCGATAAGCCATCCGGGCCTGGAGTCTTCCCCAATTTCATTCTTTTAATTGCATTCTGAATCTCCTCTATATTTATGAGTCTGTTTAGTTGTATTTTCTCTTCGGCCGTTAAAGTCCTCCCTTTACAGTTCTCTAAGTACTTTTCTGTTAGGGTCATATCCTCCTCTCCTTTTTTATATAGCCCTTCATAGAACTCCAGGAAGATTTTTTGTATCTTTTTTGGGTCTTCTACTGTTTCTTCTTCTACTTTTATTTTGTTTATCACACTTTGCTTTTGTCTTTTCCTCAGTTGCCACGCTAATAATTTTCCAGTTTTATTGGCTGATTCAAAATATCTTTGCCTCATTAACCTGATTTTCCATTCAATTTCTTGGTTCACTAACATCGAATATTGTGTCTGTAATATTTTAATTACTTGTATGCTTTGTGTGTCTTTTGGGTTCTCTGTCAGTTTTTTCTCTGACTGCCTTATCTGATTGAGGATCTCTTCTTTCTTTTGTTGCCTTAGTTTCTTTTTGTAACTGTTCTGCTGGATGAAGAAGCCTCTCAGCACCGCCTTGCTGGCGTCCCAGGTTATTTCTAAGCTAACTCCTGTGTTAAGATTCAGTTCGAAATAATCTTTTAAAGTAGCTTTAGCTTTTCCGATGACTTCCTCGTCCTCTAAGAGTTGTTCATTTAATCTCCATCTAAAACCTCCTTGTAGTTCACTTTTTAATTCCAATGTTATTGAGTTGTGGTCTGAGAGAGTTCTCGGGTGAATTTCACATTTCGTAGCTCTTAAGGAGAGTTCTCTCGACGTCCAAATTTGGTCTATTCTGCCCCAGCTCTTATGTACTTCTGAGAAGAAGGTAAACTGCTTTTCTATTGGATGTTTATGTCTCCAGATGTCTATTAAGTCCATATTTTCTTCCAAGTCTTGGAAGGACTTTGGCAGCTTCCCTTGGTTCTTTTTCCCCTTTTCTGTTTGTCTATCAATTTCTGGAATTGGCACAGCATTAAAATCTCCAAGCAGTATCGTCCTGTTGTTTTCTAATTCTATTAAAACTTGTTCTAATTTCTTGAAAAACTCTGGTTTGTTTGAATTTGGGGCGTATATGTTTACCACATTAATTTTTCCCCCCTGGAAGCTGATTTGTACCCCCAATATCCTTCCTTCTTCGTCTTTATAAATCAGTTTAGGTTCCCATTTTTCCTTAACATATGTTACTACTCCTTTTTTTTTCTCTGCCGTGGAGCTTATAAATTCCATTCCTAGCTTCCTATTTATTAATACACGATTATGCTTTTTGGCTACATGAGTCTCTTGTATACAGATTATGTCCAATTTTTTCTTTTTCAAAACATTTACAACTTTATTCCTTTTCGCTTTGTCGTTCACACCTGTCAGAGTTGCTTCAAGATCCTAGCTCACAGAGGATCACGCTAGCCAACGGTCATTAAGTAAAAGTCTTTATTGAGTTACAGTTTCCATTCTCAAGCTGCTGCGTGCAACTCTACGTCTAGTAGCTAGATCGGCGAAGCTCCGTCTGAATCTCCGCCCCTTGTACACCAACTTAATATCCTAGCCCTGCTCCACCTTTTCCGCCTGACTGTTCTTCTCTGGGTCCCTCTGCCCCCCTGGGTCTCTTCCTTCCGGGATTCTTCTGACGCTGACCCCCCGGACCCTCCTGTCTCCTTGCGCCGGGCTTTAGGACCCGGCTCTCTTTCCGGGCTGCCTACTGCGCCGCCTTCCTGTGCATTTGAACTTGGCGCGCGCGCCCAACCTTCCACCTTCCGTCTAACCGTCTCTTCGCTCCCAGATGGAGGTGTGGCCACCCCTGACTCGTGCCCTCCCTCCTGTTGTGAGCTGCCAGCGCTTGCCCCCTGGCTCCCTTCCTCTTCCCTGTTCTCTGGCGGTGACGCTGGTCCCGATCTCCAACTGCTCTCCTCTGAGCCCCCTCTGGCTCTATCTTCCTGGGGTGCCCCCCTAAACTCCCCCCTTGCCTTGGCCACTGGTGCTCCTTTCTGTGAATCCTCCGATTCACTGGAAAGACTCGGAGATCTCGGGTCGTCGTCATCGCTCATCTTTTCTTCTGCCTCCTCCCCTTCGCTCTCTGTTTCCTCCCTTGCCCTTGCCTCTGCTCCTGAACCCCTGACAACACCGTTTACATTCCATGTTAGAATTTTTAGATTCATTCTTATTTACTTACTTATAAAACAGTAGTTTGCGGATTTAAGTTTCAGTTAGTTTAGATTCGAGTGGTTTTGCTTTCTGTTTCTTCACCCTCCTCCCCCTCCCCCCCTCCCCCTCCCCCTCCGAGTCCCCCCCCAAACCCGCGCCGTCTCCCCCGCCCCCACCCCCACCCCCGCCCCCATGTACCTCCCCCGTCCCACCAAGTTCTTTCTCATATCTTCGTAGAAACTTCCTGATTTCCTGACCTTCAGCAATTTTAAATCTTTTTTTCTTTATAAAAAAAGGAGATCCCTTCTGGGAACTCCCATCTATGTTGAATGCCATTCTTCCTTAGGATATTTACTAATTGTTTGTAGCCCTCTCTCTTGCGAAGGAGTCTGATTGGAATTTCTTTGAAAATGATGATTGGTCTTCCATCTATCACCAGTTTCTTCTGGTAACTTTCTCTTAAAATCTTATTTTTCAACTCCGTCGATTTGAAGATTACCAGGCAGTCTCCTGAGATCTTTCTTACTCTGTTTTGTTTAGGTTTTACTTTTATTCTGAAGGCATTTTCTATTTCTTGTGTGACTTCTTCCTCCTTTAAATTTAACCATCTTGCCAGTTCTCTTATCATTTTCCCTTTGACATCTTCGTTGACCTCCTCTCCTACCCCTCGGAATTTTAAATTTAGTTGTTTTTGTTTCATTTCCATCATTGCCAAATTGTCCAAAATTTGCTCCTGGCTCTTGCCTAATTCCCCAAAATTCTCTTTTATTTTCTCAACTTCCTTTCTCTGATCTCTTATCTCTTTTTGTGTTTTTTTGTTTGAATCTTCTAGAGATTTGGTTCGGGTCGTTAAATCTTTTATCTTATTTGACAGTTCTCCTACCGCCCCTTCTATTTTCCTATCTATTGATTTCTGCATCTCTCCTAACTTTTCCTCCATGTGAATCTCATTCTGCTTAAATTCTTCTTTTATTTTCAACCAGAGTATATCTAAGTCTTTGATTTCTTCGTGACGTGAAGTTTTCCTCTCTGCCGGAGTACCCACTGCTTTCTTCCCGTCCTTTCCTGCCATCCTCCCTTTCCTATATTTACAAACAAAATAGATTTACGTTTTTAAGGCTCTCCCGTAGAGGGCGTACAATCTTATAGAAACCACTTAATTATTCAGGCAATCACGCTTCACCACCGCCCCTTTAGCGGTTATACCAATACTTCTTTGGAAGGGTGTTGTAAGGACGGGAAGGTAAAAGGGGAGGGGTGCTCAGGGAAAAGATAAGGGAAATTTGATGAGAGGAAGTGAGGTCCCGAAATAAGTAGGGGGACCGTGTCAGGGAGGAAACAAAAATGTTCGAAGACCGGATTCTATTGTGTTGCTCCAATTCTCCAAATTTCAACTAGGTACCAGTTATTTCTTCTTTTTTAGGTGAAACTTCAGCCACTTGTCTGGCCTAATCCGTTTTTATATATCAGAGGGCTTTATCAGGAAGAAGGAGTCTGTTGTCATCCTGCTGGAGTCAGAAGTAGTGATTGGGAAAGAGGGCTGGAGGGGCGCAACAAGGGGGGGAAGCGGGAGGAGGGGGGGAAGCAGGAAGAAAGGGCAAAAAAGGGGGGGAGGACAAGGGACGTCACGGGGAAAGGGGGAATCGAGGGGGGGGAGCAGGGAAAGGTGCGGAAACAAGCTCACCGAAGGGGAATAGTAGTTCTGTCTCTTTGTATTCCGGGGTTAATCCACAGAGAATGTAAAAAAGGATCGTTTCTGCGAGAGGTTTCTCGACCTTCTTTCTCTGCCTTCTTTCTCTTTGGGACGCAATTCTATATTCTTCCAGCAGAGGACCAAGGGAGCAAGTCCCTCGCTTGTAGATTAACAATGTCCTCGCAATGTCCTCGCGTTACTGCCGTTCTTATCCCACAGGATCCCCCAGATCTCCAGAACTCCAGTTATATCCTTCCGAGCTTCCCCAAATTATATAAAATATGTCCGATCCTACAGTTATAAAGAGTGTGCCCCGTCTCGCTGTAGCAAGTGAAAAGGAAAAGGAGAATAAATGTAAATGCCAGCTAGCCGCGGGGACGCAATCTTCCGCAGATATTCTCTCCCGTTGCTAGTCACTAGCGGGAGGCGGCAGATTCCAGAGGCTAAAAAGAGGAGGGGGTTCGTAGGACTTTAGTTGTTTCGGACCCAGCCGTGCCGGGGAGAGGTAAAGTGCTTCCCTTCTAGTTTTCTTTCTTCTCTCCCCTCCTGTCTCCCGATCTAGTTTGGACCTCCGTTCCGTCTCTTCCAAGCCCCTCCTGTTCTTTTCGCAACTGCCCAAATGAAACAAAGTCTCTAAAACTTACTCTTTGTCCCAATTTTATCTGTCGGTTATCCACTGCCCTGCAGTAACACTAACAAGGACTTCACTTCTCTCTCGCTACAGCCGGTGAGTAACTAAGTCTCTTTGTTACAAACTTACGATTTAGTGTCCAGCGCCATCTTAAATCCAGGAATCAGGTCAGGCTCTTTAAACAAAATCCATTTGCATCCTACGTTCCTCGAACCTTTTCGTTCAAATTTTTGTCTCTTCGGTTGTCATATGGTGTTAAGGACGTCAGATTTTTAGGGTTACAGAAATTTGTCGCTCAACTTCGGTGGGAGCTTGAGGCATAACTGCATGGGGTTCGCAGGCCTTGCCGATGCGCGTCTCTCGATCCACTGCCTCCGGGTCTTCCTCCCCAAAAATGGAGAGAAAAAAAACCTCCAGAAGCTTGCGGATCACTCCGACGCCGCTGGTTGCGCTTCTCTCAAGGGGGCCCCCCTTGAGATTAAATTGGGGTCGCAGTGCCTATGCGTTGCCCCTCAAAGTCCCCATGTAGTTCGGAGAAGTTTCTCCGCGCTCCCTTCCCGGTAGCGATCCAAACTGGAAGTCATGAACAGTAGCTTTTTCTGGTGGTGGTAATCCGGCCCTAATCCAGTTGCATGGGTGCACTGTAGATGATGGACTTCCTTTTTACCCTTGTGGGTGTCCCCATGGAAAGCACCCCCTGGTAATTGCACTCACTACGTTAAACCAGCTCTCTAGCACATGTTGTTGTTGTTGTTTAGTTGTTCAGTCGTGTCCGACTCTTCGTGACACCATGGACCAGAGCACGCCAGGCACTCCTATCTTCCACTGCCTCCCGCAGTTTGGTCAGACTCATGTTTGTAGCTTCGAGAACAGTGTCCAACCATCTCGTCCTCTGTCGTCCCCTTCTCCTTGTGCCCTCCATCTTTCCCAACATCAGGGTCTTTTCCAGGGAGTCTTCTCTTCTTATGAGGTGGCCAAAGTATTGGACATAGCACATAGCACATAGGAAACCTAAAAGTTGAAGAATGGGGCTGGGGAATCTTTGCCCTCCAGATGCTGCTGAATTACAACTCCCATCAGGTCCAGCCAGCATGGTCAGTGGGCAGGGATGATAGGAGCTGCATTTCAGTAACATCTGAAGGGCCACAGGTTCCCCACCCCTACTGAAGATAATACAGGCTGTTATCCCTCCCCCCTTTAATGGTACCAGCCTGATGGAACTCCTTAACAATATGATCTCTGTTTAAGAAAAGTCTCCTGCTCCCAGTTAATTCATTATGGCTTCTTGCCAACATTTTAATGTGTAAATTCATCTTTATCTTCCCGCTCTTGAGACCTGGCTAGGTAACTGTGGAACAATAAT
This sequence comes from Podarcis muralis, assembly GCF_964188315.1. NCBI lineage: Eukaryota > Metazoa > Chordata > Lepidosauria > Squamata > Lacertidae > Podarcis > Podarcis muralis. The sequence goes on along the minus strand of NC_135665.1, from coordinate 46,525,991 downwards.
TATAATAAATGTGTTGAACAAAAGTAGGTGATGATCTCTTAAAATTGCCTCTTAAATGTTTTATCGCCGTTGTGCGGTAAGGTAGTTCCATAGAGAATGTTAGGCCCCCTCAAAGTGCTGTTTTTTAAATACTTGTCACAGAGAAAGAAAATAAGTCAAAATGTGCATTTAATGCTATAAACTTAACAGGAGTGATTACTGAGTCATTATATCTATTAACATAGTAGCATATACATGTGGACTTTTATGGATTATGAATGCGAAGCTGGTGGATGAAGAATGAATTTAATTTTGTAAGGCATTTGGGGACATTTAAGAGAAAGGACATCTTAGAGACGGAGAGATCGATAGCTGAGAGGGAACCAGACCAAAGAGCAAAGTGCGGTGGTGGTGAGTTTTGATGTGTCAATGAGATCATACCTTTCTGCTAAGGGTGGCAGGAGCATGAAATAGAACTGTGAGACAAAATGGAATGGGAATAATAATATTACGAGAATGGCTAGTAGCAGGCAGCCGCCCAAAACAGAGGATTCAGATAAAGCTCATCTGCAACCATGGCTGTTATGGAGAATGAGTACCTTGGGAAGGGAGATTATCACTCTGAGGAAGAAAGAACCCATTCCTTGAGGGACAAGCAGTTATTCCCCAAGCTGAGGTCTCAGGGTTGGGGAGAGCCTAGCCGTTGGTGATTCAATCATTAGCTGGGTGTGGGGCAGCTGTGCCAACCATTTGGTGTGAGGTTAGTAAATGATACCTACTGTCTAGATAGCATGGTGGCAGTGGTGTGGCTAGCCGCTCAGGTGCCCAGAGTGGCACGCACATCCTGCAGCCGGAGGCGGGGCGAGCTGCCCATGGGGGCAGGGTGAGCTGCATGGAGCCTCTCCGCCACCTGATGGTTGGGAGGAGTCGTTGGTGCTGGTGTACGTCAGTGGCATGGGAAAGTGTAACTGTGATGTCCCAGAAGGTATGTAGGATGTTTCATGTAAGGAGCATCAAGGTCGTTTTCTTTGAAATGCTACCAGTTACACAGGACAGGATCAGCCATTGTGAGAACAGGATACTGGATTAAATGGGCCTTTGGCCTGATCCAACAAAGCTATCCTTGTGTTCTATTCTTCATAATCGTTTTTAAATGTTTTTAATATTGCATTTTTAAAGTGCTGTAACCTGGCCTAACAGGTTGTGAAGCTAAGGCTCCAGTACTTTGGCCACCTCATGAGAAGAGAAGACTCCCTGGAAAAGACCCTGATGTTGGGAAAGATTGAAGGCACAAGGAGAAGGGGACGACAGAGGACGAGATGGCTGGACAGTGTTCTTGAATCTATGAACATGAGTTTGACCAAACTGCGGGAGGCAGTGGAAGACAGGAGTGCCTGGCGTGCTCTGGTCCATGGGGTCATGAAGAATCGGACACAACTAAATGACTAAACAAGAACAACCTGGCCTAGTATCTCATGGTAAAGGGTGGGTAAGAAAAATCATAAATAGTAATACAGTCTCTGGTGCTGGCCCTGGCTCTTACTAGTCACAAAGCCTCATTAAATACCAGAGAGCCAGTGTGGTGTAGTGGTTAAGAGCGGTAGTCACGTAATCTGGGTAACCAGGTTCGCGTCTCCGCTCCTCCACATGCAGCTGCTGGGTGACCTTGGGCCAGTCACATTTCTTTGAAGTCTCTCAGCCCCACTCACCTCACAGAGTGTTTGTTGTGGGGGAGGAAGGGAAAGGAGATTGTTAGCTGCTTTGAGACTCCTGAAGGGGAGTGAAAGGCGGGATATCAAATCCAAACTCTTCTTCATTAAATACCCTGAGTCAGATCCAAATATTTTCATGTGTGAGTAAAAGGGGGTCGACACTGACTTCCCACCAGGCTGCATCTCATAACTACCAACCCCCAGAAACAGACTCTTTGGAGCAGAGTGGGACATAGTGGGACGGAATGCATTAACCCCCACTCTGAACAAAAGTGGGTCTTGGTTTTTCCTCACAGAAGGTACAGTATCTTTGCATACAACTCACAGCTTCTTTAAAACCTTATGATTTCCAAAATCAGGCATTTGCTAAATCTTGCCCCCTATTATTAAAACCCTTCCCACTGAAATCTTAGGTGGTGCCCTTGAACAAGCAGCATTCTAAGGAGAGGTAAGTGACTAAAATATAATCATAAAATTCTAGAAGGGCCATGTAACCGGAGCTGTTCTTACCATCCATGGTCACCCAGTTATCATCATGTTTCTCAGCTACAAGTTCATGAATGCATTGAAAGAGTTGTGCACATTGTCCTTTATCTGTCCTTGATATAAGCAGATCTTAAATCTGCCTTTCTCCCTGTGGGCATAAATGCTAATGTTAACAGTGTATTAAATTTTCCTTCATAATGATTCTAGCTAATTGCAAGAGTTTTCTAAGATCAATAAGAAGAACGCTGAGCTCAATGCTCAGTCGTTGACCCATGAATGAGAAAAATGATTGCAGCAATCCAAATGGGCAAGATATGTCATCTTGGCTATGGCCCAGAATCCAAGACTATTTCCAGTCATTATACTAGCTGCTGTTACATTATTTTCCAGTCCAGTCTTCTCCAACCTGGTGTCCTCCTGATGTTTCAGACTATAATTCCCATCAGCCCCAGCCAGGTCCAGCTGGAGTTGTAGTCCAAAACATCTGCTGTTGTTTAGTTGTTTAGTCGTGTCCGACTCTTCGTGACCCCATGGACCAGAGCACGCCAGGCACTCCTGTCTTCCGCTGCCTCCCGCAGTTTGGTCAAACTCATGTTCGTAGCTTCGAGAACACTATCCAACCATCTCGTCTTCTGCCGTCCCCTTCTCCTTGTGCCCTCCATCTTTCCCAACATCAGGGTCTTTTCCAGGGAGTCTTCTCTTCTCATTAGGTGGCCAAAGTATTAGAGTCTCAGCTTCAGGATCTGTCCTTCCAGTGAGCACTCAGGGCTGAAAACATCTAGAGTGCACCATAGAAATTATTGGGTAAAGACAGGCAAGCAGTCTAAGCATTATGGAAGTGGTTTGAATAAATGGCATCTGTCCTGGGGAAAAATGCACAGGAATAAGTGAAACTGAGTTGTTGGTTCTAGATTCAGGTAGGTAGCAGTGTTGGTCTGACGCAGAGGAAATAAAAAATAAATAAAAAAATATCCAGTAGCACCTTGGAGACCAACTAAGTTTGTTCTGGGTATAAGCTTTTGTGTGCATGCATGCTTCTTCAGACTGCTGGAATTTTAAAAAATCACTTTCCTCTGACTTTAGGAAATCTTTGGATGTCTCTACCCAAAGTCACAATTTTAGTACTTCAAGTCAAATTTGCTTGCAATAAGTAATCACAATACTTATGATTGTGCTCTGGAATCCAGGATTTTGCTGTAAACTAGTTCTGTTTTGTATATGTGGTCCTTGATGGCAAGACAAAGGATACAAGGTATTATGCTATCAACAGTGAATTATATGTTGAAAAAGAAGAATCATTTTTAGGACCAATAAGTCGCACATACACATACACACCAAGATATGGTCTGAAGGCACATGATGCATTTTCCCAATTTTTTAAAAGGGGTAACTGTTATGTAGGGAGTTGTTTGATTTAGATACTTATGGTTTCTACTTCACCCAAAGATCCCTGGAAAAGGGGAAGACCTACATATTCAAACTACGCTAATAATATCTGAACGAATACTTCAAAAGCACTTCAAAGTGCAAGTAGATAAATAGGTACTGCTCCGGCGGGAAGGTAAACGGCGTTTCCATGCACTGCTCTGGTTTGCCAGAAGCGGCTTAGTCATGCTGGCCACATGACCCGGAAGCTGTACGCCGGCTCCCTCAGCCAATAAAGCAAGATGAGCGCTGCAACCCCAGAGTCGGCCACGACTGGACCTAATGGTCAGGGGTCCCTCCCTTTACTTTTAATACCACAGCATATGAGAGCACCCCTTAATTTCTCCACTGTATTAGCTTTTTGTACATTTAAAGCATACCATCTATCTAAAGCAAATCTCTGCTCCCCCCAAAAAAGAATTCTGGGAACTGTAGTTCATGCCCAATACAGCTACCATTCCCAGCACCCTTAGCAAACTACAGTTCCCATAATTCTTTGGGGAAAACAATGTGCTTTAAATCTATGGTGTGTGTGCAGTCTTAATGTGTGAGGTGGACAGCTGATGGGACTTTCTCGTAACTTTTATTGAGAAGCCTTTTTTTATTCTAATCCCTCCATATATCTCCATTTTTTATTAATCTGAGAATGAATCTTATTTTTAAAATAGTATTCATTGGTAGAACACTAGCTAGATTGAGCAAAATTTATCCAACAGTCAGTGATCAATGGTGGACCTGTAAATAATCTAATTTGTGCTTTGTGGGAATGCCCTGTAATAAACACTGCTGGGGAATCTGTTCTGGCAGAAATAAGGAACAACCCAGGCTGTGAACTTGCAAGGGAGCCAGTTGTGATTTTATACGTGTCTCTTGGGAATATCACACCTCAGTGTGTTTGAAAAGACAGCTTCCCTTTTAGCAGCAACTAAAAGGATGATTTGTCGGGTCTGGAAAAATCCTATAGCATGTTCTACTCTCAGCCTGGCGCCCCTGAGAGCCCAGTGCCTGGGTGCCCCACACCCCTAGTGCCTATGGGTAAGACGGCCCTGGATTTTGCAAATAAATTGTTAAAACAAATAATCTATTTGAGGTGGAGGAAAAATGGATTTTTAAAGGCCATATTAAACCAACACTGAACAACTCGTCATATTCTCCTATTCTATATTGGGGGTGTGCGTGTCATAATTTCAGTTTTTATTTTCCCTATTTAAAAAATAATAATATTTCCAACAGTGAGAAATGAAAGACATTTCCATAAAATTTAGACAATCTCTTAATGCCATAATATGTTATTCAGTACTTATTAACCCTGTTAACCTTGTAAGCAAATATTTGCCAATATAGGCAACAACCGATTAACGTACGTCCAATTGATGGGCGATCACGCAGGTGCACACAGCACTGAACCTGGACGTGACCCCAAAACATCACTAAAACATCACTAAAAGCAAGGGATAGTGGCAGTGGAATGCTTTATGCAGTGGAATGCTTTATGCAGGCCCCACCGATGTTCACGAGGGTCTGGAATGTAACCCCTGCACAAAACAAAGATTGTAGCTTCATTTTATCTTTAATATTATATCAGCTGCCTTGCCACAGAAAAAAATCCAGTGTCTTATGCTTACCTGGCATATCCTGTATTCTATTTCTTTTCTTCTAAATATTGCTTTAAAATATTTAGGTGCTGCTTATCATGGAAACCCCTCCGCTTTAGGATGTTGGTGTACAAAATTGTGTATAATATTCCACTATTTCAACATGTTCTACTCCTAGATAAAATGTGTGGTGTCCCCCCACCCACACAATTGATTTAGACATCTATTGACTGCACATTACTAATATTGGCATGTTTTAAGGGTTTGCCAAACAACAGGAAGTTTAGAAATCAATTTAAGTCAACAAAGGGCAGTTAGTAATGGGATGGAGGAAACAGGAAATTAGATGAATTAGTCAGGGCAGAGAAACATCTTCCCCTTGTGACTAGACTCTTGGAAGATGAAAGGGTGGGTCAGTATCAGGTACATCTCCGTTTTCAACTTTCCTTTCCACATTTCCAAAAGTGTTAAAACTGAACAGGTACGGCTGATGAGAAATTGCAGTAGCACATGTTCCAGGAGATTGAAAATGATCAGGAGATAGGAAATGCAATGTTAAAGTTTGCAATTTCATTTTAATGGATCTATAGCCTTGCATTACAACCTGGTATTGAGCAATCAGAAGAGGAAACTTTCCAAAACCACTGTGAAAGTAAAACTATATAGTCATGCCATCATCAAACTGGGTTTTGCCCAAAAGCCCTTCTTTCAACAATTGGAGGTTTGTGTGTGGAAACACCTACGTCCAGAAGGACTAGGCTCTCAAACACATGGTATAATGAAGTTCCCTAGTTTTGCAAAGTGATGCACCTGTTCCAGTTGCAGGATAGCATAGTGCCTCAGGGGTCAGCAAACTTTTTCAGCAGGGGGCCGGTCCACTGTCCCTTAAACCTTGTGGGGGGCCAGACTATATTTTGAAAGGGGAAAAAAATGAATGAATTCCTATGCCCCATAAATAACCCAGAGATGCATTTTAAATAAAAGCACACATTCTACTCATGTAAAAACAGGCTGATTCCTGGACCGTCTGTGGGCCGGATTTAGAAGGCGATTGGGCCAGATCCGGCCCCCAGGCCTTAGTTTGCCTTCCCATGGCATAGACAGAAGAAGAGTAGGACATTGTTGCAGGAAAGGCCACAGTGATACATGCTTTGGTTACATCCCATTTGGATTACTGTAACACACTCTGCATAGGGCTGCCTTTGCAAAGTGTTCAGAAACCTAAGGTGGTCCAAGATTCTGTGGCTGGATTGCTGACCAGAGCCAGTCACAGGAAGATCAGAATCTCCTTGTTACTATAACTCCACTGGCTACCACACTATTTCCAGGTACAGTTCAAGTTGCTGCTTATTACATACAAAGCCTCATAAGTCTTGGGCTCAGGCCAACAAAATTATTGTATCTCCCTATAGAAGCCTGCTTAGGCTTTGAGATCTTCAGGGAAGGGTCTGCCTTGGTTCCAGAAACCTCACATTTGGTGAGGGCACAAGAGAAGGCCTTCTTCATGGCTGCTCCCAGAAAGGCCCCATCTCTGCTTCCCTTTTTCTGGTGGGCAGACATTTTGTTCTGACAAGTCTTTCTCCATTAACCAGCAGTTGTGGCAGGGTCTACTGAGGTGGGGAGGGAGGTTTGTGTGTGTGCTTTTAAATGGGTTTAAGTGTTTTCATAAACTTGCTAAGATATATCATCTGTCTGATAACAAATGTTGGAAATGTAAGGAGGCTGAAGGGACATTCTTTCACCTCTGGTGGACTTGTCCAAAAGTGAAGGCCTTCTGGGAAATGATATATAATGAGCTAAAAAAGGTATTTAGGTATACCTTTCCCAAGAAACCAGAGGCCTTCCTACTGGGCATTGTCGGCCAGAAGGTGTTAAAGAAGGATAGAACATTTTTTATGTACGCAACTACAGCAGCAAGAATACTTATTGCAAAGCACTGGAAGACACAAGATCTACCCACCTTGGAAGAGTGGCAGATGCAATTGATGGACTATATGGAACTGGCAGAAATGACTGGCAGAATCCGAGACTTGGGAGAAGAGGCGGTGGAGGAGGACTGGAAAAAATTTAAGGACTATTTACAAAAATACTATAAGTTGTATGAATGTTAAAAACTGCACGATTTGGAAGTTTGGGCTTCAGCGATTAGATTTTTGAAACAGGAAATTAAGTTAAAAGCAAGAAAAGGATGAAATTTAAAGTATTATTAAGGGTGATTTAAGGTACAAGTAATTGACAAAGAGTATTTTAAATTTAAAACATTTGAAAGGTACAAATTAAGATGTGAAAAAAGGTAATAATTTGCTGACATTTTTATGGTAAAGAATGCATGGTAGGGGAGATGTGAGGAAGTCCGATTGGTTATGTAAAAATATTTCTGAAATTGGAATTTTTTCTTTTTTCTGTATCTGTTTTCTTTATTCCTTTTTTGTGAAATCTATATTCTTGTTTGTGTATTTGAAAATGTAATAAAAAATATCTATAATAAATAAATAAATAAATGGGTTTAAGTGTTTTCCCATTGGTTTTTAAAATAGTGTTACTTATTTAATTGTTTTTTAAAATATTTAGATTTATCCCACCTTTTAGTTTTATCTGTTTTAATTTATGCTGTGAGCCACCTTGAGTCCTGTGCAGGTAGAAAGACCAGATATAAAATAAAGCAATTGCAAGACAGCTCTTCCTCAGCATCAGTGAAACAGACCGACTGTACATAAATATCCCAGAAAGACGTGGGGGGGGGTTGTTTTGTTTTTTGGAAACTGTTATTATTTAATCCATTTGTTTATTGCTTCCTATGAAACATTTCAAAGCAACGTCACACTGCAGTAAAGACATATATAAACAATTGCATATTTTAAAAAAAACCAGTTAAACAATTATACACACACATATCAAATTCAATATAAAAACCATCTGGGATAAAAAAATAAAATCTCCCAGCTCTTTCATTTGTGGTCTTTCTATTGAATATTCGTTTATGCTTTGTCTTTGTCTAGAAATGTTGGCCTCTGTGGACGGCAGCTCCAGGTGGTGAACTGTTGAATTGCAGGTAGCAGTTTCTCAGTGAAGTACCTTCAGGTCCTGGGCTGCCTCCACCCAGCCAAACTGGTCAATGATATTTCTGGATGGGAAGGGGTATGAGAGGGCTTCCTTTTCTAGTTGAACTATGAAGTCCTCCTGAACTCTGGTGTGTTCTTGTTGTCCTTTGACCCTACTTTATGGCTTACTTCTCCATCCTGCTTCCTTATTTGACCTGAGTCAAACACGGAAGCAGCCCTGGCCATTGGCTGGCATCTTCACTTTGTCTCCTGGCGTTGGTCATGACTTACCCTTTAGTCTTAATTACTGGCTTGTCCCAGAACCCTAGACTCATTCTCTTGACTCTGCTCTGACGACTGCCCACAACCCAGGCTTTTCTCTGTGTTTTCTATATGTAGCAAACTTATCCCTTTCTCTCTCAGGGCCTGAAAAAGCATATCAGAGTCAAAAGATGCCCTACCAAGGTGAGGACTTGTTTTCATCCCAATACTTCTCATAATTATACCTGCATATTGGTCCGTGTCCTTTCCCAGTGTACTACTTTTTAAAGCAATGTGAGTTTTATCTTACATTTGTCCATTTGATTTAGATTAATTAGACATGGTGCTAATCCCTTCCAGATTATGAACTGAAAATAGTGCATGGGGGAAAAAACCCAGGTTGCCTAACAGCTGTATTTTGTAGGTCCCTGGCGCATCACATCTGAGTACTGTCAGGTCATTCCATACCCACCCACATCCTGAATAAAACCCTCAGTTGGACTTGAATAGAATGGACTAATTTTTTGAATTGTAAAAGGAAGTACATTTTTAAAATAAATGGCAGTCTGCTGCGTTACGCCCCCAGTTGAGTGACAAAAGACCAATTGATTTTCAGGCAACAGCTTAATGAGTTCACCTAACTAGCATGATAAGCTCATGAATAAGTGCCCAGTGAGATAGATATTATATATGTAATATAATAAAATCACTAAAACATTTCCCTACTTACCTGACTATTTTGGGAGTATTTTGATCCTCAGAGATCACGGGCTATTTCTGTTTCTAGCTTTGCAAGTGTGGCTGTTTGAGAGGCTCACGGCATGTACAATACATAGATCATCCAGGTTGTAGAGTCCCAAATGTGTCTTATTTTATGTACGAAAATATATTTGCAGGCTTGCAGTTTATACTGCTGAGTGGCTTTATAATATCAAAGGCATGTACATGCAAAAGTTCGATGGGAGTTAATAACTATTGTACAATACACTTTGGGCATTAAGAGATTATACCTTTTCATAAAGAAACGCACCGTTCTTTCACAGACAGGTAAGCACGGGACATGGGCAGCTCTAAGAGCATTTAACTGGCCCCACTGTGGCTCAGTGTATGGAAATGCCTTTCACTTCTCACTGTTGGAAACATAAAAAAAGATTGGTGTAGCTTCACTAGAAAAATGGAAATAGCAGAGAAGTTCAGTGCTTTATTATTATTATTATTGCTTTATAAGCAATTATAATCAAACTCTTCTGCTCCCGAAGAAAATCACAGTATAACCAGTATACAACACCCCAGCGAATAAGATATAACAAACAATATATAAAAAGCTGATGACATATGCAAGAATCCCAACCCACCTCTCACCTGGTATCAAATCAAGTGCTTGGTTGCATTTGGAAACCTGTGACAACTTTCACACAGGTGAGTTCTACTTTTAAGTTCTCATAAATTTAAAATCTAAATAGGAAATAATACCCAAGTCACAGAACAGCCTCCATCCATGCCTCCAAAACCAGCCAACCCTTTCCTCCAGTCCTTTGTTTTGTTTACAATCTAGTTTGATGAAGAGTTGAATACTACTTTGTAATATTTAGATTTTCCTGAGTAAGGTAGATAGATCCCTAATGTGGGTTCAAGATTTTCTCATATAGCTTAACATAATTGTTAACGGAGGCGGGGAAGTATGTTTCTCAGCTTTCGAAGTCTTCGGAACCACTGCCACAGACAATTAAAATGACTATGGGTTATAATTATTCTTTTAATCAGTGAGGCTGCAGCATTGCAACAGCAGCAGCTTCTTTGGATTTATTACTGAAGCAACATGTGGTCCTTCTTGCTGTTCTTGCCAAGTAATGAGTTCACTGGCAACTTTAGTACATTAGGGTATTCATGAGCTTTGACTGAGCCAAGTTAGACCATTCATTGAGTTCTGCCTCTTGAAATTCTGTGTGTACATTTGGTTGTTAGTTAGCTTTTAGGAAAGGGTGGCTTCCACCATTTCATAGCCCTATTGAAGCATTCTCCATGTGCAGTGGAGGCTGTTCCACTAGGGCAGATGAGGCACTGCCCCACCAACCTCATTCTGCCCTCAGCCAGCCTGCTATCTTACAACCAGTCCCAGGAGTGGCACTGCCAGCCAAAAACACAGGAAGCTACTTCATACCATTGGCTCCATCAAGTTCAGTGCCATCTACATTGAATGGCAGTGGCTCTCTAGGATTCCAGATGGAGGCCATCCCTAGTGCTACCTACAGATGCTGGGAACTGAATCTGGGACCATCTTCATGCAAAGCAGAGGCTCTCCCACTGAGCTATTGCCAACTTCCTCTTCAGTCTCAGTGTCCTCACTTGCAGAACTCAGTAGGGAAGAGCACTTCCTGTCGTTGGTTCTAGTGCCACCTACTGTCAGCCTCCCTGCCTTCCACCCTATTAGCCCCAATTAGCACCAGCCACCACGGCCCATATGTAAGACCTAAGCATGGAAAGGGGGACAGGGAGACTATGCTGCTGCCACTGCATGATGCCCCTGGCCCCACCCTCTGGAATTTTGATAAGAAAAGATCTATGCTTGAGCATTTCTGGGCAAGTGGAGCCCCAGGACACATGGAAGCTTATGCATGGTCAACGTTCCCTTTACACTTACCCACATAGCACCTAGTAAGCAACTCAGCAATATAGAACTGCTACTAAGGATTAATAATGGAAAAAATTATAGGAACCTAGGAATTTACGTTTAACTTTATTACTCGCTATAGAAATAGGCGACAGTTTAAAAGACTATTATCTAGATTTTTTATATATTTTACATTTCTGCTCAAGGTTTTTAGCGTACTTAATGATCCTTCCATTTCTTACCAAGTTAAGTGTGATCTCAGAACATCCTCTTCCCATGAACTATGCAGTAGCACCAAATTTATTTTTTAAAGTCTGTACTTACTACTTGATTTAAAAAAAAATCCCCATGGCTATAAATTCCTAGTCAATCACTATGGTACTCTATATTTTCTGTGTCTTAAAGACTGCCTGCATGAATTTGAATTTCTCTATTGGAGGATATACTACCACAGAGTGGCAACAATAAAGGACTGTTTGCCTGGAAACCAGGGGATCATGGAATCAGGGGATCCTATCAACGATCATGGGAAAATATGAAGCTGCATTCTGTTGGGTCAAAGGGTTGGTCCTTCTAATTCAGTATTGTCTACACTGACTGACAGCAACTTCTCCAGAGTTTCACATAGGAGTCTCTCCTAGAACTGAACCTGGGACCTTCTGCATGCAAGACTGAGATTCTACCACTGGATATTAGCCCTTCATTAGGATGAAGTGAATATTAGGAAAATACTCTCTTACAAAACAAATGCACCTTCTCTCCAATATGGTAGCAATCGATAGCTCTTATCCTACTTCCACTGAAAACTCCCAAGTGTTCCTATTACTATGCTCACAATTTTAAATGAGAATGGTGAAATTAAACGTTATGCAGCATTCTACTGCTTGAGGCAAAGCAGGAAGTACCACCTTGCTGCTGCTGCTGCTTGCCCCACCCAGCCCACTGCCTCTGCCACTGGAAAAGCGGCACCAGCTTTGGTGGCAATTTTGGGCAAGGTCTTGCCCCAAATCAGCAACGATGCCAGCACCACTTCTCTGTAAGTGGTGGAGGCAGTAGGGCAGGCAGGACATCCATGGGGGTGGCATCTTCAGGGCTTCCACCACCTGAGCTGGTGGTCTCACCCCATCTAATGGCTGCACCGACCCTGCTGTACAGAAAGTGTTAAATGATTAACAATGGAGTGATTGGAGAGGGCTTTTTTTAATGGGCAAGTTAAAAATGGTTCAGCTTTTCAACAACTGAACCCACTATTTGCCATGAGGAAGACAAGACAAGATGCAATACAGTCAAGATTAGCACCACATGGACGATTTCTCTTGTTTCTTTCCCTACCGTTCTTCATCAATTAATGAGAAAATAAATTTCATTCAAACATTATCAAAAGGGAAGGTGAAAGTCCTATGGGTGGGATGCAGGGCTTCTACTGTGTTTACCTTACTTTTGAGGTGGCTGAAGGGTCTTCTGAGTGTCTTTTCTTTCATTCTACAAATCATCTCTCTAGTGGTCTGCATTCTGCAGCCTCCCCAGGTGCCCGTGCTTCAGTGAAAGCCCAAGGGAAGATACCATGAGGTATCATGCATGATCGCATCATTCACGCAGGCAGATAGCAGCAATAGGACTAACCCTGGATGGGAGGTGGATACCAACTTTAGCCTCCCAAACCCCCTATTTACTGCACCTACATATGGAGAAGAGGAGCTTGTTGAGGAGCTCCACCTGTGGAGACCAAGATAACATTGGGCAGCATTCAGTTCAGTTTTAATCAGAGCAGATCTGGTCCTAGTTAGGCCCCATCTGCACAGAACATTTAGGGCTGCATCATACCACTTTAAACAGTCAAATCTCCCCCAAAGAATCATGGGAACTGTAGTTTGTTAAGCTCTTGAGAGTTCTTTGGAGACCCTTATTTCCCTCACAGTTCTCAGAAAGCTTCCTAGGGAAGTCTGGGAACTGTACTTTTAACTAATGTGTTTTCATGTTCATGCTGCTGTTTTATTGAAATTTTATTCCTGTCATTCTAGAAACACATTATATACTGGCTAAATTTTATTTTAACATGTTGTTGGGGTTGTTTGTTTTATATTTTAATGTTTTATCCCAATACTTTATGATTACTGTTGTTTTCTGTTTATATTGTCTACCACCATGGAAAATGGACTGGGTACACACTGCAACTTTACTATATATTCTTCCCCTCAAAGAGTTAGTTAATGCTTTTTGGGAATTGTAACTGCGTGAGGGTGAAACTACCGTCTCCAGAATTCTTTAAGGTTTAGTATGCCCACAGCCAAAGTCTTACCACACCAACATGTACCCTGTACCAACATTCTCCCAGTCTTCCAGCTGCCTAAAAAGCCATTGAAATGGCGGAAATTACAGCAATCCTTTTCCTCCATGTATGCATGTACTTTCAGTTTTACATGGGGCACATGTGTAAGTCTGCAGATGAGGGAATGTGGCAGTGCTGCATGTTTTAGTCATTCCAGAGTACATGGATATTATGAGAACTTGCCCCCCCCCCCCCTCTGAAGTGCAGTTGCAGTCCAGTTTAATGGGGCATGCCCGATTGGAACTCAAGAAAACACTATCGAAGGAGGCTATGCTAGAAGAGTGATTGGCAGACAAGAGCCTGAGGGTGTAGGAGGCTAGCTGTGACGTCAAATTCTTGTGCCTGGCTGGAATTCACAATTTATTCTGCCCTTGAAAGTCAAATTAGATGGTCCATTAAATATGCAATCGTATGTGAATATAGAATTGTTTGAATAGAAAATATGGATTCAACACCTGCAGCCCTCTCTTCCTTGCAAATCACAGGAGGTTGGACGGAGTGGTTAAACCTTTCATTGACCTCATTTTCTTGTTCTTTGCAGCAGAAGGCAAACTTCGGCAAATTAAAAATATGCAAATGCAATCAGGTATTTTAACATATCACCTGAGCATGCAGGAGCTCCATTTGTGCATCAGTGAAAAGAAGAGAGAGCTAAAATCTTGCATTGTCATAGCTTTGGTTCATTTGTTTTTAATGATGGTGTAGTAGATTTACTAATCCAGGTGTACTTTCAGGAGTAGATCTTCAAAAAAGAAGCAGGAATCCACTCTCTCTCTCACACACACACACAGCCTTTGGGGGGTATATACAGACATTAACCTATTCTTTTTGATTTGTGGTATTAACTCCCACTGCTTTAGCTTCAAATAAATAACCCCCATGTAACAATATATTGCCCTAAAATGGTGTGGCTTTTTTTAATTAAAAAAGGGGAGTGGTGCATGAAATAACTATTCCAGCTGCAGAAAATGATCTATTCCTTTGCATTTCAACTGCCACTCACTGAATCATTTACCAGAAAAGTCTTCCTAAATATGGTTCCTTGGCATTTGCAGGAGTTTCGTTTTCATTTTTTGTATTTTAAGGTATAAATTGAGTTGCGGAAATTCATTAATAAATGATATGGCCAACCCATAAAAAATTATAACATTTCATTTCCATTAACTACGAAGTATACACATGTTCCATTGATGCTACAGGCTGGTCATTTTAATGACATATTGAAGGCCATTCGCCTCAGGTCAGTTTGGGAATCTCACCAATGCATCCTTTGAATGGACCATAAAAGGCTGCGTATCCTTTAAACAACTTTTCAGATATATGAATATAATATAATATAATTGGTGTATTGAAAAATGACAGTGTGAGCTATTCATATCAAGAAAGGGCAGAAACATTCAGGGCTTAGTAAGATGTGAAACACAAAGCGTGGGCAAAAGACTTAAAACATACAAAGCCATGAGCAGGTTGCAGAAAGCGATTAAGAATAAATGGTTCAATTTTTTTTAAACACATTAATACAAACAGAAGAAGAATAAATTGGAAGTCGACTGCTTAAAATTAATGAACCTATTTTTCCCAGTCACAATGGTGTGACGCTGTAATGAATTTTTGAAATAGGTCTGAGCCAACATGCCCTGTCCCCAGTTTTGGCACCTGATTTCGTGAGCCATGCAGTGCTGTTGGGATCAAGCTTGAGTTGGCAGGAAGAAATGGTGTGTGTGTGTGTGAATTGTGGGGACCTGGGTTGAAGGAGGGTGGGCCTCCCCTTTGCACCCAGACTTTGGAAGGGGGGCAGGGATGCTAGCATAGTGTAGAGCTTCAGCTGAGGCTCAGAAGGCCTTTAATGAGCTCAGGGGTGGCGGGGCGGGGAAAGAGACTGAGCAGGAAGTGGCGATGACTAGAATCATAGAGTTGGACGGTACCCTGAGGATCCCCTAGTCCCACCCCTTGCAATGCAGAATATGAAGCTGTCCCATATGGTGGTCGAACCTGCAACCATGGCGTTATCAGCACCATGCTCTAACCAACTGAGCTATCCATGCTGTCACCTAGAACCAGGCACCACCTTCACAGATGGGAGCAGATTTGCCCCCTACTTGAAGTCTTGGCTTTCCCACAAGGCAAGAGTCTTACAAGTGACCGTGCCATGCCTCATCATTAATAATAATAATAATTTATACCCCGCCCATCTGGCTGGGTTTCCCCAGCCACTCTGGGCAGCTTCCAACAGAATATTAAAATACAATAACCTATTAAACAATAAACATTAAAAGCTTCCCTAAACAGGGCTGCCTTCAGATGTCTTCTAAAAGTCTGGTAGTTGTTTTTCTCTTTGACATCTGGTGGGAGGGCGTTCCACAGGGAGGGCGCCACTACCGAGAAGGCCCTCTGCCTGGTTCCCTGTAACCTCACTTCACAGCGAGGGAACCGCGAGAAGGCCCTCGGCACTGGACCTTGGTGTATGGGCAAAACGATGGGGGTGAAGACGCTCCTTCAGGTATACCTCAGGTATATAAAAGCTTGGTGGGAGGCATGAGGAAACTTGTTGGGACATTGTAGGTGATGCCATCCACTTTTGAAATCCTTACGCTGCTCCTAAACTCCTGAACTGTCACTCCTCAGCACTGTGCCTGCTGCAAGAGCTGTGGGAAGCGATATTCACACTGGATCACTAATCTCCACGTGGATCTGTCATGGATGCTTTAGCTGAGATTCCTGCATTGCAGGGGGTTGGACTAGATGACCCTTGAGTCCCTTTCAACTCTACAATTCTATGATTGTACAGTAGGCCAAGGAGCTTGGAGGTAATGTACCACATCGCCTGCTACTGATCACTTTAGACACCGTTGGTTGGATCCAAAGGCTGCATGGGACGTGAATTTCCCCTTCCCCTCGCTTCCTCAGAACAGAATACCCAAAAGTTCAAAGTACTGTCCTGAACTGCATGGATTGAGATGGTTTGGTTCAGGTAGAGATGGAGAGGTTTGGTTCAGTTCACACTGAATGGAGAATCTACATAATTCACACTTTCTGAAACAATATGTGAACCAGAACACAGTCATCCTTTCAAATTTTCACTTCTCTGAATTTTGCAATGCAATTCTCCAGCCAACTGATGTTTTACAACAATGCATATACTAGGGTAATCTCTGCATTGAAATGCACATTAGTGAAATGATATCAAAATGCATTATTGCTTTTGGTGTGTAAAATCGCTTTGCAGAAATGCATATATTGCATAGAAACACATGTCTATCAGGACAAATTCACTGACGAATCTTCATGAGGTCTTTTAAAAAATCACAGTCTGCTATGGAGATGTGGAGAACTGAAGTCTGGGGGAAATGAAAAATTGAAATTGACAGATCCCCCCCCCCAACCTTAGTCACAGGAGTTGTAGTAGTGGGAGATGAAAATGGCCTCAAATAGAGCAGAAGCTCTCACAAAGTGCCTTCAGCTGATATGAGGCAGTTCCCCTCTCACACTGCAGTCCTCGTGTGCTCCAGCCCAAGCTATTCAGGGGTGCACCGACTATCCAGATAGGCTTTTCTGGGGAGATAAGGGGCTGCAGGAGAGAAGATATGGGAAGGCTGTTTGCACTTCTACTGAATCCATTGGCTCTCAAACACATTCCACACACAGATACCCTGCATCAGAAACCAGGGAAAATCAGGCTTCTAGAATGCAATGATACTTGGGGGGTGGGGTGGGCAGAAGCCACTTTGCATGATGACAGCAAAACAATCCAGTGTTATGGGAAATGGTTATTAGAAAAGACAAATGCTTCCATTTACAACATGCATCACGGTAATGGACTTTATGAATCATTATGTCTCAGTGAGCTAGCTTGGTTCTCAACCTTTTTACCATCCTTCATATTGAAACATCAGTTTTTCCCAAAGATCCCCCAAAACTAAACCTACAGGTGGTGGTGGTGGTGGTGGTGGTGGTTGTTGTTGCTGTTATGTTTTTACTTTGGTAGGCTGGGTGCACCACAAAAATACATGAAAGTGGCCTATCTAAATAACCTATCTCAAATTCCAGATATGCTATGCCAAGTTATTATTTTTCTCTTCCGTTTTCTATTACAGTGTTGGGGAAATTGTAGCCTTCCGATTGTTGTTGAATTTTAACTCCCAGAAGCTCTAGCCAGTGTACAAACGGTCAGGGTGATGGGTATTGGAAGTCAACAGTTTTCCCACCACGGTTATGTGAAGTATTGGTTACAATGAGATGTAAGCAGTGAAATTGTACACAAAGTTACAACCAAACACTTGAATTCAGAAAGTATGAGCCAGAGGTAAGCAACAGAGATGTGCAATACTTAGATGGGTCTACTAAACTGGCTGTTGGCATCTTTTGCTATGGAGGAGGACACATCTTCTTGTTCATGACCTACTTGTACCTGAGCCCTAGGTCAGTAGAGAACATGGTTTGTAAGCAGATGGTCTCATATCCCAGGCAATTATAGATCAACGATCTCAGGTAGTGTCAGGGACTGTGCTGAGGAGGGCTGCACTGAGGAAGAATGGTGGGAGCCACCCCCTCCCCCTGATCCTGAATCTTCCCAGGAGCAGGAGGACAGTATAGATTTGGAACAGTGGTTTGCAGAGGGGCATAGTTCAGAAGGCAGAAGCTGGGAAATACTGGATGGGGAACAGCTAGGAGAAGAAACACTGGAAGAGAGAGAGTTAACAGATTCACAGTCTCTGGACAACATTCACCCCCTGTCTCCAAAGTCATGGAGAGCTCAGAAAATGTCAGAACAGAAAGCAGAGAGGCTACAAGCTCAGATTACAAGACATAGGAGTGACCCTTAATTAGGAGTATTGCCATTTCTAGGAGATGTGTTTTTTGTTCTCTTGCTGTGATTATTAAAGATTCTAACCGATAAGACGTTCCTTTCATTTGATCTTCTTATCTACTGTCACGGGGGGGGGGGGGCAATTCCCTAAAGCCTGACAGGTCGCAAGACTGGGGGTGATCTATGCCTCAGGGATTGGAGAGCTGCTTTCAGTCTAAGTACACAGAGCTGATCTAGAGGGACCCATGCTCTGTCTCAGTATATGGAAGTTTCACATGTATGTTGGGCCCAAAGTCTCCAGATATGCGAGAATGGCATTTTAGGTTTGTTTCCAACTAAGGTCTACAGAGAGCAATCCTATTGATACTACTGTTTAGTCATGCCCATTAATTCCAGTGGGTCTCCTCAGAGCTCTTTGGAGTCTTCTCAGACGGTCAGCCCATCATTTGACAAATACATGAGTGAATCTCATCAGGGAGCCAGAAAGTAGAGCTTTTGCTAGAGCTTCATTTCCCTGGAGCTCAAACTGCAGTATTTTGTTAATGGGAAATAGTAGTTACCCTGTCAACTACTACCTAGCCAAGTTTTAGCTTGGTAGACCTGCAGGTCCGATTCTCAGGCAGCCGTGAAACATATTAGGGGGCATCTCGAAGGTAACTCAGCCTAATTCATGTTTTAGCACAAAAGGTTTCACTAGGAGTTCTTTGAAAGTAAGGTTGTGTGCACTCTGAAAAATATATAGGATATGTGAAATATAGGAACATGTAAGGTTACCTACTTGTTTCAATGAAGTTATACCCATGTCTTCAAAAGGATTTGTGTACAGACCAGTCCCATCCATTGAAGTGAATGGATATATTCCTTGGTGTGATTTTCAAAGCACCTGCTGCAATTCAGTGGACTGGGTAATTACTTTTCTGATTCTGGAAGTGTTTGTAGGCAGATTTAGATGAGACAAGTGATACTTTCTTAATTCACAATCAGATGTAACTGTTTTAGAACAGGAAGTATTTAACTCAACTTTCAGAGTAAACTCCATGTTAGTCTGTTATAGCAACGGTAGTCTACACAGGCTTACCGTATTTTTCACCCTATAGGACGCACGTTTTCCCCTCCAAAAATGAAGGGGAAATGTGTGTGCGTCCTATGGGGCGAATGCAGGCTTTCGCTGAAGCCTGGGGAGCGAGAGGGGTCGGTGCGCACCGACCCCTCTCGCTCTCCAGGCTTCAGGAGAGCCCCAGCGCCAGCCCCACAAGGTCGGGGGACAGAGAGAGGCGGAACGCCGCCATCCCGCTGTCTCCCGAAGTGGTTTGGAGGCTGGCGGCGGGGAGACCCCGCCAGCCCCGCAAGCTCCAGGGACAGCTGGGAGGCGCAGCGCATCTTCCCGCTGTCCCTGGACCTGATCTGAAGGCAGGCGGCGGGGAGAAGAGCGCCTCTCCCCACTGCCTGCCCCACAAGCTCCGGGGACAGCTGGGAGGCGCAGCGTGTCTTCCTGCTGTCCCCGGACCTGGTCTGAAGGCAGGCAGCGGGGAGAAGAGCGCTTCTCCCCGCTGCCTGCCCCGCAAGGTCCGGGGACAGCTGGGAGGCGCAGCACGTCTTCCCGCTGTCCCCGGATCTGGTCTGAAGGCGCTTCTCCTCGCTGCCGGCCCCACAAGCGCCGGGGGGGGAAATAATTTTTTTCTTTATTCCCCCCCCCAAAAAAAAACTTGGGGCGTCCTATGGGCCGGTGCGTCCTATGGGGCGAAAAATACGGTATGCTGTTATATAGTTCCTTGACTTCCCATGCTACAAGACTCTTGGTTGTTTTAGCTTTCTAATTTAATGATTCGTAACCAATACAGTGGTACCTTGGGTTACAAATGCTTTGGGTTACAAACTCTGCTAACCCAGAAGTAGTACTTCGGGTTGAGAACTTTGCCCCAGGATGAGAACGGAAATCGCACGGCGGTGGTATGGCAGCAGCGGGAGGCCCCATTAGCGAAGGCGCACCTCAGGTTACCTCCAGAACAAATTAACTTTGTAACCCGAGGTACCACTGTACATATCTTGTTAAGTATGCACACAACTAGAGCAGTGTTTCCCAACCTTGTGCCTCCAGCTGTTTTTGGACTACAATTCCCATCATCCCTTGCCACTGGTCTTGCTAGTCAGGGATGATGGGAGTTGTAGTTCAAAAACAGCTGGAGGCACAAGGTTGGGAAACACTGAACTAGAGTATACAAGTTACCTAGGCCTTTATCATTGTAACATGACTCTCCATAATTGAACCAGTTATATTTCCCCATCTTAGGCCACCAAATAGCATGTTTTTCCAGGGGTGGGGAAAATCTATCTATCTCAGGAATTCTATAATACAGAATGTGTTTTACAAAATTTGCCACACATTCATTTGACAATGTAAGAAAACATTTAGGTTCACATCGAAATAACATGACATACCTTCGTGGAAACACCACAGATCAAATAAAATATTCATGTTTTTTATTGTTTTATATTTTTGTTCAATTTATTAATAATCTTTATATTTATATATATATTTATGGCTTTGAGCAAAGACAAAAGAAAAAAGTCTAACTCATCCCTGATCACACAGTCATTGTAAGAACCAGTTTGATGTCTATTGTCTTTTCAGCAGCAACATGATCCAAACTCATCATAAATACATTTCATCCTATACAGATGCAAGGTTCCATATTTAAGGGCTTAGTTATATACAGAGAAAAATAGGTTGATTCTCAAAATAGCAATGGATATTCTTTATACAGTATTACAGAAATGAGAGTCATTTGATTCGTAACCTAAATATATATATATACACATTCATACATACATATATGTATATCATTTTATACCCTGTACCATTTTTAGTTAACTTACAAATCTTAGATTTTGCCCACTCTATTACAAAGTCATTAAAAAGGTTTTTTTTTAATGGTTTCACTGAAAGACCATGTATGTTAATGTTTCTTTATAGTACTTAAAATAAAATAAACATATGTATAAAAATAGTTCACTACCAACTCCATTATACTCCTATCAAATGTAAACCTTGAATAGTTTTAAGGACCAGAATATGATCGTCTTAAATTGGCTAAAATTTATTATCAGTATTAAAATAAAGTTAGGGTTCTATTGTACCAAAAAATAAATGGTCTTGCAGTTTATCCATAGCGTTACATTCCTTGTATGCGATTCATGACCACTCCCATTTAACCACCATCATCATATTCACGGAATAAATTACGTCAATAACTTTATTTCAGTTGGGAACGGGGATTCGCTAAAACCTTTAAGTGTGGTTTATCGATGTAGGCATTTGAAATAGCATCAGAGAAAAGGCATAACAGGCAGAATGACTTTGGGCGGCACTCTCGAAGCTACCCTTCCTTCTACAGTGGCCTCATTGGGGACAAAGAGGCTCCTGTAGAGAACAGACTCTGTACACTTCAAAGACCACCAACTTTGAGCACCATCCGTTGGGGTGTCTTGAGAATAAATCCCATTGGAATGGATGCATCTTGCACAGGGAAAACATTCCTGGTGGGTTGTGTTTTTCACTGGAATTAGGACACGCTTAACCTTCAAGTGTATACGAAAGCGCCACAACATACACAGTTGCGAGGTGCCATTTTGTTCTTCCACTGCTCAGTGATGTCAGTACTAATGGGCATGTTCTCTTACCAGGCGTTACCCATTTTGGGCTGAAGGGATGGGCAGTGTTGTTTGCACCGCCATTCAGAATGCAGTTTAGTTACGGCATGGTCAGCTTGAACGTGGCCCTCCCCAGGCACTATCAATTTGCTAAGGGGCTTCCTTTGTGGGGAGGGTGACACAGGTCTTGTACAAGTTCCTCCATGTCTGCTTCTGAGATGGAGGATCACATCAGAAGGAAAGAATATCCCGGGGGAGAGGAGCAAGGGATTTGCTTGCAACAGGTGCTCTATCAGATTCTTATATACACTGAACTTTGTAGCTCCCAGTCTACTACCTGGATCAGACAGGATCGACAGAGTTTTCTAGCATAGCTTATGTGGGGAGGCAGCAACACATCAAGCCCTGGTTTACATATTACTTACAGCAACATGATGTTCACCATGCCGGGACAGCTGCTCCCAGCAGGAACATAGGCTCCGTCTTATTGCGAATCAGACTGTTGGTCTATTTAGCTGAGTATGGCTGGCAGTAGCTCTCTAAATCTTCATTTCAGATGTGGGACAATCCTACTCTTGTCTGGAGATGCCAGGAATCGAGAAATTTCTGCTTAGACAGAAGGTGCTGAACCACTGAGCTACAGTTGCAGGAATGTCTGCAGCTTCTGTTCTGCACAATAAGAGAAGAGTGTACTGTTATGTTTCATGCTAGCAAACCCATCCCCAATGCGACAAGCTCTGGGAGCACGGTAGGCAACGTTTGACTGGGGCCTGAATCAGTTGGAAAATCCTTCCTCTGGAAGCACTTGTAAGTCGTATGTTAACTTGAGAAAGGAAGCAAAGGAAAGAAAAGGTTTACAAAACCGTATGCTTTAACCCTGCCTTCTGTTAATGACTCCCTCCCTTTTGTGCAGACATTAGAAGAAGAAAAAATTAACCTCATTTTCTACGGTTGACAATACATGCCATAGTAGAATATGCTGTCCAAATTATTATAGTACACACTGAGCAAGTCGTGCATTCCCAAACAGACAGGATGCTATAGTATACTTATTTCTTGTTTGTAAAATATCGTCACAGTCAACTACAGAACTACAGTGAGGACAGAGAACACACCTGAAAGCCTAACCGAAGCAGTGATTGACAAAATAATTCATTCAAAAAATCAAAACAAATTCACTTTTAGTTATTAACTACAGATTTGAAGTCAGCATTATAGGAAATGAAATGCAGAAACCATCCGTTCACATTTATCATTTTCCAAGTTTTAAAAAGACACGTTTGGGCTTTTCCCTAAAATGGCTGACTGAAGCGATGAGTTGTACCGGGGTGCAGGGTGCTTTTGTTGTTCATTTTTTTTTTTGGTTTGTTTTCTGCTAAAAAAAATAAGAATCCAAGCATGCGTGGGATATTTTCAGACACCACCTAGGGCAATGAAGAAATAGGTGATGGTATTGGTGAAATACACAGAGCAGGATCAAGCATATAATTTTGCATAAAAACACTGCATGTAAAAGGAGCATTGTAGGTCTCAAGCCATTGCATTACAGTTGTGTTGCATTTTATATTTCGTAAAATTTATTTTTTTTATATTTTGGCGTGAAGAGTTGCAAACTAAATTTCTAAACAAATACTTTGCAATGGTACACCACACAGGAGCTATTTTTGTTTTTGTTGTTGTTGTTGTTGTTATTTGGGTCTAAAAAGTTATTTACAGTAAGATTAATGAGTCTCCACTAATATTACCCCCCAATATGAAGATAGAAGTCCACCCAGCTTTCAGAAAGAGGAGAATGATTCTGAGGTTAGATTTCATCCAAAACAAGCAGTACTGCTAGACCTTTTTCTGTAGACAGGAAGAATTTCATTGATCCTTCAATCGAAAACCTGAATGTAAAAGCACCAAAAAGTAATCTGGACCTCTAAAATGGGAAATGTGTCTCAATTATTTTTGTTTAAGAAAAGTTAAAAACTACTGTTTGCGAATTCCAAGCTAATGGGTGCATTATGTATGGATCTTTATTAGTATTATTATTGTTGTTATTATTTCTGTGTGGCTTAGTTCCTGGAATTATTAATACTGCCTTTTAATGTAGAATAAAAACAGGAAATCTCTTCATATTTCTAACCAGGTTAAAAATAAATAACATTACAACCACTGTTTTTAGACTCATTTTAACAATTTCTAAGAAAGGAAGACATGAGAGGCCATTTTGGAGTTCTCTTCTCTCTCTCTCTCTCTCTCTCTCTCTCTCTCTCTCTCTCTCTGATGTCCATCTGTCTCTCTCCATACATTCAAGGGTTCAATTTGTCCAAAGTGCTCCTTTTCATTGTAGACAGCTGGGATCTATTGGAAATCCTGGGAGTGATCTCAGTTTTATGTCAGTCTCCGCTTATTTGAAGTCTGCATGAATCATAAGTTTGAAGCAAACCGCGGTTTATCGCCCTCTAGTTCCGTGCTTAAGACTGCGGAAGAATCCCTTTGCAGCGTGGCAGCTGGTGGTGTGGGCCCTCGCGTAGGTGGAATTGCTCCTGAAGACATCTGGCGGAAGAGGGCCACTCTTTGGGGGACAGTGCCTTTGCTCCCAGCCTGGATGCCTGTGCTTTGGAAACCGGAGACGGGCTGCGGAATGGAGGCTAAAGATTCTCCCACTGTCGGGTGAGGTCTAGAAATCATAGTGGAAACCTCGTGGGGTAATGAAGGCTGTGAGGCAGAGAGGGGTCTCACCTCTCTCGTCAGACTAGCATTGTGAAGAGCTTGCGTACTCTTGTGGACCTCACTCTTCTGTGACCCACTAGGCATTTGCTGCTGTTGCTGTTGCTGCTGCTGCTGCAGTTGCTGCTGTTGCTGCTGCAGCAGCGACAACTGCGAAGCTGTAGGCGTTGCATACTGAAAAGTTCGGCCGGCTAGAGGGCTTTGTACCGGTGGGCTGCAGACTGCGGAAGGGTAGGAGCAGGGGGAGAAAACGGCAGCTTGCTGAGGCGTCTGTGTGCTCGGCGTTGGAGAATTCAGGCTCATCACGGAATACACAGGCGGGGATTGAGTCCTCATCTGCATCGAGGGGGCAGTGGTCAAAGGACTCGAATTCAGGGCTGGCATTTGCTGCAGATTTGCCGTCCCGACTGCCTGCACCATCTCCCGGTCGTGTTTCACTATCTGTTTCAAAATTTCGCTCTCCTGGTTGTTGAAGACACCAGTATTGAGATCTTTTTGGAATTTTTGCAGCAGAAGCGAATTCTTCTTTCCTTTGTGGGCGAAACGGACACAACATAGCATGCAAGTTAGCATCTCTCTGGTCAACTGGCAGATCATACCATATCTATCTAGCTGTCTGTCTGTCTCTTGCATCAAGGCAATAAGGGAAATGGTTAAAATAGCCAAAAGACTTAACATCAGCCACATTCTTTTTTTATATTCCTCAGATTACGTCACACTATAAGAAAAATAACATGGGGGATAATCAGGCAGATAGATGAGGCTATCCAAAATGGGAATAAGCACAATTCTCAGATGCTAGAGTAACTACAGGGCAGGTTTAGCCCCCTCCCCACTTATGTCTTCCATTACATCCTTTCATTTCCCCCCATAGGAAATACAATAGCAACCATTCACTTCTATCGTTCAGGTTCCTGGGAAACCCACAAACACAGCATGAAGGCAATAGACTCCTCTTGCCTTTCCTTCCCAGCAACTATGATTCAGTGGCGTGCAGCCTCCTAACACAGATGTTCATGTCTAATAGTCATTAATCCCCACTTTTAAGGAACATGGGTCACTGCTGTGATGGCAGTGTCGTGCCCCATAGTGCATATAAAGACACTATGTTAACTGCTTTTAGTTATCTTATGTGTAAATCTCCTTGAGATGGCTATTTACAAGGAAATTGATAAGTCGATGATGCTGTTCATAATACTACTACTCACAGGCATGATGCACATGAAATGAAAGCAAAAACCTGTCTTGCCCTCGCTGACAAGGGTTTGTGTGTGTGCACAAGTGAGCATGAATGCACAGCCAATTTTGCACAGGGCGAGCAGGCACTTACTTATGAATCACCTATAACCATAAATCTCTAAGAAACTTACAACAAAATAAAATACAAAACAACATACGTCATAAAATAAAGCAGAGTATTAAAAGTGGCCAGATAAAAAAGAATGTTCCGGAAATGCTTGCTGAAATAAAAATGGTGCACCAGAATCCAAACGATGCCAGCGTCTGATTTGCTCTGCATCCTATGAAATGTTTGCATGAATATTTACATGGATTTGAAGCATCCTATGAACTGTGGTTAGCAGTCCTGTCCCCAGAAAACCACTTAACCACCATCGTGATGAGCATTTTACTATTTGCTAACGATAAAGGCTGGTGCCTGCTAATACTTCAGCATTTTACTCCTATTATTGTGGGGACTGGTTTGACTCTTAACGTGCAAATATACTTTGCAATCCAATCATGACAGGTTGCCAGCAGTGGAAAGGAAAGGAAATGAAGTAACTAGGTTGTGTTAAAAGAGTCTCTCTCTCTCTCTCTCTCTCTCCCTCTCCTTGTTGAGCTGCCCTAATTTTTGAAATGCCCAATGTGTTATGTAAGTTATAAATACATGTGTCCATTTAACACATTTCCTGGAACTAATTATTAAACATTGCTTAAGTAGTGACCACCAGATTGAGAGTAGTAATCTTTCCAAATGGCTGTGAACTAATATGAACTCAGGGGATATTATGTAGTACCTGGTTGTGTAACACAAGTCACTGCAATGCAAACTGACTATACTTGGTTTGGGTGCTGCGGAACGTGAGATCTATATCATCCACTGCCCCCAAAGTAAGTCTACGGGCCTCAAAAACAACTTGCATGACTCTTGAAGCAACGCCCTACAGCTTCAGTCTAAACAGCAGAGCAAAATCTCATACATTAGAATGCATTTGCAGCAATCGCCTGAATTAATCTGCAGTTTGAATAAACAGCACTGCTTTGGAAACTGAAGATACATTCAGCACCCGAGGGCCTTCTCTCCATGCCCCCTCCAAGGGTGGTGCAGAGGCTGGCAACATGAGAATGAGCCCTTCTTATGAAATGCTCTCCCTAGGGAGGCATTCCTGGCGCCACCACTATCAGCTGGCAAAAATCTTTCTTTTTACCTAGGCTTTCATCCCTTAAACTGGAGGGTTTTAGATTTTTGTGGCCTCCTTTCAGCAGCTGGGATGCATTTGACCTGCCTTTTTAGTAATAACAATTAATAATAATTTTATTATTTGTACCCAGCCACTCGGGGGGGGGGGGGGGGGCTTCCAGCACATATAAAACATCAAACATTAAAAACTTTCCTATACAGGGATGCCTTCAGATGTCTTCTAAAAGTCGTGTAGTTCTTTATCTCCTTAACATCTGAAGGGAGGGCATTCCAGAGGGAGAGCACCACTGCCAAGAATGCCGTGTTTTGGGGTTTTCAGTTTGTTTTGGTTTTTATATGCATTTCAAGCTTTGTGCTATTTTTGTGAGTTGCTTTGGGTTACTTTTTGTTATATAAAAAAGAAGTAACCCACCAATTGCAATGAATGATAATACTAATAAAAATTCCTACAGGTGGGGTGGGGTGGGGGTTGGTACATGTCTATGAACCTTGGTGATCATCTGGATAATTTGAGGATAGCGAAATGGTGAATTTCCAGCTCAAAATTTGGCCTGGCTGATTGTCTCCATGCTGCTGGTTTGTGGTGGTTCAAAGAATATTTCTGACAAATCGGTGACGTACTGCACAGGTCTACCACGTTTGCCAAGTTAAAAACAGCCTTGATACTGTATTCACTAGGCTAGCCATAATTCACTAAATCCAAGCCATACACAAATATGGTCCTATCATTTTGGCTCACAGACTCAGAGACCCTCCCCCCCCTCACTATCTGTGCAATAATGACCTTTCCTAAGAATGCTGCTGACAGCCTCTATACATGATTAATAAACAATAATAAGCATGACTTCCAAACTTAGATTCTCAGGGGATATGTGAGAGCCTCGGATTACTTAAATTTCACTTACACTTTCTCTTTTATAGCAACACATCTCTTATTCATAAATCAACATGGCCATTTAATGGAATGGAATGGGATAGTGGGCTGCATTTATTTTTTTAAGGTTTTAAAAGTATTAATATTTGATTTTGGCCACTTCTCTGCAGTATCCGTGGCTCTTTATTTAAAACATTTATAAGCCACCTTACTATTAAAAGGAATCAAAGTGGTGTATAAAAGGAACGGAAAAACAATAAGAATGGCAAAAGACAGCAGAATAATCATGACAGTCTCATAAAACTTAGCATGCGCTGCACTGCATTGCAGTGATTCTGCTCCTACCTATGGGGCTGTGTCCAGCGGTGACAATTGGGAGCCACTGTTCGGCGCCATGGGAATTGACCTGTGGTGTCCTACAGGGCTCCATCTTGTCACCCATGTTGTCTGACATCTATATGAAGCTCCTGGGAGATTTCATCAGGGGATTTGAAGTGAGATGTCATCAGTATGCTGATGGCACCCAGCTCTATCTCTCTGTTCCATCTGAATCAGAAGCTGTTGAGTTCTGGACCAGAGCCTAGAGGTGGTTATGGTGTGGATGGGCGCCAATAAATGGAAATTGAATCCAGCCAAGATGGAGGTATTGTGTGCCGAGTCCTTGAGTCCGGGAAGTGGAGAGGTGTCCTGTCCTAGGGTTGCTCTCCCCTGGGAAAGGGCAGGTTCATAGTTTGGGGGTGCTCCTGGATCCAGCATTGTCATTCGAGGTGGCCTCGGAGCACCAACTTCCAGCTACAGCTAGTTCGCCAGCTACGACCTTTCCTGGAGAGAAATGACTCGGCAACAGTAACCCAAGCTCTGGTAACCTCCAGACTGGACTATTGCAATGTACGGGGGGTGGGGAGGAGAGAGACTCTGAAACTGCAGCTTGTACAGAATGCAGCAACCAGACTGGAATGGCCAACAGAACTCATATTGAGAGAACAGCACTAGGTACCTCTTTGCTTCTGGGCCCAATTCAAGGTCTTAATTTTGACATATAAAGCCTTAAATTAATTGGGTCTAAAATACCTGAAAGGTTGCTCTCAGAGCTCTGTGGGACAGTGGTGTGGCCCCCAGACTTTGGTACTTGCTACATTTTGCTGTGGGCCTGGCACCAACTCTGCATATATCTGGAGTCATGCAAAAGATTGTACCTTCCTTATTCTCACCCTTACCTCTCCTAGTGTCTCCAATGCTTCTTGCATGCTACTCTTGCCTTTGCAAAATGTTTTAGAGATTCTGCAAAAACTCAAATGGTTAAGATTCAGCAAGACTCTTTTATAGGTCACAAGAAGATCTGAAAGCAAGTGAGCTGTCCTTCCTTGTTTTCATCTTTCCACTGCAACATGCAAACATGTGGGGAGAGTCATGTACCAAAGGACTAGGGGTGCAGGTGCTGCAGATGCAGAGAGCTGCAGGGTTCTCCTATTTCACCCATTACAACGGATGACTCATTTGTGCAAACTGAAGTATGCAAACTAAGCAATGTAGAACAAAGTAGTAATTCATGTCGCCCTGGAGCAGGGATGGATGGACCCATTAAAGTCTGGTCCACATCAGTTCTCCATGGGGACAGAACTAAGTCCATCCAATTTCCATGTGTATTTTTAAAGGGAAAATTATTAAAAATCCACAAAGAAACACAAAGCTGTTTTTTTTAAAGTACTTCCAAGGGTGCTCCATTGATCTAAAATATACTTCTTTCCTTTAAACTTTTAAAACAGGTAATCCACCACCTTTTGCCTTTACATGGTGGCAGCCATGAAAACTTCCTTATAATTCCTTCTGAAAGCAACAGAATGTCATTAGGTCCCATTGCTCCCCAGGGGACTTGCTGTATTGTATTCACGGTATACAGCAACAAGCAGCAGCACCAAATGCTAGCCGGACTGTGTGGAAAGAAATAAATTTTGGAGGAATGGAGACCACATTGCAGCCTCTTGGACTGCTTCATAGAGGGTCCCTCAAGACAGTGGATTCTGAAGTGAACCCATGATCTGATTTGAGTCATGATCTGCCCAGCTTGAATCAGTTGTGCCTGCTTGGAAATCTGAGTTTGGTGGATTCCTCTTCTGACCCTACCTTGGAGCTTCAGAAGCTCTGTTCCAGGGTGCGGCAGCCAAAATAGTCCTGGGGGTGGGGAGCTTTTAACATGCAGAAAAGTGTGGCTTTGCTTCCTTCCCTCCTCCTCACACACATATACACATGCTATCATGCCCAGTCTTCTTCAAACAGTTATCATTATTGGGTTGGCCCTATTATTTGGCAGAGAGAGGTATCTGCCTCAGATAGCACATGCTGGGAAATTGGGGAGCGGTAACGAAGTGCGAAGAGGACAGAGGTGTGTTTGTGCATGTGCCACACAGTCTGCCTTTACCCCACTAAGCAAGCTAACTTCCGCTCCCCTCAGGTGCAGTGTATGGGAAAGCCATCTTGTCCTCAGGCCACCAAATGTCTTGGGTTGGCCCTTAATTTCGTTGTCCCCGAGAGGGGGCAATGACAATAAAGATATTATTATTATTATTATTATTATTATTATTATTATTATTATTATTATTATTGCATTTATTTACTGTAGTTATTTATCCCTCCATACCTTGAAATATACCACTATGTTAGTAGAGCACACTGTTTTAGTTTTCTTGACCTAAAAGACAAATACTTCTGTGGCTGGTGCTATATGAACAGAAAAGGGGGGGAAAACACCAAAAACATACCTATCCTATCCAGCCTGTCAATGGCTACTGTTTCAAAGGCTCTTCTCATCATGGGGTATTCCTCCAGAACCTCGTTGAAGTTGTCCACAGAGAGAGAATACAGGCGGCAGTATGTGTCAGCTCTCACACTGGCGGTGCGGCGGCCCTTGGTCAAAAGGCAGATTTCTGGGATAAAGGGAAGAACAAAACACAGGAAGGAAAAGAGATGAAATGGTTTAAAAAGGTAACTGATGAGTGAGCGGCAGAGGTGGGGAGGACAGCAGCAATTCAAACCCAGCTCCAATATTCCCTGCAGTTTTGTAAGCACCTCGTGCCTCTTCACTCAGGCTCATTTCATTAGGTTTATTTCCTGCCATTTCAATCTAGGCAACGACCAATTTACACATGTCCAGTTGTTGCACAACCATGCATGCATGCATCGTGACTACCCGGAAGTGGCTTGAAAAGCAGGTGGAATGGGCCATCATGCATGATGACCCAGAAAGCAACCGGGTTGCCTGTATAAAGACATTATATTTTTTTACCCCAGAACAGGGCTAGGAATGTGTGGCCCTTCAGACGTTGATGGACTCCAGTTCCCACCAGCCCCAACCAGCCAAGCCCAATGCTCAGGGATGATGGGAGTTGTAGTCGAGCAACATCTTTCCCATGCATACCCTTGTATAGAAACAGCAAAGTGCAACATTTTGATAAAATAAAATGCCTGCATGGAAATCAAGATATTTAGTACCTGCACTAAAATCAGAAGGCTCCGAGCTTTTTTCTTACCAACCTCTCTCAGTAGATGCAGATCCCATACTGCGCTCAGCCTATTTTGCTGCTCTAGGTGGATGTTCCTCTTGTCACTGCCCTCCTTGCGTTGTCATAAAGGTAGCTAACATGCTCCCTTCCTCAAGGGTCTGCCCCACCAATCACACACCTCTTCATGTGCTCCATACACATGAAGAACGTGTTGGGAGATGGGACACAGGTGCTTTTTGCCCCAGGCTTCATTGCCCTGGGGTGGAGGAATGGAGAAATGTGTGTCTCCCTTATATGTTGCCCTTGTGATTCTGTTGCCTTGGGACTTAACTCATTGAAGGGAGGCTTATTTCCTCGAACCACCTCTTCCTGCTAGCACCATTTCCCACACTATTCTCAAGGTTTCCCCAACCCCCGGCAGCAGATTTCAAGGTTGCAGCATGACTGCAAGGCAGGAGGGGAAGCCCTCTTCCATGAACTTGAACTCCATTCCATTTGTAGGAGGAAAATTAGGAGCTACTGTGTTCCGATGGACACCCACCACATCTCCCTCCAAAGGACACACATTTCCAGGATTTGCAATCTGGACCCAGTTGTGATTAGCATACTTACTGTATATTAAAAAAAAAAAGATTCAGTTAGCAATACAGAGGCATTCCCAAATGCTAGCAATCACATTATTAGCTAGAGATGGCATCCAAATGAAATTTTCAAAATTGGAACTGCGCTGCCAGATTTGAATACCACTCTGGTAGAGGCAAACCCTGCTTAGAACAGTTTATTAACAAGTCCCTGTGCACACAGCTTCATCAACAGAGCGAAAGAGGATATATATATCATTTTGTGAATCGTTAATATGAGGATCACACTAAATTAACTTGAGGTTATCATTTACTATCACTTTGGGAATCCCTGCAACTGAAAGAGTGCTGTGAAGAACCATTGGCTCATGAGCCCTGTGCCATTTCTTGCAGGAAACTTGATCCCACGGGACCAATATAATTCTGTGTGATATTAATGGCCGCCCTCTGGTTCTGGAGGGGGGAAAACATTGCAAGAGAGGAGGGAAACTTCTGGAATTCATATAGAAATCTTTTCACTTTTCTATGAAACCTCTTAAAAGTTTGATCGCGAAAAAAAGTTAAATAGCAAGCAATTGATATCCTGGAAGTGGTTAACTAACTAAAATAGCTACTGTATATGGCTAACAGAGCAATCCTATATCCTTGAGCTGTGTTCCTGATAGAGGGATACAATTGCTTCTAAACCCCTTTGTCCAGGTGGAACACACAATGCTTGAAAACACACACACACACACACACACACACACACACACACAGTTTAAATAATATTGGAGGGACTCTTGTCAAGGAAGATGATAAACTGGCCAAAATTCTGTGATCGCTGAGGAGTTGATCTTGCCCCTGACAACAGAGTGACATTATACCTGCAAAATAGATGGTGTTATAACACTAAGTCAATAGAGTCAACAGAGAACACTGGACATCTGCCCTCATGTAATTTTCCGAGCTGTAACATTGTAAAATTCATTCGTCCTTAGTCATTGGCTCACACCACTTTCCTCTGCAAAAATGCTGGCTCCCTTCACAAAGATATCAATACAAGAGTCCATGGTTTAATTTATTTTTATTTTTTTTTCCTGAGTGGACGTGTTGTTCCTAAGTGGATTCAAATTCAGAAGCCTCAGAGTTCTCTTTGTAGACTTCCTACCCATAGTTCCATGAAGGCACCTGGTGATGCGCTCTGTGTTTGTGGGAGACATTTGCACAGGGTTGCATGGCATAAGGAGCCCATTTGACTATCTACACTTGATGGTTGTTATCTTCCGGGATTGGCTACTCCGGGAGAGCAATCTGTGTCTGGAATTGTGATTAGTGGGTGGTTGAAAAAATTCCACAAATGCCTTGGGTGTGTCTGTTGGCATCAGCGCCAGCTCCATGTTTTTGTGGGACCTCGGTGGCTTTCAAAGGGCTCACCAATTCCTCATTTGCTTGCCCTCTTCCTTTGGGCCCAATCCATATAACCACAATTGACCTTTAAACCACCCAGAGGCAGAATCTGATAGGCTCCATTTATAAATCCTAGCGGAAAATTCAGGCATATCGTAGGAGAGATTTAAATGAGGAGGAGCTCTCATCAATCTTATCTGACAGCTTAGTAAAAGGCATTGCATGGTTCTTAAAAAAACCAAAAACCAATTAGGGGTGAATTTCTCTCTCTCTCTCTCTCTCTCTCTCTCTCTCTCACACACACACACACACACACACACACACACACACACACAGAATTTGTGGATAACGAACATTATGAAAGCAGGACACCTGTGTGCATTTTTGATTAGCCAGTCACCTTAATGATTGTCCATATCATTTTCAATGGTGTTTAATGTTTAGATGTTGTACACCAACTAGATATTTTATGATTTTGTGGTATATAAATACTTATAAATAAATAAAAATAAGCAATGAGTGTGAATGCTAGACGAGGCGGAAGATTCAAATGAGAAATATAAAATTATCTTAAATATTTAGATGATCCATTATGTTACATTTTAGGTCTAATGAAAGTATGGGGAGCCCATGGTCCTCTAGATATTCTTCCAGGATTCCTGACCAATGGCTGTGCTGGCAGGGGCTGATGGAGGTCCAATAACACCTGGCGAGTCAAAGGTGCTGTTGGGGAGGAGTCCAGGGGTTCACCAGAATGAGCAGGAGGGCCCACAGATGCAGCAGGATTGGCTCCCGACATGGTGAAGGGTGCAAAGCATTTCACATTATCATTTAAAGAGGTCATTCTTTCCATTTTGTTGCACCACTTTTTAAATGTCTCTCCCCCCCCCCCCCCTTACAAGACTGGAGAGCAGAGTCTTTTGTTTAAAATTTAGTTAGAACACCTGATTTTTAAAATATGCTGTGTAACTAATAAATATTGTCACTATTGAATCACACACCTTCTCTGAGCTGCCTTCATTTCATTTCAGTTTTGCCTACTAATCATTATCCCAGTTAGGACAATTTTACAATTCTATTTTAGCATGCTAGCAGAAAGTTCTCAGAAGGTATGTAAAATATTTTCCCCTCAGTCTCTTATTTTGCCCTTAACTCTGCATTCTGAGTTCATTCCTTCGTTTGGAAGAGGGAATCTTTTAAAGAGAGATGTATTGGAATTCCCCGTGTTAAACTGAAGCATATCTGACTTTTATCCAACGGGTGCTTATTGTGCTGCACAGAGAACTGTAATTTACTACAGTAATTCATGCCTGACGGATTGGTTTTTGAGTCTTGTGTTGCATTTCGTGCCTCACCTGCTCTTTTATAGCTACTTCAGAATTAAAGGTCTGCAGAATTAAAGGAGGAGGATCATAGCTCACTGGTAGAGCATCTGCTTGCATGTAGAAGCTTCCAGGTTCAATCCCCGGGAATCTCCAGGCAGGACAGAAAGAATCCTGCCAAGGCCAGTCTGTGCAGACCATACTAAGCTACATAGGCTTAATATAAGGCAGATTTCTGTGTTTACACAAGGTTTGGTATATCCTGAGTGAAGAGGGCTAGCCAGGAAAATGACTAGGTTACCTAGACCTCTAGGTCTGTGTTGTTTGATTATACAGTGGATGCTCGGGTTGCGAACGTGATCTGTGTGGCATGCACATTTGCAACCCGCAGCGTTCACAACCCGCGTCTGCGCACGTGCGGGTTGCGATTTAGTGCTTCTGCGCATGTGCAACCGCCGAAACCCAGAAGTAACCCTTTCTGGTACTTTCGGGTTTTGGCGGTCCGCAACCCGAAAAGACGCAACCTGAAGCGGCTGCAACCCGAGGTATGACTGTATTTCTAGCTTTCTTTTTTATCACTTAACTATGCAACTCTCATTAAAATTTGAGCCGAGCTTTTGCTTAATTTTTTTTTTGCTATTGTGGGAACACACTTCTGTTTGTGTGTGCATTTGTGCTCTCAGTTGCCCACCTGGCACTATGTCTATTTCTCATCCAAGTCCTGTACGCCAGAAGGAAACAGGAGGAAAGAACCAAGGGTAGTTTCTTTTTTAAAAGGTTCCAGAAAACTGTGTGGTCCTGAGCCAGCCTGGAAGGTGCAGCTCAGAGAAGCTCTTGAGGCCTGGAAAGGAGGGTGTCACACAATCCTTAACAGAGCTTTGCAATTGAGCTAAAGCCGAGACAAAGGAGGAAAGGAAAGGAGGGTGTCACACAATCCTTAACAAAGCTTTGCAACTGGCAAATAGGATAGCCACTGACACATCACCAAAAGAGAGGACAAATGAGGACAGAGATTTTTTTAAAAAAACAACAACAACCCAACATGTATGTATGCTAGATTACATGTATAAATGCAAATTTAGAAATGGTGGCTGCAAGTTAAATAGAAATATATCTCACTGCAGTGGGGAAGGCTGTGATCTGGTGATACTTGTGGCTGCTCA